>NC_063196.1:10593390-10805890 GCF_017589495.1 Alosa alosa
GGTAGGAAACTGCTTTGTCATCCTGGCAAAAGAGGCCATCGGTCATTACCGTAATGAGATGAGGAGTGAGCAGACGACGCAGTGACATAAATCACCAGAAATGAGATGAAATTGAGGTGGTCATCTCCTCTCTCCAGTTTGGCACAAGGATGCCGTTACATACTGCCCGCCACTACCCCTCTTGACCAGCAAACAAAATCGTTTAAGTGCCGCCTGCAAAGAGTGCGTCAGCCAGCAAAACTCTAATTATGGCTGCCTCAGGTATAGCCACACCCCAGCATCTACCCATGGCTGGCCCGTCAGGGGTCTCTTTGGAGAAGCGGGATTAGGACAGCAGTGGCCAGAGGACACAGCAGGGGGTCACAGCTGAGGTGCCTGTGTTGCAAACACGCTTGGATGACTGAGCAATTTTGTCAGGCTGTGACAGACACGGAAGGTTGTGTGGCTGTGTGTGTGTGTGTGTGTGTGAGAGAGAGAGAGAGAGAGTGTGTGTATGTGTGTGTGTCTTGTTGTGTGTGTGTGTGTGTGTGTGTGTGTGTGTGTGTGTGTGTGTGTGTGTGTGTGTGTGTAAAGCAATGTGAGCAATGTGTGAAGTCAGGTCCAAGGATGCAGGGTGATTATTTCATTATGCACAAATGTCAGCACATCTCTCCTTCTCCTCTCTCTCTCTCTCTCTCTGTCTCAATCTCTCTCTCAATCTCTCTCTCTCGGTCTCTCGCTCAATCTCTTTCTCAATCTCTCTCTCTCGGTCTCTCGCTCAATCTCTCTCTCAATCTCTCTCTCTCCCTCTCTCCCCACCACCTGCAGCAATATGGAGGTGGAGGAGATGGACACAGGTAAGTAAGGTGAGAGCCAGAATGAACTCTATGTTTTTAATTGAAACTGTATGTGTCACATCATTCGTACAGTAGAAGGGCAGTGCTGGGGGAAGCTGTGTGAAGTAGCCTGGTTCAGAGATGCTGCCATTTACTATGGCTGCTATTTCTATGTGTGTTATGTTATGTGTGACTGTTGCTTTATAGATAGATAGATCGATAGATAAATAGATAGATAGATAGATAGATAGATAGATAGATAGATAGATAGATAGATAGATAGATAGAGTAGATAGATAGATAGATAGATAGACAGATTAATAGATTGGTATATTGATATGAATATACTGTATTATGACACATACACAGAACAAGTCAAAAGTAAAACAATAAATGGAATTTAGGATATTAAGTATCTCATAATGTAGAAATTATCAATTAGCCAATTTATAACCTTTTATTTAAGACATATAGGGAAGGATATAATTGATACATGATGCAGGAGTTCACAGATTCTTATGGTGTCAACAGCTCCATATTCTAAACCCGAAAGGTTATAGGTGATCTGAGAGATCTGGTACCATAGTCTACATGTAGTATGTAGCATGCTGCAGTTAGAATGAAACAGCTTATTTATCAATTGTCATCATATACAGCTTAACATATTTAAACTTGCATGCGTGAAATATGTTCCATTTTTTTGTAATTGAGTTCCTTTGACCCAGCTAATTGTCTTGCAATGTCATTTTTTTTGGCTTGCATTCATAATTATGTCCATACATTAGAACAGAGTAGACAGATTTGAGGACATGGTATCTGACTGCCAGACATCTGCAATTATGATGAACTGTGTTTCAACATAATTATATGTTATTAACCATGTAACATATGCGGTATTTTAGCTATTGCTGTTGGTTAATGTAGCTAGTGTTGGTTGTACATGGCATGCAAGATTAAGTGTTGATCTCTGCCATTGTGCTGTGTTGTTTTTGATGATTTGGTTGTTGTTTTCTCTGCAGTGGTTGTGGGTTTTTGTTATCTCACTCTGTGATCAATAATTTAGTTCAAATGATCAAAGTTTTTCCTTTCATTCTTTCTGATTTCTGCTCTCTTTATTTCTCCACCTCTTGCATTGCGTTCTTTCATCACTGTTCTTTTATATTGTCATTCTTTGGATAAACATCACGATTCCCCGATACCATCTCTCTCGTCTTCTATGCATCCTCCCTCTATCTTCCTCTCTCTTTCTCTCTTCCTCTCTCTTCCTCTCTTCATTTTACTGCTCCGCTATGTTGTCTTTCTTTTGAAAACATCACAATTTCACACCTCGTCTTCTACTTCTCTCTTTCGCTTGCCATATCCTATCTCTCCTCTTTCTCTCTTTTTTTCTCTTACCCTATCTATCTCTCCCTTTCTCTCTCTCTCTCTCTCTCTCTCTGTCCCTTTCTCCCTTCACTCTTAATCCACTGATTGGCTTCACTCTCTTTCTTCTGAAAACGTCATGATTCCACACATCTCGCTTCACTTCCTTCCCTCTCTCCCTCTCTTCCACTCTCTTTATCTGTCCATCATTCCTTCTCTCTCTCTCTCTCCCTCTGATTCTCTCTCTCTCTCTCTCTCTCTCTCTCTCTATCAGACTGGCAGAGTCCCGCTCCGGACCGCCGTTGTCTGAAGCTGCAGCTCTGAGTCTGACGACAGCTGATCTGGAGGACCTGCTGTCGGGCAGCGACGAGGACGACTCAGAGTAAAGGACCCCTCGAGCACCCAAACCACCACCCAGCACACATAAGCACACACACACACACACACACACACACACACACACACACACACACACCCCTCCAGTAGGGGCCACAGCGGTGCTCAGTTTAAAGAGACAGCCTGCCTCATCTCCCATTCAGCATCTCACACAAGACCAAGGGTCTCGCCATCCTCCTTTACACTCCCATCAAAACCACAGGGCCTTCTCTCTCTCTCTCTCTCTCTCTCTCTCTCTTCCTCTCTCTCTCTCGCCCCTCTCTCTCTCTTTCTCTCTCTCTTCCTCTCTTTCTCTCTCTTCCTCTCTCTTCCTCTCTCTCTCTCTCTCTCTTCCTCTCTCTCTCTCTCTCTCGCTCTCTCTCTCTCTCTCTTTCTCTCTCTCCCTCTCTCTCTCTCTCTCTCTCTCTTTCTCTCTCTTCCTCTCTCTCTCTCTCGCTCTCTCTCTCACACACACTGACTGCAATACTGCCAACACCTATGATCTTCTCACAAACACACACACACACACACACACACACACACACACACAACCAAATACCTCGCAGACGGCACTGAATCTCTCTCCACACACACACTCCATTTTTCAAAAGCATCTCCTACCACAAGCCGCGGTCACTCTCTGTTGACGCTCACGGATCCTTTTCTTTCTGACAGCGAACCGTTCCATGTCCCAAGAGAAAGGCATATGTTCCCATCCCGGTAGGCCACATCTCCTGAGTTATCAATGCCCGCAGGGCTGAGAGCTCCGCCTAATGGACTACATTTCCCAGAATCACTTAACCACAAATTCTTGGCCACAAACCTACCATCAATAATTTATACAAATAATGGAACAAACAAAGGCATTTTAGCTATTGGTTAGCTACATGGCAGATGTGTGTATTGATGATATGATGTTTGCTACGGCGTCCTTCTTTTTGAGAGTGTAGTGGGACCAAAATAAACTTGGATGCGCTCCCAGAAAGTGAGCCAGCCATGTCACTCTATGATGTCTTTGATATGTTGGGGATGTTATGCAGATGATGACGCAGCAATTTCCCCTGATTTTGTGTGTGTGTGTGTGTGTGTGTGTGTGTGTTACAAACTCTCCTTCAGTTATCTATGCGCTTGGTTCACCTGGTTTTTGCCAAGTGTGTGACTGCGATACTGTGTGGTCAGACTTGATCGGACTGAAATGGCTGTGGTCACAGAGGACACAGTTTTCCACTCTGTGGCGTGAGATTGATATCAGCACAGGATTCTCTAACCAGCTACAGCTCGAGACTACCTTACTGCTGGGACCACCAGCCTACATGCATATGGCTGTTTCAGTAGTGGCACATACCGTCTGTTTTACACCTGCATGCCGAGCGCAGATATGAAAAGGTCCATTAGCTATCCTTCTATCTCTTAATCTGTTGTTTCTTGGTTTCGTTCAGGTTGCTTCCTTTTTTACTTTCTTTCTGTCCTCTTTCTATCTTTCCCTTCCCTCTTCATTTATCATTTGGTGTCTTTCTGTCTTTGGACAAACAGGGTAATAAAATGGAGAGAAACTGTCAGTGTGAAACTTTGAAGACATCTCAGGTTCCAAGCTTACTGGAGTGTTTGGCACATTTTTGCATTTTCTTCAAGTCAGTATGTCTGTCATCGTGGCCTATTTGTTCAACCGGATATTTGTTTCTCTTTTTTCTGCTTTTGAAATGAAAACCCTGACTGTGGAAAACGGGGGCGATTGTACATGTCATTTGACTACATACATAAAGCATGTATGAGATATCCATAACACATACATGACACTCCACTGTTGTAAGAAGCATGAACTGTATGGCATATTGTCTGATCCATGCATTCCTATATGTACAAATGCAAGATATTGTTCAAACTTTATACAGGCTCTCTTTATATATGTTTAATATGTACTTACTATGAAGTGAATATTTTGTTTTATTTTCTTTTGAAATTAGGTCAAGTTTGTTTAGATTTGTGTACCAGATCCTTGCTTGTATTACATTAAAGAGGTAGTAGCCTACTATGTATAGGAACTTTTGCATTATTGACAAACAATTCTCATAGTGGGATTTGCTCTATTTTAAAAAAAATAATAAATTCATGTTTGTGGCCTAATGTTGAAGTTGATAATGGCAATAGTTCATTTACATCACCTATTTACATTCATTAACCTGTTAAAATGCTAAAATCACAACATTCATTTCTATAACAGTACACCCACTAGAAAACAAACAAACATGCAAGCATCCAAACAAACTGGAAGAAATGACAGAAGAATAATGAACCTACAATACAGTGTGTTATGATAGAGTATACAGTATTTTTTTCAGAACTACAGTAGTAAACTTTAATGACCTTTTAAAAGTTGTCTTATGCTTCTCACCCCTTTATTTCCCTTTGCTGGCTCAATAAAGGTTATTTCTTGCACACGATCAGTAGTGAAGTACGATAATAGGGAGTCTGTGGTAACATCTGGCTGTGGACAACAGATGAAAAGGAGCCTTTTTTATTAACTCTGGCATACAGCTATGTTAATTGGAGCAGTTCTTGCTAAATAGATTAATATGAATACAAATAATGTTTCTACAAAATCTAGTTACAAGATTGACAATTCATATAAATGAATATGGCTTGACTGAGTCCTCTTTCTGAATTACAAAACAAATGGATGAAATCCAAGCATATCTATTTAGCCTACTCTATAGTCACTCTTCTCAAGGTCAACTTATAACACAATTTTGAGCTAAATATGAGCTCTTTGCACTTGAGTCTAAAACTTTAGATTGGTCCTCTGGTTGCGGTGTGTGTCTGTGTGTGTGTGCGTGTATGCGCTAATGCATCTAATTTATTTTAGCCCTGCGTTCTCTCCCAGAGTTTGAAATCCAAAGTGGAGGCTTCAGCATGCGGATGGAACTTGATGTTATGCAGTTATTTTAGATACGCCAGTGAGCAGTCTCTCAGGAGATAAGGGCTGAATATCAATTGACAAGCCTCAGAAAGAAAGAAAAAAATAACTACAGTAAAGACAAAAAGTCTTAACAGGTTCCTATTTTTGCTATTCTTTTGTGAATGTGTCAAGGAGGTTAAAGCAGGCATGGGCTGGACATTGTTTTTATTGCACCAGTCCGAATGAGTCCTTGCCACATTCACCTCCATGCGGCACAGCCACTGGGTTATTTTTGGGAGTACTTGAATAATGTCCACTGGCAAAAAGGCATGCATAATTTCCCCATCAGACTAGCCAACATGTTGTGAATGAAAGGAGACCAATCAATAAGCTGTATTAAAACACAGCATAGTTTTTTTTTCATATAGTTCCAAGTGAAATTATGCTACAGGATATATTTTATTCAACCAAGTCAGCCCTTCAGCCCCTGCTCTATAAATATATGTAATGACTTGTTAGTTACCCTTTAACCCTTAAACAGGCAACGTGCACCAGGAGATAGATACTTTTTAACATCCTCTGGGGGGCATTTCTTTTTTTTTTTTTTTTTTATTTATTTATTTATTTTTTATTTGCAAACATCATTGACATTACAGAAAATGCAACACTACGACATGCACATGAATACTACATACGACAAACAGACGTACATTACATAAACACATACTGTAACTTAACAAGACATCACATTGACTTGGCTTCCACAAACATAACACAACATAACATTAATAACAGAAAGGCTAAGGATGATTTGCGTCCAGGATGATTACAGATATGATTATCAGGGATGAAATTGATGACCGGAATGAAAAGAAGGGGGGATGGGGGGGGTGCGGATGGTAGCTCTAAGAGTGTGAATGAGGTGGTGTTGGGATGGGGGTGGGGATGGGGGTGAGGGGTAGTGAGTATGTGAGGATGTATGTGTGTGTGTGTGTGTGTGTGTGTGTGCATATGTATAAGGCTGGTTTGCTGTTGGGCCAGGAGGAGAGAAGCTGGAACATAGAGAGGGAGGGTTTCAGGAGAGGAGTTGTAATTATTCTATTAATGATAAGTATAATAATAGGAATAACTGATTGCCTGGTTGATTGCCTGACTGATTGCCAACCTGGGCACCCATTAATGGCCACAGTTCCACCCAGCCCCTGCAGTTATACTGCGACGAGCTGACAGAGGGGAGGACCTGCGTGCCACCCATTGCCTCAGGCCCCAGCATATGCACACATCCTCCACTACCACGACCAACCACACCTCGCCCCCAGACCTTCACCCAACACGCCACTCTTGACCTAAATATGTACAGTATGTGAATGGCTAGGTTGAGGGGTCTATCTAGAATGTAGCATTAAAAGAAGTGGGCATGCATGGTGAATATCTGTCAGGATTTCCCCATGCACACCACACTTACCCTGTGTAAGATGTATGCCTCAACAATGTGTGCATTAAAATAAGTGAGGCATGCAGATAGACACCTGATGAGGCATCTACCTGCACTCCCTCTTACCCTAGCCTGTTTTGTAGTTTTTGTTTATGTATGTCACCTAACATGTAGTGCGATTAAAAGAGAGTAAAGCGTGCTGTGTGCTTCCAGGACAAGGCGTGTGCATGAGCGTATGAGGAGGGTGCACACCGGGGACCAGGGCCAATAGATAACCCACAGGACCCAACCAATGCCAAAACCACACAGCGACCGCCAGGACCGAAGTCTCCCAAGCCATCCAATGGGGCCCGCAGAATAACGATGGGAGAGGCAGAGAGAAAGAGTGAAATTAGTAAAGTTATCAGAGAATGTAAATAAAAGGGGGAGGGAAAGAAGGGGATGCTATTTATATTACTACTACTAATAATAATAATAATAATAACAATAATAGTTCCAGCTACCCTCCCCTGCCTAGTGTTCGATGATATGTGTATCTGTTGATGAAGTGTGTTATGATCGTGTGGAGATGGAACTCAGGCAAAGAGGGTCAGGACTGTAAGTAGGTGATAAAGGGGTACCAAGGAGAGGTTGTATCCTGAGTATTGATTAAGTTTGTAGTTGATAGGTTTTCTAATTATATATAGTCTGTTAACAAGTTTTTCCAATGAGTGATGTGAGCTTTTTTCCTAGATTTCCAGTTCATGAGGATTGTTTTCTTGGCGATAGTCAGCGCTACCAGTAGTGTTTTATTGCCGGAGTTGCTTAAATTGACTGTGGATGTATCACCAAGTATGCATAAGGAAGGGGATGCTGGGATGTGACAGCCAAAGATGGAAGAGAGAGATTTTGTGACACTCACCCAGAAGTGGTTGATTGGAGTGCAATGCCAAACCGCATGAATGTATGTATCTGGGTTATTTTGTGTGCAGTGAGTGCAAAGATCCGAGCCAAACCCCATTTTGCCAATTTATGTGCAGTGTAGTGGAATCTGTGAAGAACCTTGTATTGTATTAGTTGTAGATTACTATTCTTTGTCATGAGGTAGATGTTTTTGCACATTTTGGTCCAGAAGTCGGCACCGGGAGTAATTGATAAGTCTGATTCCCATTTGTGATATGGCAGGCCAATTGTTTTTTTCTGAACAAGATATAATTTTGTAAATTTGGGAGAGTATTTTTTTGGGAGAGGGAATATTAAGCAGCTCTGAGATTGGTGGGGGAATGTCAAGGTTAGCTGTCTGGATGTTAATTTTTCCTAGGATAGATGATTTAATTTGCAGGTATTGTAAGAAGTGTTTACTCGATGCCGTGCTTCTGGACCAAACAGGAAAATGAGGCCAGATTATTGTCTTGAAGAATGTGTTGAAGGTGAGTGATGCCCTTTCCCATCCATGTGTGAAAGTTAAGTTTTTTTTATTGACGGTGAAATCTGGGTTATTCCAAATCGGGTGCGAATTGATGGTGCTATAGGTGAATCAGTGATGTGGTAGAATCTCCACCAGGCTGTCAGAGTAGCTGAAATTGTTGGGGCTTTGAAGGATGGATGTTTTTGACCGACTGACTGCAGAAAGGGAGATCTGAGATTTTAATTTCTTTACAGATTGTTTGTTCTAGGTCTAACCAGGTGTTGTCTGAGGGGGTGGGGTGTAGCCATTTGTGGATGAAGTGGAGCTGGTTGGCCAGGGCATAGTGCTGGAAGTGTGGGGCCTCTAGTCCTCCCATTGCTTTTGGTTTTTGGAGAGTGGCGAGTTTGATCCTTGGGGTCTTATCTTTCCAGTAGAATTTAGTGATTAATGAATCGAGAGACTTAAACCAGAGGGTGGTGGGCTGGGTTGGAATCATAGAGAATAGATAGTTTATTTTGGGCAGTATTGTCATTTTGATTACTGAGATTCTGCCCATGATGGATAATGGGAGGTTCTTCCAGCGTTGAAGGTCATCATCTATTGAAGTGAGTAGAGGGGAATAATTTAGGCTAAATAAGTCTGACAGCCTGGGGGAGACTTTTATCCCTAAGTAAGTGATATAGTTAGTGCAGAGTGGGATAGGTGAAGAGTTGGCTGTCACATCCCAGCTGTTGGGATGTAATGGGAGAACTGCAGATTTATTCCAATTGATTGAGTATTCAGAAATTTTAGAGAATGTGTCAATGAGTTTGATGGTTTCTTCTACTGATGTTGTGGGGTCTTGAAGAAAGAGAAGAATGTCGTCAGCATAAAGGCTGATTTTGTGATGCATATATGGAGTCTGGACACCTTTGATGAGGGGGTTCTGACGGATGGCAGCTGCTAGGGGTTCAATGAAGATTGTAAATAGTGAGGGGGGAGAGTGGGCACCCCTGTCTAGTTCCCCGGTGAAGAGTGAAACTTTGTGATGTTAGTCCATTGGTGATTACTGTGGCTGAAGGAGAGGTATATAGAAGTTTAATCCAGTTAATGGGGGGCATTTCTAAAAAAAAATCCAAATCAAGTTATGATTGATCAAAAGTCCTGTCTGTTATCAGTCTGTAGGTCACATGACTTGGTTCAGGTTGTTTGTCATTATGTAGTTAGCTTGGTCAGAAATCAAATTGGCCGCCAGCGGTAGCGCACATGCTAACCAAGTGGTGAGTAATTACATATAAATCATAGTTATTTTCAATAAATAAATCATATTAACTCATATAAGTGATTATGACTATTGTCTAAATATATTGATAAAGAAAAAAAAAGCTTAACTGTGTTTGTGGAGTTAGTTTAGTAACTTTGAAATGTATGTATCCCCCAAGATACGTTGCCAGATTAGGGTATAAAATTTGGTCAATGGGAATTCTGTGTAGTATTGAAAATGTAGTTTTCAAACAGGAAGATATGCTAATATACACTGCAAAAAGAGATGTTATCATGTACAGGTATACATTATGACAGTACAACCATATATTGCCCTTTAGGGTATCACAGTTAGCTCATTTTATGGCAACAGAAAGATGAATAGAAGAGCGAGCGAATGAGCGTGATAGAGGAGATCCCTGAACACTCTTCAGGCATAGGCACTAGTGATGAAGATGAGGATAATCAGGTAGAATTGAGAGATAGAACTAGAGACTTAATAGTTCTGCTGAGGAGGAGGAGGAAGAGGCGATGGAACAAATGCCTAAAAAAGCTAAGGAATTTAGGTGACAATGCTTAAATTGAGGGACATTTGGGCATATTTACTGAAGTGAGCAGACCAACCAGCTTAACCAATGAGCAGTACCTTATAGAACTCAACAGTCACCACCTACCTCCCTAAGGGGTCAGGTACTGGATGTAAGTTCCCCATTAATTTCCCATTTGATGTCTGGAAAAATCTGTATGAAGTGTTTTAGGCCTGGCCTTAGGCTGACCAGCTATGGTATGAATCGTGATCGTGCAACATTTCATTTTGTGCAAAACAAAAACTAATAGAAAAACAACAAAAATACATTATATTATACATATGTATACAATATGTATTCATTTAATTTCCAATCGAAGGAACTACTAATCCCATGATCAGCTATTGCGAATAATGCATTTTCCAATATTTGCCAACCTAATGATAGTTTAACACACTTATTTTTGACTGTAAGACAAGATGACTTACTCCACAGTTTACATTAAGCCATTTTCACTTCAAGGTAAGCAAAACAGTTTTCACTGGATGGCCACACATAGACCTGTGAAGTTCTATATGAATATATATAATAGCTTGATCAGGCCATAGCTGATTTTAACCTTAGACTGTATAAAATAGGTTTTAAGTCTACATTGGATGGTTACATTTACTTATAATCCGGATTTATAATCCAGTTCTCAAAGGAGAATGTGAATTAGATTGTTACTTCCGAAACCCGAGTGGGCGGTGACTGTTAAGGTCTTGGTGGATGGCTCCCAGCAAAGTTCCCTTGTTATACACATAGCATAACACTGTTTGAGTATGTACAGGCTATATTTTGCTGCCATTTTGGTAAATCAAAAAGAAAAGCCAAATAAATTTACACAAATACTGACAAATTGCCAAGTTATCTCATTCAATAACTTTGTGTGTACTTCTGCGAAAAAGTTTAACCACCTGTCAACGGCAAAAAGCCTGTAAATTCAGAGCATCCGATGAGATGTCATCTCCATAATATATAGTAGAATTTGATAAAAAATAATATGAAATCCATTTTAAAAATAGTATTTATGACATAAATGATGAAGGAAAGCAAGATTTCATCAGTTATATGTATCAAATGAGAAATGGAAAAGTTCACCAATTTGATTATTTTTATACCTTAATAGGGCAACGTATCCCAGGAGATACAACTCATAAAATCCAAAATATCCAAAATATTTCAAAAATGAGTGTGGAAATGTTTTCCTTAGGTGCAAATGAGACAGAATGTAACATAAAATGATTTTTTACTACTATTTGTTTTACTCATGCCTGTTTAAGGGTTAACAATGTGTGTCTGTCGAGGTTTCTGCTTGTTTGGGCTCCACTTCATGGTACAGCGCCCTTCATTCCTGTCTTGCTGCTTGTGTCCATCTAGTGTAATTAATGCAGTGATTACTGCTTTTTAAACTGCACTGCACTGCACTGTCTGCATGCCTTAATGTGTGGGTGTTAGGACAGCGACAGGATAAAACGTTATCACAGCTGCTGATAAGCTTTTTCCATGCTGTGACTACTCTGCTGACAAAACTTTTTTGGACGTTAAATGGCATCAAAAGAAGTCTGTGTTCGAATACATGAGATATTGTTTATTACTAGTAATATTGATGCATAGTCCATGAGCCCTGATATAGACAGCAAGACCTATAAGAACAAGGCTATTTAGGGATTGTTGCTGCTGTACCATGGGGCGATGCCTCCACTTTTGCTGAAATCTATGCAACACTCGGATTTCTGTGAAGACTTACAACAGCAACAACACCACACTGTATGGGAACAAACATTCCTCATCAGGCAATGTGAGAGCACTAAGGGGAACTGTTTATTTTGTTTAATTAAGTGCATTAAATATGTTTCACATGTTTTGTTTGTCTCTGTCTCCTCTCTCCCTGAAACAGTTATTATCAATACATAATAATATAATACACAATAAAAGTGATACCTTTTGCAAACCAAATTGACACCAGTTAAACACACACACACACACCTAAAGGTATGACTCAAATATCTTTTTTATCGAATCATAACTTCGCTGATATAACTCCATGCAAACGTTCTTTGACATATCTATGTGTTATTACATCACATTCCCATCTGATAGTCTGGGATAGGTGGGAAAACTCCAGTTATCCATAATCAGATACATGATGTGTTCTCAAGTATACTAGAAATTGACCCTATTTGGATTGCATTGTAAAGGCATTGAATGCTGAAAACATTAAAAGGCCTTTTTTACTAGACACGTAAACGTCTTTTGTTTTGAGATTAGGTTGTTTAGATTTGTGCAAGAGATCTGTGTTTCTATTACCTACAAGAGGTAGTCAAGGGGGTAGCAGTAAACCTTTGCATTACTAAAAGACCTTTGTAATAGTGAAATGCATATTTTATTATAAATAAAAAAAAAAGACATCATGTATGCGGCCTAATCATGAAGCACACCACTGAAGTCTGAAATACGTGTTGAGGTGCAGTTCTGTAGCGTTCATTATCCAAACCATCAGAACCAGAGCATTGTCAGAGACCTGGTCACCACTAGAGAGAGTCTGACCTCTGAATTGATTCTCTCTCTGTCTCTTACCTGCCTGGTTGACCACTGCTGTGGTAATTGGCTGGCGTAGATTTATTGCGGTGCCAGACTGCCTAGTCTCTGTTCCCATACTCGCGGGTGGACTATTTTAGTGCTAATCAATTCTTTGGGGAGCCACACTTGGTCAGCCGAAACCTTGATTCACCTTGATTAGTCCCCTACAGTAGCACTATTTATTTTCTTCTTTTTTGTTTTCGTTTGTTAGTGTGCTGTTCAAAATGACTCAAGTTTGGGGGTTGTAGAACTTTTCTGTTTGTGTGCTGTAGTTTAGAGCTTCGGGGCAAAGCTGTTCACTTTGTTACACTCTTATTTTGAACAGTGTTCAATCCTGTGAATTTGGACGGTTCAATAATAAAATTATTTTTGAAACCCCCAGGGAGCTAAATGTCAAAAGAAGTCACTGGGTAAGCCCTGAGCATAGGACACTGGCAGAAAATGCAAAAATGTGTGTGTGTGTGTGTGTGTGTGTGTGTGTGTGTGTGTATGTGTACTTGTGCATGTGTGTGTGTGTGTGTTTGTGTGTGTGTGAGCCAATCCATGTCCTCTGATTCTCCCTTGTCAAAAGCCTTGTTCTCACTCTGCAGTGGCTCTCTGTCTCTCCCCTTCACTGCACTGTATGCTTGAGTTACTGTACCAATCTGCTCCATGCCCACCTGTCCCGACTAGGTGCAGCACTGGTACAGTATGTCTCTATGCCTTGTCAATACACCAGCTACAGCAGCAGCAGTAGCATCTCCACACATCTCCCTTCAAATCAAACCCAACCTAGCAAACCTACCTTCCCATTGTCTAAGTCATTTAAAGGTTATGTTCTCACAAAGATTGAATAGTAATATGTATAATGTGTTGTTTTTTCCCACTGGCCCTAATAAGTAGTTAGGCCACAGCAATGGTAGCCTGACGAGCCAGACCCACATTAAAATGTAGGGTCTGGGCACTCACCATTTGCAGTGCTTAGTCCGAGGGGCGGGATAATCGGTTGTCTTTCAAATTCCCTCGGCACGCAATAGGACAGCGCAATGAGTCCCATGCGTTATCCCATCAGCGGAGCTAGTTGGCTAGTTGAAACTTTTGCCAACTTAAAAAAAACTTAACTCGTGTCACACTGTTCGCCAACAGCAACATCCATCTTCTTTGTTTTCAAGTAGCAGGGAATTCAAGCCAAACCATTGCAACTCTGCCATCAATCATTATGTTAAGCCCGCCTAACAACTCTATACACGAGTTGGCCTGATAGAAGTTTAATTTTTCGAGCTCACAAGCCAACGGAGAGTTGCTAGACTAGGGCTCTAGGGTGCGTCTAGATTTCTAGGCTACAACAATGCAGGTTAAAGGAATAGATTTTTGGTGAGGCTGCTGTGAATGTTAGCTGGCTGTCAGTTTGCGGTGGTTTCTTATGCAGACATGTCTGAGAGGTAGTAAAATTGACGTGTATAATTGAAATGAGCAGAAAATAGAAAGAACATACCATAACTGATAAATACCCAACTGATAAACCCTGTTCTCCAGTAACTGTTACTGCCGCAGTGAGTTGTGACGTCAGTTGTACACAACACAACAGAGTCCTGTTCGTTGGACAGCTGCCCACAATATGGTTGTCTTTGGTGCCCTTAAGTCTGAGACAGGACAAGAGCAGACAGCCAGGTATGGACCAGTGCCACGGCTGCTCCTTCCCCAGCACAGCGCCATCATCTTTCATTCATATCAGCAATGCCCTTTTGCCACGTTGGCAGCTATTCTTCTCTTTGACAACGTTGTGTTAAGGGGCGCTTGTAAGGTTGTAGCCAAACTGCCAATGTCCTGCCCTTTGGATGATAGAGAGTAAACCAGATGATTCATGAGGTCTGGCCATTTCTGTGTCTTTCAACTACTTCCAGTTCTGTAAAATAAGCTCGTACTTTGCACAAAGTACCAAAATCAACATAGTATATTAAGTCTGCATATCATTGTATTCATATATAGCCTATGGTCTATATTATTGGCATGTTTCAGCAACTCACTTCATTTATTCTGAATGTGTCATAAATAACAAGCATTTTAAGTGTATGATCTAATCCAAGAGGCACTGCTTTCTTTGGTTGCTCATTGTTTACTTGGCATGAGAAAGAATGAATCTCTGTACAATAGAAATGCTAACTTTGTGCCCATTTGACTATTACGATCAGTTGATTATTCTTCTTGAAAGATAGAAATTATATTTAACACATTATTTTAACATTTGGATTATGCAATGGCAACTTTAAGAGTCAAAAACATTACAACCAAAAGTAATGGAATAATTGTATTTATTGGCATGAAATATGAATGACCAACAGTTGTTTACAATGTTTGATTCTAAGGCATGGCAATGTTCATTTATACACATGCATTTCTGAGCTGTTATTGAGGTCGTTATGACTGATTTGGGCAGCTGTATGATAGTTGAATGTTCTTTCTGTTTATTTACAGTTCACAGTAAAATCATTACAGCAAAAACATGATGGAAAGGACCTTTAAGCTAAGTAAAACCAAAGAGTAAAAATATTTACACAGCATTGATACTAAAAGCACATGTTCATAGAAATAGCAATTAGTCTGTTTGGGTTTTCCCAAACTGTAGCAAGTGAATTAAGTGCACAGCCAATGGTATATCCATTAGGAGAATCATGCAATCATGTTACAGTATATTGAAATGATCAACTTTACAAAAGTCTGTAATTCCTCCTTTCAAGTATACATGTTTTTGAGGGTAAATTAAAAGAGTTGAGTTGCCAGGTTGTATTAATACTGCTTGTATTGATTGACTAATCAAGTCATATTATCACTCTACTTGCATGTATTCCGCTCATATTCTGATGATATTAATATTGTCCTTATACGTTTTAGAGCACCTTCAGCAATGATGGACACATATTGAGTTATTTTACTTTCCTCCAACACCTACTATGACAAAAACAACAACTGTACTCGTATTAGTCATATCAACCAAGCACTGTAAAAGCCTTATGACCCAATGTCAAAATCAAACATTTCGACAGGACTTCAGTGATAACTTTTGAGACATCATGTCCCACATTCGCTTGTCTTGCCATAAGAGACCAAGCATAGATACCCATTGGTATGGTATCGTGTGGTTTTGCTAGGTGAGCACTGAACCATGCAAGTTGATTAAATACAGGCCGCTTTGCTGGAGAGGCTGGAGTTGACTATATCCCACATTGCTTGCACTACTACTTTACTACTACCTCAGCTCACTATATCTTATGGTTGCCTTGCATGCACCAAAAGCGCACAATGTTTTGATGTTTCTTTTCAAAATGAGCACAATTTCTCCCTGCTCTACGAACAAAGCTGAAAATACATGCAACAATCAAATTCTGTGTTGATGTTTTGTTTTTGTTTTGTTTTTAAGAAAATCAGAAACAAGAGAATAAAAACCCTGCTCTTAGTAATACAGTACACTACCATATAAAAATACACTGTTTCCAACGGTCATGGGGACACAAGAGAGACCTCCTTACTACTACTTGTAAGTAGAGACCAATATTTCTTTTACTTTTACTTGACATAATGTGTTCGGCACATTATGGACAATCATCCTGCAGGAGTTGATTGCTTAACATTTGTTTCTGTTTCTATTTGTGTGTGTGTGCGTGTCTATCTTTATACATGTGATTATTTGATCATTTGTCCACACTCTCTTTGCTTTGAATGTTAGTGTGTGTGTGTGTGTGTGTGTGTGTGTGTGTGTGTGTGTGTGTGTTGTGTGTGTGTGTGTGTGTGTGTGTGTGTGTGTGTGTGTGTGTGTGTGTGTGTGTGTGTGTTAGCTGACGAGGCAGCAGTAGCTTAGCTAATGGCTTGTTCCGCCCAGAATAGTGACTCCACAAGGCAGAGAGGCTCAGGCTGGTATGGCAGAGAGGAGGGAGGGGAGAGAGAGAGAGAGAGAGAGAGAGATAGAGAGAGAGAGGATGAGGGGAGGATGTGGGGTGGGTGGGTTTGGTAGACGCGGGAGAAGAGAAGGTGAGAAGCAGGCGTTTCCTGGCCTCCATTACACCTCAATGATGTTGATAGATGGCACAGACTGAAACTGCAATAAACAACATTCATTCAGGGGGAAAAAAGAGACATTAATATTTCCCAAAGCATCTAATTTCATTAAGCTTTGCAATATGTTCTGTCAGTAGGTAGTACGAACGAACGAACGAACGAATGAACGAATGAATGAATGAATGAATGAATGAATAAATGGATGAATGAATAGATGGATGGATGGATGGAGGAAGGAAACTGGATCTATTTCTAGAAATAAAGGACACAAATGCTCTGGAAGGTATAATGCTTTGACAATTTTAAGACTTTGTTTCGTTGAAATACATGGCACTCAAAATAAAGCATTGACTATCAGATAAGGCCACTGGATTCAATGTTCACTGCTTCAGTAGCTGAATACAAATGGACTTCTCTAAGACTTCCTTCACCACTGATTTAAAGGTCTTATTAAATCCGGGACAGCCAAATTCTTCTTAATTAGGGTCATGGTTCTTTTGTGCCCTTTGAGATCAATTCCTTTTTAATTTCTTCTTTTTTACTGTGACCGAATAACCAAAGACAAACTCTGCAGCTTCAGATAGCGATTAGGGAGCAAGAGGAGGGAGCGTTCACTATCGAGCAGAAAAAGGGGTCTGTGAGGGAAAGGGGGAGAGGGAAGTGATTCGGGAGCTGCAGTCAGTAGAAAGAAAGGAAGAATAAAGGAAAACAAAAGAGAGAAAGACAGAAAGAACAGGAGACTGTTCATTAAGACCAAACGTTGTTTCTTGTGAACTAATGGCTCTTAAAACTTACACTGTGCTTTTTTTTATTGAACTTTTGCAACTTTTCTGGGTGGCACTAACTTCATATCCACTATCCACTTAACCATGATCAGGCGATGCTTGCAAAATTGTGACAAGTCTACCACATGATAACCAAACATCTATCTAACCTAACAGGGTCTAGTGTGATGTGCAGGCCAATTCACACCATTCACTAATCAGCATTTGTTAGCTACAGTGGGGGCTCAGGTTAGCCTAGAAATCTAGACGCGCCCCTAGCGGCAGCAAATTACATTTGCTGCCAGGGCTAGTCTAGCAACTCTCCGTTGGCTTGTGAGTTCCAGAAATCGAAACTTAATCAGGACATTGAAATCGTGTATAGAGTCGTTTAGTGGGCTTAACATAATGATTGATGGCAGAGTTGCAACGGTTTGGCTTGAATTCCCTGCTACTTGAAAACAAATATCCTATTAAGCGCCCTATTGCGCGGCAGAGGGGAATTTGAAAGACAACTGATTATCCCGCCCCTCGGACTGAGCACTGCGAACGGTGAGTGCCCAGACCCTACATTTTAATGTGGGTCTGGCTCGCCAGGCTAGGCTCAGGTGGGATCAGTGTCTAATTTCATGACTTTGTTTGTTGTCGGGTGTGGGCACAGACAGGCTGGGATGAAGTAGTTTGTGTTTGCTAACTTCTCATTGTGGCGGGCCAAGTAGGCCATCTAATAATGAAGGACAAGATCTGGACTTGAGAGCTATGTTATCTCTTTGGTGGAGACAATACCAATTGTCGGGCAGCCGTGGCCTACTGGTTAGCGCTTTGGGCTTGTAACCGGAGGGTTGCCGGGTCAAACCCCGACCAGTATGGCTGAAGTGCCCTTGAGCAAGGCACCTAACCCCTCACTACTCCCTGAGCGCCGCTGTTGTTGCAGGCAGTTCACTGCGCCAGCATTAGTGTGTGCTTCACTGTGTGCTGAGTGTTTCACGGATTGGGAGACCAAATTTTTCTCACGGGATCAAAAGAGTATATATACTTATATATACTTATATAATACAAGGATCGTGGTGGAGTATGAGTTTTTATCTACAGACAATTCTGGGATATTTTTTTGTGTAATTTAGGGCCAGGGAGATATAGTTACCAATAGTGACTCCAGTTGGATTCTAGAGTGATGTAACTGATGAACTGGTGATGTAGAGCGATCTAATTTCATTGGTTTTCAATGTTTTTTAACAAAAGGTATTTCAAAATCAATTTGTGACAGAAAATGTACTTATGATATCTGCCCTTGTTTTCATGTTCCGTGGACTGAGTTTGCCACTAGACTTGGGGTCCTACTCCATCTCCAGGTCTGAATAATAATGAACTTCTAGGGTAAAACGGACCCAATGTTACTATTTTCTGCATCAAAAGAATCTCCTTCTTTCATGCTCTTACCGTGGGCTGTGTCTAATTTACTTTTGAGGGCTCATTTTATCCATGAACCATCCAATACAGATGTCATGCTCACTTGCCACCTTGAGCTGGAAACCTCCTGCACGAGTCTGTTTTACACGACCTGGAGTATGTGCAGAAAGCGACTGCCAAGCTAAGCCTCTTCTGGTTAACTTGTAAACCCTACAGAGTTAAGCAGAGGTGCACTTTTCTAATATAAATGCAAATGCTTCCCTCAATGAAATACAGTTCCCCTACCGTAGAGCTGTAGTGTCTACATGTTTGAGGGGAAAGATTGACTGAAACCAAATATAGGTTTAGCTAACAGAGCATTTATCCACATTTTTAGCCAGTGGTGAAGAAATGCAGCCTTAGAAAATCTCAGCAGAGCTCTGTCAGTGAGCAACTGGCATGCCCTTGGCTCAGCTTGATGTTAAAGCTGCACCTTCATGAAGGGAGTGAAAAGGCAACACCATCAGTCCTGAGATGTTACTGATCTTTAGTGCAATCGTTTAGGTGAAAAGTGAGGAGAATCGACCACTATGACAGCCTCACACACACATCTCTCTCTCTCTCTCTCTCTTATCTCCTCTCTCTTTCTTCTCCCTCCCTCTCTCTCTCTTTCTCTCTCTGGCTTACCACTCTGCAGGTGTTGAAACAGATTGTGTAATTTTTCTTTGTCCCCCTGCTCCTTCCTGTAGGCGCATCCTCCTTTGTTTGCGACAGAGTAATTGAAATCAGTCAAGGTTAAAAATGGATTTAGCATTTCCTCAGGCCTGTCAGTCATGTTGTTTTGGCAACAGGGGGGACAGCAGTGTTTAGCTCAGGGAGACTTTGGTCCAGTAAAGGCTTAAATAGGCTACACGGCTGATAGAGTATCTTTCCACAGATATTTAAAAAGGGTCCGAAATGGGACCCAATGGAGAGTATGTATTGATTGTCCATTTTGTAACTGCACTTACAGCATCTAGTTATGTGTGCTATTCATAACTTCTTGAATGCAGAGAGAAATAAAATGTTGAAATGTTGAGTGAAAATGGCGTTCCACTTTGTCACGAAAGTCCAACGGTGAAATGATCTATTTATGAAGGTGAGCGCGGAATAATTAGAAGTCTGAGGAGACAGGCCTTATCTGCCTGCGCCAGAAACAACTCAATTTTTAATCACCCCACCAAGGACTCATTCAGCAGCACTTTTGGCGTCCGCTCCACTCTCACAGTCCCATCAGCCGCCATTCACTCTGTTTCCGTCCCCCCCAGGAGGAGGGCCAAAACTTTTCTAAAAGCTATGAGTTTGATTTTCTTCTTTGATTTTTTTTTTTTTTTTCATTTTTTTTTCTTTTCCAAAAGGGTGCTCCCACAATTACTCCTGAGAATCAGGAGGAGCTCTGGCACACATTCCAATTCCATTTTTATGATTGGCTGGGTTAAGTGTTGCTGCGGCGACCAGATCAAGCCCGTTGCCCGCTCCCCCACGAAATCGCAGGAGATGAGGCTCCCGACTCTGGAGATTGAACCGTCACCTATGAAATTGAGGGGGCCGGGATTAAATAGGAGCCAGAGCAGAAATAGGTTCTCCACAAACCCAGCTGTCACTGTCACTGTCACTATTGATTTAGGGATACAGGAGTCACAACCACAACCAATTCTGGAATATAGGCTCTGTGTGAAAATGGTGTCTGCATTGAGGGGCTGCTTTTTTGCCGCTTTTCCTGTTACGATGGATAAAGTGGGCTAATGGCATGCAGGGGCTAATGTCTGACAGAGAGAATACGTCTGTGATTCAGATGGATTCAGGTGTGCAGTCAGCAGGCCAACATGCAAAAAAGGGAGTTCTATGAGGATGGCGGCCACGTTGAATGTTACTTGCTCACCTTGCTCCTCAGCAGGCCTCCACTGTGGTGCTCTGGGGTGCTCCGCTCCGACAGCGGCTTGACCTTCTCTTTGCTGTTGCTGTTGTCCGTGTCCTTGATGATGTCGTACTGACGGCAGAACAGCGCGATCACAGCTGTGTGAGGAGAAGAAACGCAGGGCGACGCCAAACACAGTTAACCCAAACTGAGATGGACCTCCTCCCTGAATGACTACCGGGCCACTGAAACTGTTGGGTGAACTACCTGACTAGCAGAATTGTTGGGTGAACTGCCTGGCTAACTTAACTTTTTTCCTGAACAACCTGTGTTAGTATGGCTAGCAGAACTAGGCCTACTGTACTTGACAGTGTGATTTATTTGACTGAACCAACCTGCTTTCTGGAATTGCTAGCAGACCTACATGAACTCTTGGATGAACTGCCTGATTATATTGATTTTTGGAAGAGGCCCTCTGGCTATCTGGCTGGCAGAACTATCAGAGAACCTCAATGTCCAATCAGAACTCATGCATGAAATAAAGATGGAAACTGGTTTGTGCCTTTTGATCATTCTTATTGGACACACTATTGACAGGACATGGTGTAGAGATCACTTTATTTAAATATTCCATTCTGTCACAGCCAATAAACTGTCAGGTCTTTTGCATATCAGCGCCATCACCAGTGTGGCACTCTCCACTTTAGACCTTTGATTATTAAGATTCTATTGTTTTCAATAAAACCCAGCACACCACCACCGAACCCTTTGGCTGTATAAATCACAGTGTAGATCAAAGATTTTAGTACAAAGTGCTCTAGAATCTGTGGTGTAGACTACAATTAAGTTATATGTTTGTCAGTGCTGTTGAATAAAACCTACTGTTTATTCAATACCTGTCATTTGAAAATGTCAGCGCTAGTGTGCATAGGCAAATGACGCACAAGTGAGCAATGACGCACTCATGTCGGTGACTACTGTATATATGGTCCGCTTAACGCTAACTTGAAGCCAAAATCTAACACTCTTCAGGGATAAATGAAAAGAGTAACACTGTAAGCAAAACCTGACTATATTTATGGCCAGCAAGGTCGGTAACATGACTTTCAACAGTACTATCAAGTGGTTTGTTTTCCCTGTCCATGGAAATTGTTCCTCTTTTCCCATTTTGAATTTGTTATTATCTTCCAATGGGACTGTTTGTCACATAAAAGTTATCACTGTAGATTTAAGGGCAAATGCAATATTGTTTCCTGAGTGAAGAATGGCTACAAAGGACAGTGAAATGGGCAACTGCAGCATGGATAATATCAGTAAGTTAATAAAATAGCAATAACTTGAATGAAAAGATGAATATAAACAGACATAAAAATGGAAACAAAATCAATAAAAACAGATGACACAAGGACAAAGAGTGACTCCAAACAATATGAATCTCCATAGTAACGGCACTCCGTCATAGGGAGATATCAGGCAAGTGACTCTGATAAGGATGTCATTGACCAAATACACAGGGCATGCGCGCAGTATGAGAAACATAATGACAGTTCTGGAGGCTTTGCTCCCTTATTGGGGTTTCCTGTGTGTTTAGTATTCAGAGAAAACACAATGCTGAGTAATGCTTCAGAACACAGACAGTAATTGCGCCCTGGAACAAGTACAGAATCCTCAGTCAGCTCTTTGAAGTTCAGTCATTGCAAGCAAACATCTTTAATTAATTTACGCTTTTTCCTTTCACCAACACCATCCATATGGAAAATTAATAATCTGGTCAGAGACTTATTAAAAAGTTGAATCACTATGCATTTTCAATGTGAACTCTTCTATGGGGATGAATGATTCATGAGCATAACAGTTTGGTGTTGTGCATCTGTGAACTTTGGAGGTCTTATTGAAGTACATTAATGTCTTAAATATATGTAAAAACATTGTTTAATTAAGATAATAGCATCATATGTTGGGAGATATATGCAGTGTTACTTAAAATATTCCACATGCATAAAGCATAATATAAACTGTATATTACAGTCCTTCATCTTTTCACAATAACAAATACGCTGAGCAGACAAATGTTCATAAAGTAACATAATAAACAAACAAACACAAAAAAACATAAATTGATTGAATGAATCAATACACTTGCAAGTGCAGGCAGTGTATGGTGTCCTTACCTGCCCACATGAGAAGCACGACCACGATGATGATCATCTCCCCGGTCTGGAGATGTCTGGACTTGTCCAGACCCTGCACCGTTGGGTCATCTATGTGCATGGATGGAGACACACATGATTTTCCTGTTACACTCTGGACTAGGTGAGTGATACACATTGGTGGCGGTCAGTGATGTTCCCCATTCACTGTAAAGGGCTTTGGGGGCAACAACAACAAATTGCAATATAAAAGCAATTTGTTGTTGTTGTTGTTGTTGTTGTTGTTGTATGGGGTTAGATATGACTCATTGGTCTCAACTGGTCAGGCCTTAGGACCAATAATGTTTTTCAGTTGTGACCCAAATTTGATGGAATTTATTCCCCTTACTATGTGATCGGATTTCAGAAACCTTGTTGGTATTATAGACTAGAGAAAGCCCATCAAGAAGCCCGCCTAGTGCTAACAGAGCTGTGCTTGGCAGCCTAGTTCACAGTTAACAATTTTGTGGTTGAATTCATCTGACGCATAAATGGCGTTTTCTTCTGTGAATCCATTTTTATTGTTTTCTTTTGATAATGCCCCACCAACAACAGAGAACTGAATTTACTATCATATAAATGTTTTTTATTACTAGTGGGACAGCTATGCTAAAGCATTTCAGTAATAACACACGGTGCATTTACTACTAATAAATGTGATTTACCAGCCATGGACAAATTTCTAATTTCAAAATGGACACCAGTTGCAGAAAATTGGCAGCTCTTTGAGTGCGTGGATAACTATAGCCATGTATCTTGTGTATCTTGTATCTTGTGTTCAACAAAGAAATGAAGATTCATTTGAAAAGAAAAGTATGAATACCCCTGACAAAGTAATTTCAATTTATTATCACTTACAGAGCGCCAAAACATTGCACATGTCTCATGGCGCTTTACGGAGTGTTAAACAATCAGAGAAGGCCCATGAGTGACAGGGGCGAGGAAAACCTCCCTACAATTGGAGATCCATGTAGGAAGAAACCTCGAGCAGATCCACGACTCAAGGGCCTGGCCCATCTGCCTAGAGTCTGCCTTCTGTCAGTACAGAACAGTAAGGTCTGTTTGCATGATAAATGAATAAGTTAGTTAGGTGTAGAGAAAAGAACATGTGTTTAAAGCCACCTGAGGTGTGTGTTACAAAGAGGTGGGATGGTTACATATCCAGTATGATAATGCATGTATCTCATTTAGTGTCAGAAAGTTAAAATATTCCAGTGTAGGAAATTAATTGTCAGGAGTTGTCATAGGGCAAGTAGTGCAGTAGCACTTCACTGAATGTGACCTAACACAGACATTGTAAATTGAATACTTCATGTAGGCCATATTAGCCACCCACACAAAGTGGCCGTTTATGGTAACACATTATCCCTTGAATCCAATGCAACCCCTTTTTGTTACATTTCAAGTGATTAATTTGTTTGGTATCGACATAGGACAAAAACTAAATGTCACTTAATAACAGAAGCATTATGTCATAAAGTTTATGACTTGTTTATGACATGTTCCTGACAGTCCTAAGGGTTACACTTTACTGTCAAGTAAAGTGTAACCCTTAGTTTGAGAGGAAGAGTGGAAACCATAATAAAAGCTTATGGAAGAAATCTATGTCCTAAGAAACGGCAGGACAATCACCCCATACATAGTGGTAGTAACTTTAATTGAACTATACTTTTAATTTATATGAATTTTATTTAATAGGGACAATGCAATTTACCATAGTTCAAAGTACAAAGCATTAAATTGATGCACAGAGAGTTTCTAGCTATTGCTAATTTGCAACTCAGTATGCATGGGCCTCATCATACTGACACCCCACACACCCCCCTGCCCCCACCACCTCCATCCCTAGAAGAAGAAGACCCCTGCACCCCACCAGACCTGGCGGTGCTTTGCAACTGGTGCCGATTTATCTAAAGCAGCCGTTCAACTTAATCATTAATCCCCAGTTAAAGGGATTGACTTCAGGCCCATTTCCTCCCGCCAAGCCAGCCAGCCCTTAACCCCTGCGTGGAACACTTCCAGAGACGCACTCTGCGCAATTGATCCCCAGCCCCAAGATGGCAACATCAAGCCAAGCCTGGGCTGGGATGACTGGCTAGCTGGCTGGCCCTTGCTCGACAGCAGGCGGATGCGGAGTGTCATAAATTGGGGCGTGGTGCCCGGCCAATTACTGAGTGGGGTCGTTTGTGCTTGCTACTGAGTATGCCAATTACAGGGGCCGTGCCATTAAGACGCCATCTCGCTCGGCTGCGAAGGCGGTGATCGGGAGGGCGGGGGCGGGGGGGACTGACAGCCTGGGTGATACGCTCATCGCTTTCCCCTGGAGGAATATTCATGATAGCCACGATTGGAAGGTGGGTAGAATTTCTCACAAAGCTAAAATAAAACCGAGCGAGGTGGCTGATTGAGGTGGCTAAAAGCGGTGAAACCTGGCGTGTCAGCGCCAATGTCTGTCTCTCGCTCTCTTTTAGATAAGACCTTGTGTGGGAGGTTATGTGTTTTTTCTTTCTTCCTTTTGAAAAAAAGTATTTTTCTGTTCAGGCTAAACAGATGCCTTTTTTAATGTTTGTCAGATGCCGAGTGCTCGGGTATAAAAGCAAATATTCTCTTTGCCTCCGGCAAAACCATGATCAAAGTTTGCATTAATTAGTCACACGATTTTACCACAGATACTGGCATGTATAAATTCTTTGTTTATCAATCAAACTAGCCTGGGAAAACCCAGATGAACCTGTTAGCAATTTAAATTCGCTCTGCAGGTTTGTCTGCCAAGCAGGCAATTGACGTCCATTTCCAATGTTCCAAAAACCCAGGCACCACAATCACAATTAAATTAATAATAGATTAAATTAATCTAGCATGGGGCGGACTTTATATGATGACAGATAGAGCAGTACATTCAAAACAACCAATGGCTGTGCTGATGGCGATAGGGTTAAAATAGAGTGCAAAACACAATCCATACGTCAATTTAAACGTCAGAAATGTATTTTGTGGATTGTAGCCAGAGGTCTCTTCAGCACCAAAACCTCATCTCAGTGTGTGCTCTGGTCACTCACTGTCAATACCAGAACTGTACTGTTTTGTTTGCTGCGCCTTGAAGGGCTCAATTTGGATTGTAGCTCACGGGTTGAATCGTGCATTGCTTTGAAGTGGCCTACCTGAGCGCTGGGGCCCAAGAGTTTGCCCAAGGGGTGTTTCTCTTTGCCGTATCTGACGGAGGAAGAGACACTTACTTGCCCAAAAATAACCCCAAACCCAAAAGTGACTGTAGCGAGAAGGTCAGAAAGTGGAAGAAAGACTGAGAGAGTGAGGATGGAGGAGAGAGCTCAAAATGGGTTGACTCATGGTTTCAGAATAATGATTCTGCTGTTACTTTCTTTTTAAGGGCACTTTAAAATGTAACACTATTAAAGGTGGTGGTCTCATTTTATATTAGCTGCCTTTATCACTGTGGCGTATAACTATGTACTGTATATACAAATCAAACTTCATAACTAACTGATAATGTGAGTTACTAACTAACATGTAGTACATTATAGCTATCACTTAAAGCACCACCAAAGCACTTTTCCTCTGTCGCAGACACGCTATTTGTTTATCCAACACCAACTTTGCAAATAACAATGTCCACATACAAGGTAGAGTATGTTGCATGATTTTATGAAAATATGGTGTATTGCGACATCAGATGCAAGTCAAATTTGTAGTTTCTTATGTCTCATTCCATGAGTTCCATGAATTACATATCCGCTACCCGATCTGGCAAACTTGCATGTTATAGCCGATAGAGGGTCGCGAAGTGAATGCAGAAGTGCCGTTCACCCTGTTACAATTGATAAACCACTGAAACGATTTTGGAAACATTATTTTAAGGTACAAAAAAACTCGGTAACACTTTACTTGACAGTATCAACATAAGAGTGACATGACACTGTCATGACACATGAAACCTAACCCTAACCCTAATTTTTTATGACGAAAACTGAATGTCACTTAATAATAGAAGCGTTATGTCATAAACACTTATGACTTGTTTATGACAGTGTCATGTCACTCTTATGTTGACACTGTCAAGTAAAGTGTAACCAAAAACTCTTTGGTGTTGCTTTAAGAGTTTAAATACATCACTAAAACAGTAAGAAATTGGACCAAAGTGTTTCCCTACATACTGGCTCTTCTTCATTTTGTGCTTCATGCTGGCCAAATATTGCATTTCCTGCATGAAGAAACACTGATGTATGAATCTCATCCCCACTCTTCTCTTCTCTGCTTTGCTCATGGATGCAATGCAAACACTTCACTAATGCTCTACTTCCAATCCAAATAAGTGAGAGGAAGTGCTACACTTTTCTCTCTCTCTCAGCTTACAAGGAAGTGCTACACTTTTCAATGTTTTATACTGTCTCGGCTAACAACGGAGGTTATTGAAACGCTAGTAATACAGCAGTAATGGAAAAGTACAGGCAATTTCCTCATCCGCATACAAATGATCACATCGGCAAATTAATTGAATGGTAGGGAATTCTTTGGAGGCTACATCTGGATAAGTAGCACTCAATATTGGGCCTAAGTAACCAGACCTTGTCAATTAGATAGATATGGTCTGAGAGAAAAGCTTTATCTGGAAGAATACAATAGCCTACCGCTGAAACTGCAGGTTGTTGGAGCTCAAGAGAACACATGCAGTGTATAGATGAAAATCTGTTGGCATTGTACAACTGTTGCTTTGAATAGAAAAAAATAATAGCTATAAAAAGTCAACTGCTATTGTGATGTGAAAGGTGTAATTCTTGATTTTGCTGAAAGATTGTTGATCTCATTAGACAATCCCAATTACAACTCACCTTGCAGCGTCCCTGAAGCAAGATGTTGATTAGCTTTTCGGCTTGTTTGATATTTACAGAGCCAAGACTGCACACAAAAACTGCTTGAAAACTGAGTTTTTTTCCCTTCTAAAAGCACACACTGAATAAGCAGCCTGAGGAGCATGAGGACAATTTCAGTGAATTCAAAAAGAGTAATGGATCATATCATAAATGGGAGAGCTTCTCTGAAGGGCTGTTAAAACATCTGACTGCGGCTGAGACTGATGGAAAGTGTTGTGAACGAGCCCCCAGAGGGTGCTTGAACAGCGCTACACTAAAGTACAGCTGTTAGCTTCAGCCTCACTGTAAAGCCTGCCACGGGAGGCCTGCAGGTGAGGATACTGAACATGGGGCAACCTCTTGAGCAGTGTGGCCAGGGCAATCACATGACAATTGATTCCTAGTGTTGTGATTGGATGCTTGTGAGAAATTGGCCACTGACTGCAGGGTAGGCTACACCAGGCACGTAATGGACGCGTTCCGTTCCTGGAGAGTAATGACAGTTTTAGAAGACAGATCTAATTTTTTCGAATGTACGTCCCGCTATCACATCTGGTGTAGCAAGTTCCAATGATTTCAGTGGAAGCTAATTGTTGCAGCATACGCTCCGCGAACAGAATGATTCAGTTGCGTGCCTGGTGTAGCTTGCCTGTGATGATGGAAGATCTCCAGATAAAAAAAAGTTATTGCCCAATATCACTAGGAAGGAGCTCAAACAGCACAGTTCAGAAACACTGCATGGCAACATGCTCAAAAAGATGACTCAAGAAAAGGAAAAAAAATCACCTTCATTCATACAGCCTATAAAAGCCACGCAGGTAACAAATGAATCTGGACCCTACCGTACTGGGGCCAAAGGTAGCGTGGCGTGGCCTTGATGGTATACATGCACATTAATGCTCTCTGTATACAGGACCTTTATACTTTAGACATTTTCCAAGAATATTGTAAATAATGACCATTTTTCATATGGTTGTGATGTTATGTTGTTCTAGTGCTTACTGGGCTTATTAAGTGTTGCTGTATCCTTTTGCAACCTCAACAAAGAGGCTGTTTTTTATGACATATTATTGTGCATTGTGCAATATTAGATAGTCTTTCATGTTTCAGCAGATGAAGTCTTTGATACATAGCCAGCTAAATGAACAAATAAAAACACATAAATAATAAAACTGCACTCATGCGACACATTGCACCAGTGGTCTGTAATGCCTGCGTATCAGCTAAAAGGATAAAGGCAGATAAAAACAGCAGGTCACTGTTGAAGGTTGTTAGGCAATCCCCTGAGGAGGATGGGGCCCTTTTTTCTCACAGTTAAGCCACTCATTTACATCTCAGCAGCAGCAGGGGGTCTAAGGCAGCAGCAGCTGATAAGATGCTAATACTATAATTTAATATCAGCTTGGCAAGCGCTTAGCCTGGCCTCCAGTAGCATGAAAATGAAAACATTTGTTTAGTTTTGAGATCTCTCTCTCTCTCTTTTCTCTCTCTCTTTCTCACTCTCTTTACTGGAGGAGAGCATAGCTTGGTTTCATTTTTTTCTCTCTGTGGAACGTGACGAGACTTAAGTTGGTGGATTCACTGTGAGGTCTATCAGTGTTTCTCCCATTAGAAATCATAGCGCGTCGCTGTCTGTTTCTGCTGATGAAGCTCTCCAAATGACTAGACCCTCTCTTCTGACCTAGTTAACTCTGAATTAAAGAAGCACTTTGCAGTTTTCTGTGGTCAGAAAATGATGAAATTTGGGGTGAACAGTGAAATTGTGTCTTCCAGATGGCTTTTGTAGGACGATGATAAGGGCCCTGCACTGACAGGACACTGACAGGTCCTCATAGATCATAATCACCACCATCATCACAGCGCCCCTGTGGATTAGTAATCAGTTAAAAAATGGAACCCAGTGAATCACAAAAACGTCTGACATCAAAACAAGATGAAGAGCTCTTAAAACAAATGTGTTGAAAACAATTCATAGGTGCCACCTACGTCACTATCAAATAGAACGCCGATCTCGCCCAGTATGGCCGCCCACACTGCACATTTGAATGTGTGAGAGAGAAAGAGATATGTGGAGACAATTTCAATTTTAGGCTGCGATCCTTATTTGATACCCCCAGATATCTTTTGTCCCTTATTATCTGCCCCAGGCTTGACCCAATTGGCTTTCCACGATATATACATCTACCTTGTTCATAACCCCTCCCCGTACAGTGGGGATAGCTTGAAGGCATTCAAGACTAGGAGAGCTGGGACGATTGAAACACGGGACGAATGAAACATTCCAGTTTTCTCCAAGTGTAGGCTAATGATGATAGACAGATGTCCTTCGGTCAAAACATAGAGCATGTTAACCTCCTTCTATCAGCCAAATATCTTTCTGCTACTGTATGTCATTGTGTCACGGAGTTACAGGCGATAAACAAGTTTTGATGCGCAAAAGTAAACTTCATTAGCGGTTACATTCTTTTATTATTAATGAGTGTTTTTCATTTAAAGGTTCAACTTAATGCTTATTCAGTAGACCATTTACTTCTCCACAATCCCAGACTTTCATATAGCATGCTTGTTTACATGGAAAGCAAAACAAGCTATACATAGCTATGTCTGTGTCGGGACGATTGAAACAAGCTTCAATCGTCCGACCGGGCTGTAACTACATGTATTTTAATTAAATGCACAGATATCTGTGTTTAAACAATCATTTATGGAGGTGAGACATGGAAAAACAGTTTCAGGAAGATGAAAATACATTTGGGCCCACCAGGTAGGGGGTCAAGTTTTCCCATGTTATCCATGGAGACTGACGGCCGGTGGGTCGTTAAGCCTACTTATTTGGAATATGCTGTGGCCTAACCCACGTAAAAACCTAGTGAAACGACATTTTCAACAATATAAACATGATATAAATGGGAAAGCTTACCGTTCTAGCTATAAACATGGCAGAATCATCCACAGGGCATGATATTTCAAAAACCGCTTCATACACACTTCATGATGATGGCAATGAGTTGTTATCAGACATGCACGAAGACATATAGCCCTGCAACAATCTATCTAAAATAACCCCTATTGGGAGTACCATTCATGATATGTAGTAAAATTTTGAAGTTGTGGGACGTTTATATCGCTTAAACTGTAGGCCTAGGCCTATGTTGCATTAGTCCCCTTATGTTGTTTTAACTGTCCCGACCAGGAGGGACGAATGAAACGTTACGCACGTCCCACTTTTGCTGTAATAATTCCTGAACGGTTTTGTTCAGCTGGAAATGCATTTGTATTTGACAGAGGACAGATGTAGGTTATAGTGACCAAATATTAGCTTTCAGTGTGGTACAATCGGTTTGTAGGCTAAATTCCGTTTAATTAAAAAGTGTTTCAACTGTCCCGGCTCTCCCCTACTGATGCCTCAATATGCTGCGGCTGGATGGGTCAAAAACGTGAAAGTGCGGCACCTGGCCATCAAGGACTTATATTTAATCATGGAAAATATAAGTATTATGTAAAAACAATTCAAATGTATGATTTTGGTGGTAGTAGACTAGGTAGGCTACGTGTAGTACGAGTTGTTAGCTGTAAGTGGCTAACAGCTAACAAGCTACCACTCATTTTAGTGTAATTTAGCTAACAGCTAACTGTCATTAATCTGGATAATGTTCTTTAATGTCAGATGTGTTTATACCTATTTTATACACTCCATGGTTTATACTCATTGAAAGAACATGAAGGGAAGGGAAACGATGTGATTGTGACTTTATGGGAATAGTTTGTGGTGGGTTATCAGCTGTTAGCTGTCAGACGGTCAGCTGACCACTGAGCGGCTGAGCTGCCCAAATCGGTCGTAAAGATGGCGGTGCAAAGCTACAGTGACGTCATAAGACACAAACGAATACAACTTGCGTTTGATTTTACGCATCTCTGTGTCCAGATAGGGACAACACATTCGTTTAAAGAGTGCATACACATAACATTTTGGAAACTTAAAATCATATTATTATCATCCATAGGTGTTAGGACTTTTCATATGATTTACTGTAAAAAGATGAGCTTTCTTTTACTGCAGCTTTAAGGCATGAGCTGAAGACCAAGGAGACAGTAAATGCTCTCTCTCTCTCTCTCTCTCTCTCTCTCTCTCTCTCTCTCTCTCTCCCTCTTCCCCATCAAAGACATTTCCCTGATCTGAAGGATAAAATGAACGCACATTTGAATGGATAGGTTGATCTTTCAGGCAAGGGTCGAGGATGGCTTTTCTGCCTACAAAGTCAAGGTAAGCATTTTCTCTGGGAAAATGGGACAACCAGTATCGACCTCCACTGGGTCACTCCTATGTTTTTCAATAGGTAACCAGTCAGCTCGATTTTAGTCCACAAAGCGCTGTCAGCCTGCTAGAGGCATTGTCATGGTAACGTCCCTCTCTTTTGTTATGATGAAGGTTGACTCAAAATGTGAATGTCATTATGGCATCTTTATCTTCCTTGTTTAGTGCCCTGCTCAGTCATGAATGGACTGATAATTGACTTTAGCGAAAGTCATAGAGACAAAGAGGGACAGTCTTGCTGAAAGCTTTGTTACATACAGTACAGTAAACTTGCATGCATGTTTTTCTCAGGTTAAGTCCTTTCCATCCTGTTAGGGTAAGAGTGCCATTTTTGTTGCCCTTGTTTGATGTGATATTGCACCTTCTTTGGTAAGTGAACTGTCTTTGACTCAAGAGGATAATAAGGAGAAAGATGTACCTCCTTTAGCTCACAGAGATTTTCAAGCATGGCATAGCTAATGGCCCAGTAGGAAAAGGAGACTAGGCAGTTCTAGATAAGGGTCTAGGGTTGGGGTGTAATCAATCATTAGAATGAGGGAGGCACAGTAAATACTGTATCAGGTATGAACTGAGGGAAGAAAGCTACTTATACTTAGCCCCCACCCATGTAGATCTCCTTTCAGGGACATACTAGTCTGGAACACCATAGTTCACTAACGTTTCTATTGGCCGGCAGATTACCTGCCCAATCAGTGACGAGAGGGGATGACGCTATGTAAGGGATAATGGACGACATGGTGGTCTGTTCACAGAAATTAATGCACGGTCGAGGTTGTAAAACGGCCCCGACGCGACGCGTAAGTGCATTCATTTCTGTGACAACGTGGGGTCAGGAACTGAGGTGTGAGAAACACTAATGTTTGTAGAATCGGTATGGGAGCAGGCCTCTGAGAACTGTCCCAGGCAAGGTGGAGTTTTAATTAAAGAACAACAAAAGGTGACCAGACCTGATGGTATAAGCAGCCTAGCTCATTAACATTTAGAGCGTAGGAGGGATTTTTGTAACAAGATATATGAGAAGAGTTTGAGAAGCTCTGAGCTCACTCATCAAGATTGGTGCCTGGAATACGTCCCACGTGCTTCAGTGATGGCTTTTTATTGGATTAAAGATTGAAGCTGCATTAACCGAAGAAACATCCTTTTTCCTATGAATACCTTGTGTTTTTCTTACAATACGCTGTTACTGAGGGGGCGGCGTCTGGCGGCTCACCTTGGTTGGAGCTGTTGGAGGGGAAACGGTCGGACTTCTTGAGCGTGCGGAAGTGCACACGCTGGCTGGCCTGGCTCTCGCCGTACAGCCCAATGGTCTGCACCTGGACAATGTAGTCGGTCTCCTCCTCCAGGTCCCAGAGCACGCAGGCCCGGCTGGTGGTGTTCACCTCCCGGATGAAGCGTTGCGTGTAGCGGTCCTGCCGCTGCGCATGAGGGGGGAAGGGGGAAGATTGAGACAGTAGTAATTTCTAAAATAAGGTCTCCTCTGCATTGTAGCTTGAGTGTTATTTTTCATTTTTGTCAGTCGCTTCGGATAAAAGTGTCTGCTAAATGTAATGTAGATGTAAAGGGGGAACAGAGGGCAGGAGAGAGAGAGGGTAGAGGAGAGCAGAGAGAAGGAGAGATAGGAACAAGTGTTTGAAGGGGAGAAGAGAAAGATGAGAGGAAAGGAGAGAAGGGGAAAGAAGAGGAGATCAGACAGGATGTGAGAGGAGGAGAGGAGAGAAGAACAGAGTGATAGAGGATAGAAGAGAAAAGGAGAGTGCCGAGGGGGCAAAGGAGTGTAAAGGAGAGGACATGAGAGCAGTGGATAAGGGGGGAGGACAGGGCAGAAGACAGAACAGAGGACAGGAGAGAAGGGCAGAGGAAAGGACTGGAAAGTAGAGGAGAGACTATTTAAGGTCCAAGTCACCACCAGCGCTAAGTGATTAGTGAAAGGCCCAAAGGTTTATGGGCTATTTCCCAGAGCCTTTATAAAGCCATGATTTTGAAAATCATCGGGCATCCAACTGATGGAACATTTTATTTGCACAAGGGACTCACACCACAAAATCTTCATTCTTCATAACTAGAACATAAAACTGTTCAGGTATACAGGCCTTTTTCTCAGAAAAGCCAACATACTTTTTTTTTTTTCTCCAGACAGTGTGGCTGAACCTCACCCTCTGTTCCAGCGTGTTCATAAATGCTGCAGCGTCTTTAGCCATTCTGGACAGTTGGTTTAGTAAATGTTTAATCTGTACTTTGATTAACTCTTCATATTCTAAATTTAATCATGTCAGAACACGCTTGGATGGACTCTCCGAACACCTCTGGTAGACTGTCTCTCTCTCTCGAAGGAGAGGAAGAACTGGGGGCTCTAAACGCTCTTTCAACTGGGTGTGTGGATGTTCAGGAACTGCTGTCTGATACGCACACACACACACACACACACATATACATGTACACACACACACACATACATGTACACACACACACACACACACACACACACACACACACACATACACACACACACACGCCCCTGCAGTATCGGGAGGTGCTCTCTCCATGCCATTGCAGAGGCTTGATGGAAAAATTAATTTAGTCTTTTCCCTCAAATGAATAATGCATTGATCAGGGGACACAGGACCCCAAGCAAATTACCAAGCCTATAGACTTCCAGTTGTGTAACATTCAGAGTAGCTCACTGTATAATTGCCCATAGATGTAGAATGTGTTTTATCATTTAATGCTCTCTCTTTCCAAATTAAGAAAACCTTCTCATTACCTCCAGTAATTGGTATTAATGAAATGTTTACAATGTTCAGCTACAATGAGGTGGAGTATATTTTGCGTGGAATGACATGAAAGAACAATGTCCTTTGCAAACTGGTGAAACAGGAGAATACCCATAAATGATAGTGATACAGAGTCAAACCATGAGACACACCAGTCACCAAACCTCCAAAGCTTCATGTACACTCTAAAAAGTGATAAGAGTCAACGCATTTTGTGTCAATTTCAACACAAAATTGTGTGGCTGTCTGGGTGAAAAACAGATTTCAGCTAACTCCTAACTCCTTTTTTTGTTAAATAGCTGAAACCTGTCTTTCACCTTTCACATAGCCACACAATTGCTGTGTTGAATTTTGCAGTGTGTCGTTTTGACATTTTTAGTGTGTCTTTTATTATTGAGAGTGGTCAAATTTTCAATTAAAATATTATTTATATAATATAGCATACCAGAGCCCTTGCCAGCTGTGTTTAGGGATTGGCTTTGTATCTGGGCTAGAGTTGTGCATATAGGGTGTACTGTACTGTATGTACTGTAGGTTGTGTCAACATGATTTGCTCAACTATTAGGGAACCTTCATTGAAACACTTTTTACCTTCACACATGTTATTGACATGTTACCTTCACACATGTTATTGACCCACTGTACCAATTGGTTGGAATATAGAAAATAATGTTGCATGTGTCAATAGTGCAACATATTTTGTATTTTTAAGATGAATTACCCTTGTTAGTGTGACCATTTAAGGGTTAAGCCCTATTAACTAATGAGTTGAACTAAACTTAATCCAAAGGTTCTGTTGTAAATCTATGTAATATAAAGTTTATTACATATTAATGCTGCCTGATTTTTCATGGGTATGTCATACCTGCTGTGTGATTGAGAAGCCAATTATGATGTCACCTTCCGGAACATCCCAGGTGATGGTTGCCGAGTCGGCCTTCAGATGCATAACGGACACGTTGACAGGTGCAGGGGGGCGATCTGCCAAGGAACACAAGCCCGGAATTCACCATCAGTCAACTCTGTGTGCCACAGTGTGTGTGTGTGTGTGTGTGTGTGTGTGTGTATCCGACAGCAAGTCTCACTGCAACGCGGAAATGTCACATTGTACACCTCCTGTGGAACTATTCACCCACCTCGTTTTCCAAGCAAGCACACGTGTGTGTGTGTGTGTGCGTGTGTCAGTGTGTGTATAAAAGTGTTTCTGTGTCTGTGTGAGATTTCATCTGACAGTGCAGTCTGTGTGTCCTTGGAGTCATCTAACCAGCAAATGAGATCCCCTCAGATCTGGGGTTTGATCTGTTGGACGACGTATGCTGGGGCTGCCTCCTGCGTCGCCAAGACACATCAAAGCCCACAGCCTACAGCAGCACTTCTCCTCAGAGCAGCGCTGTAATACACATTAGTGGTCTGCTGGAACCTATTCGGGTCACAGCCGATGCAATTAGCCTACTTTCGGAGTTTCTGCGAACGGCTAGAGTCTACAGGTCTGAAATATGTTGCCTCGTGTCTGTTTAAATTTGTTTACTTTCTCTTTTTCTCGATGTCTCTCTCTCTCTCTCTCTTTTTCTGTCTATTGCTCTCATTCTCGCTGTCTCGGAACTGTCCGACTCTGCTGCCAAGAAAGCTTTCCAATCTGGCGTGGTCTTGTCAGGACGTAAAGCACTTGCTTTGGGTCACGTTTCGCCATGCCTTGTCTGCGGTGCGAGAGCCGTGGGCCAGTGGAGGTGCGTCTAAAAAGCAATCTCAGTAAAACACTCCGAGATGTTATATAGGATTTTAATCCCTTCCCGGGCCAACACTCCTCTGACTATCAGATGCTTCTTTTCACAAACCCCCTTCCTTTCACACCCCCTCCCATTTTTTGTCTTTAAATTTCCCAGCATGCATCTCTTCTTCCTGCCCCTCTATCCATAATCAGCTCATTCTTCAGTTCCCCAGACTATAGCTTTGACCCAAAAGCATATCTCAAAATCAACCCCTTTTTTACCTTTTCTACAACCCCCCCGCTCACACACACCACCAACCTTACCTCAAAAAAGGGCCCTGTCTTGTCTTTGACCATCTGTCTGCTCTGTTCTGTGGCGGCGAGTCCTTTAAATGCACTTTGACGTCTACTTGATGTCCATCTCCGTACGGTGGCGGCGGTGAGAGACCCATTTTTGCCGAGCCGCTATCGAGCACTCCATCATGATTTAGCTTGGCAATAGACAAGCTAATTAGAGTACCCACAAAGGAGCAGTCAGGGATGGAGAGACAGAGAGAGAGAGAGAGAGAAAGAGAGAGGGGTGACATTCGATATGCGAGAGCCGGTAGCTCAGTCCAGAGAAGTAGATCCATAGACCTGTCTGGTTGTGATGAGCTGAGATGACCCGACTCCTTGTGCAGTGGGGGGCTATTTTTAAAAACTAAAGTCTAATGGACTTTGTGTGCTTTATAGCAGGGGATGTGTGAAAGGACAAAAGTATTCTCTCCATATCCCCCCCTCCCCCTCTCTCTCTCTCTCTCTGATCTGCATGACTGTACCACTTCAGTGCAAAAGCTGCCACTCAGCCATATTATGTAATGACTGGTCCGGGAAAAAAAAAAAAAAACGAAAAAAAAAAAAAAAAACTATTTATGGAGATGGCGGACTGAGCCTGCATGCTATGTGATGTCTTCTCTACATGTTCAATTCACTAGTGGAGCAGCAGTGCATTCTGGTTTGAAGATAATTGCCTCAGCGGTTGTTGCCGATGTTACTTTTTAATGATGGCCTGCGTCACACAATGGCAAGATGGTGACAGCTGAACCCATTCGCCCCTGTGTGTGTGTGTGTGTGTGTGTGTGTGTGTGTGTGTGTGTGTGTGTGTGTGTGTGTGTGTGTGTGTGTGTGTGTGTGTGTGTGTGTGTGTGTGTGTGTGTGTGTGTGTATGTGTGTATGTATGTGTGTGTGTGTGTGTGTGTGTGTGTGTGTGTGTGTGTGTGTGTGTGTGTGTGTGTGTGTGTGTGTGTGTGTGTGTGTGTGTGTGTGTGTGTGTGTGTGTGTGTGTGTGTGTGTGTGTGTGTGTGTGTGTGTGTGTGTGTGTTTGTGTGTGTGTGTGTGTGTGTGTGTGTGTGTGTGTGTGTGTGTGTTTGTTTCTCTTTCTTCTCCTTTCACACCATCATTTCTCTTCTCCGCTCCTCTCTTTATTTCTCCTGTCGCTTCTCCCGCGACTAGAGGACATGGCTAATCACCTCCGTCCGCCGACACCGTACAGAAGGGTCACGGCAGGTGTCACGGTCGCCGAGTATCACTCCGCCAATCGATCTAGGGCCAGCGCCAGAGGGAGGAGAGGTCATCCCATCAGGGTTATGCCAGTCAATACCTCTCACTATCCGTCTGCGGTTTTCCACTGTCCCGAGGGGTCGGGGGTCAACGCCACTCCTATTGTTTTCCAGCCAAACACAACACAACAGGCCTGACAAATGGAGCCCAGATGACTGCGGCTGACTGAGGCATTGTCTGTGGGGATGAAGGTGTCTCTATTTGTGAGTGTCACACAATTTTCTATTATGATGGTCCCAGCTGTTGGCGAGCCATACTGTTTGTGTGTACTGATGGGTGATATAGGAGAGGAGGAGGAGAAGGAGAAGAAAAGAAAAGCAAGCAAGACACCAAATAAATGACCTTTGAAAAAAAATAGGGAAACTAGAGATAATCCTTTCCTTGAATGACAACAATATAAAAACCTTAATTTAAAAAAAAAATCCAAAAAAGAAAAGCAGAATGATACAGTAAATTATGAAATGATATTGGTGGATATGTTGAGGTGCTCATTCATAATAGGAGTGACAAGAAGAGTCAAAAACTTTCTCTGTGCTTGAAACCCTCCATATTAAAGAGGTGAGAGTGACAGAGAGATGGCTCCTCTCATATTTAATATGCAGTAATTGGATTTTGGAATCCCATTATGTGATTGTCATATTTCATGCAGATAGTGTCTCAGGGCAATTCCTTCTTTTCTTGCAGATGTCGTGACCTGACTTACGGAGAGAGTAGTGAAGAGCAATGCACCTCCTTACTACTCCTTAACAACTCAAGGACAGGGATAAACATTTATTATTCAAAATAAACATCATACCATTCATGCATCAAATTGACTGAAATATTCCCTGTATTTGTGTATTTCATAACTAATGCTCATTGCATAATTTTCCTCAGTGTTAATCCACATTATAGAATCCTAAACTCTTCTTGAACGTTAGACATTTCTTGGAAAGCCAGGGCCCAAAAGCCACAGTAATCCTCTGAGGGTTTTTTTGAAAGGTGCACGGTGTAGTTTTTTGTGGAGTTCTTGACATATTTACACCTTCAGTTTTACTCCCACCCCATTATATATCTTCAATTGGTTAGGACCCTCTTTTTTAAGGCTCTGGGTGCCTCTTCAGCATTAGTTTTCAACACACAACATAGTCAGAGGATTTTCACAGGAAGTCCACAAAGAAAACAGTAGCCAGCTTATACAGACTGCTGTAGGCAACCGAGATCCTAAGACCAAGATCAGCAAAGTCCAGTGAAGTTGCATCTTGAAGGTAACATCACGAAGGCAATAAAACGTGACTTATAGATGTAGGTTTCTTCATAATGCACCTTTAAAGTAGCCTGGAAAATCCAGACCCTGATAATCTAGAAAGATTAAGGGTCTGGCAAAGAACAATGTAATGGCCCAACTCGAGGGGCGGCAACAAGCATGTATTTAAAAATCTCACTGCACGCAATTGGATAACACTAGACCATGTTTACTCTGAATGATTTCGGACTTCAACGCAATCATTTAACACTACGACCAATGTGTACTGTCCTCCCATGTTGTGCTGTCTTCATCAGTTTAGCTGGTTCCCCGGAATGTTGGGGTAAAAGTAACGTGCATCATTGCTGTTTGCCAGAGTGTCTCGCAGAGACAATTCAATTCCATTGTGCTCTCGCGAGAACTCTGGATTTCCAGGGTACCTTTAAAGCACTCCGACCAGGTGTTGCTCTAGGCAGTCTTGGCTCCCTTGCCCTGTTTCTCTCTGAGTCTCAGCTTTACAGCGCATCCATCAGGATTTCCACCATGACATTTACACGTTGCACAAACACAGCCACTCTGGCGTGAGAAAAGCTTGTTGTCCTCTGGGTAATGGGAGTTACAGGAGTCATCGAGGAGCCGTTAAAAGCACGGGCGCCCGCTGATGATGCATGGGAACACATCCATCCACACACACACACCCGCACCCACACACACACCCTCTGCTGATGCAGGAAATGATTGTTTGGTTAGAGGCAAGATGTGAATTACAGCGCTACTTAAGGTGTCTGGCTGCTGGAAGCTATAGCTATGGATACTTTCGAATTAACTCAAAAAGTCTGAAATTACACAGGAGAGCAGCTCCACATTGGAAAACAGTTTATAAACGGTGAGAGTAAATGTCATTTCTAAAAGCAAATTGTGTCTTCCGCTACGCTCTCAGATTGATCAAATATGAAGCAGTTCCTTTTGTCTTTGTTTTATTATTTCCATGCCGGGAAGGGGTTTGTTTTCCTTCTGGTGGTGATGATGCTAATTTGTCACGCTCTCAGAAGAATGTTATGTGAGAGACAAACATCATGAGGGTCACCCTGCAGTCCAACAGCAGTCGCAGACACCTCCCAAACGTGTCTGTCCTGCCAAGGTGAATCATGGGGCAGGCAGAGCCAGGCCTGAGTGCACATCCCTGCGAACACTCCCAGAGGTTTTCACTCAAAAGCCTTTCCTCACCCTGAGTAGCGGCTACTCAAAATAGAATATGAATATGTGTCTGTTTGTGTGTGTGTCAGTGAGTGAGGGAGTGAGTGAGTGAGAGAGAGAGTGATAGAGAAAGAAAGAGAGAGAGAGAGGATGAGTGCATGCGAGTATGAGACTGCACGTGCATTTGAGGGTGTGTACATGTGCACACGTGTCCAAGGGCATGTTTGTGTGTTTGATGAGTTAAAGCTTGGAGCTCCTGCACAGCCCTCCTGTGTAGACGCCAGCGGAGGCCCTCCATAATAAACATGAATAAATCTCTGAAACAAAGTAAAATCACCTAAACATCTTGGCTCCTGGCTGCCCATATTTTGAGCCAGCATCTACATTAGCAACATTACCTTTACAATAAATCTGTGTCTGTAATATGAAGACAGGCTGAAATGTCATGTTGCAGCATCCTTGCTGCAATACTGTTTTACCTAATAAGACTACGAAATACAGTGAAATATCAGAAATATCAGAAAGTCAACCATAAGTAATCACAATGATACATGTTGGATTCTATCCATTTAATTCAAAATGGATAACACATGTAAACGTAATTGATCAATTGGCTCTTAACCCATGGGGTTACTCCAGTCCACTATATTTATGACCACGTAAGGATTGTCAAAGGTTTTTTTCCCCATCATCAACTTCCTGAATATTTGGTCAACGATTCTCAGGACACTGAAACACCGCACATACACACACAAATCGTGGCGCTGAAGATGACAAACTTTTTAGGATATGTTGGTCTTTAGGGCCCGCATCAACCTAGCCCATAACCACTTATTTGTGGTCATATTTTTTTACTGCTATGCGGTACATCTAGTATTACTATATTATCGTTATTATTGTAAACTATACTGTAGCTTGCTGAATGTAGGCCGTGTTTGTCATAAATGTAGAAACTGAGATACCACATTGTTCGTTCTATTGGGTAGATTATGTAATTGCGTCCACAATATAGTGGAGTGGTCATTTAATGAAAACCGGTTCAGAGTTATTAAGTAATTCAGAATTATTTTCCAGCAAAAGACTGCATTGTCTCAATAGACGTGGAGCAGAATCTGACCACTGCTATATGGTGGCCAAGTAGATGAATGTCAGGAGGCCGAACGCAGTATCTGGGTTTCTATATCTATGGAGTTTGCTGTCTATCTAGGGCAGCAGGATAGAGAGTCTCTCTGGCCTCGGAGGTGTCTGAGCCCTTCTGATGGCTGCCTCCACTGCACTCGCTCGTTCCCCTGCTCCCTCACTCGCAAATGGTTACCATGGAGCTTCCCGCATTCATACCTTAGCCTCATATCTTGAATAACAGCCTTCGTAACATCTGGTCTAGTCGCCGTAAATTAAAGAGATGAAGCCCAGCTTTTTGCGCAATCTGGCGTTTGTTGGCCACTCAATAAACCCTGCGCGTGCATCTCCTGACACTCACGGGCCACTGTAAATCACTCACGCTGCTTCTGAGAATGACAATTAACTCCAGATCCTGCCGTGGCTCTCTGTTGCGATGGGAGCCTAGGCGGAGACTGCTTGGCTCGGCACTCTGCTGTAGTATCACAAAGAAGCTGAGAGCCTGTGGTGTTCTGTCATAAAGACACGAGGGGATAGGGTGTGAGAGTTTCTAAAAAAGAAATCCTCTGCTTCTCTTTGAAACAATACTGCTCTGCAGATGACCTTGCGACGGTTTCTCATGTGCTGACAAAAGGCCTTTTGAAATTGTGTTTGATTAAACTCTGAATGCAAGAATAATCAAAGAATAATTTTTACAGGACAAGCTATTTCACAAGGGCTTAGAAATCTTTTTTGATCTGTTTTTGTTCCAAACGATGGTTAAAAATGCATGGTGTGAGTACAAAATTTGGGCATGCTGATATGGGTTACAATAATCATCCACACTTAATGCGACATAACTCTTATACTACAAGATCATTTCAGGTTATGAAACAATCAGTCACTCTGTTTTGAACATTGTACTGAATAGGCCTAAGATAGTTTGTGGTATATTATAAGCATGTAATGCCTACTCAGTAATGCATAATACTGACTGATCATGACCTTCCATGATCTAAAATAAAGGTGAAGGTTAGGATTTGGATTAATAATAGGGTTAGGTTGGTTAAGCTGCTCTTACAACTGAATAATAGGAATGTCCTATGAACCTCATATATCTGATCATTATACTGATCCACTAACTCTGCAACTACAGTATGACACGATGGCGGCAGTGATTTAAAAACTACTGACGCAGTATCCAAAAGCCCAACTCCACCTCATCCTCCTACACTTCTGCTAACCCAGACAACTTCCTACACCCCCCACTGGACCTGGGAAACACTGGCATGTTCTGACAGATTCGGAGACGGGCCAGCAGCCTCTTTCATCTCACAGTACTGAGGCTCGGTGCTCTGCATCTCAGAAGATTTGCCCCTGAGCCCCCACCACCAACCCTCAACCCCACCTCCACCCCAACCCCCCTGCCCTGTGTGCGGAGCAAGCTGCTGCATTGGGACGAGGAGATCTCTCTGAGCTCAGCCCCCTGCCCTTCAAGGGAGCACAGGGAACCACAGGAGTACCAGCTGGTGCTTCCGTGCCCTTATCACATGGCTGGGGTCCGGAGCAGACGACACGCAGTTAATCAAAGTGCCGTGGGGGAATACAGTTGGTGGGATTACAGCCCAAGGCTGCCATGCTAGGGTCTTTTATGCAGGGTGACATGTCGCAGCACTGCAGAGAAACGAATTGTGTTTAACGAAACGTGTTTAACTTGCACTCGTTGTTTTTAATGTCCGGGCCTCGCTTAATTAAGATTGGCTAATTGAGTGATTTCGGGGTAATTAAATAGCCCATTAAATCCAACAGCCCAATGAGCAGCGCACCACGCGGTGGGTCTCTGTGTGCACTGTTGATGAAGACATCACTATGACCCTTTCATAGCTGCCGGGTCTAAAAATAGCTGGCTACTTGGCAGGTATTGCGTCTGGGGTTGAACATTTCACAAATTACCCACAAACTCAGACCCAAACTGAATATGAATGGAGAAGGTAATTGGTGTGTGACACACTGGTACATTTCACTCCTTGTTAGAATGAATGACACAGACTTCTGGGCAATGTGGACTTGATAAAAGGAGGTCCCCTTTCCTTTCGTAGTCAAGGTGAATAATTCTGCCATTATACTGCAGAACAGAGATTCTTTGCATTGCTGCTATGTCTTACAGTACTGCTGAAGACAAACCCAAAGAGGGTTGGGTGTCACAGCTCAAAGCCTTATGATGCCACAGCCAAGGTGACTTTTTTGAGATATGACTGGAGCCTATGAGATCATCTCCCTCCAGATCAGATGGGGCCTGGCCCTGGCCTGTGCTTAATGTAAACCCTTAATAAGGATCTGAAAGGGTCCCTTTGACATGAAGCACTCCATAGTTCCTTCTCACTCCCAGAACACTGTGAAGTCGCCACTGACCCCCACAACAAGCATTTCAAATTAACCTTAACCAGTGGTAGGACTTTCACTGGATCAGTGACTGGTCAGCGAACCTGGGAGGCATATTTTATTCGCTTACTTGGACATTCTAAACAGTGCTTTGCACGGCAAGGGTCCTGGCGACAGTAGTGAAATTGCAGTCTTGCCTTTCATACTGTTAGGGGGTGATAGTATCAGGCTGCGCTGTACACACATGCTGTGTGTGCTAGGCCATGAACATCTCATATGCAAGCAGATGTCACGGTGGCTTATTTCAATAAAGCAGTTTGAATTCTTGATTAAGTCCTTCATTTCGTACCTTCCCAGTTGAGAGAAAAACGTGGTTACATCGGCAAGGATTTGTTGCCTTTGCCCTTGCATACAATTTACCTGAGCAAGACATGGCCCAAATATGTCCCTTGCACTTTGAATCGAATGAAGTTATCACTTTGAATGAGTAAGTGTAGGTACCGTAATGCTCGAATTAGTTCCATACTTTTCTCGACAGCACCTGTCATACTTCCCGCGAGGTGATTAGAAACAAAGTGATCAGAACAAAGTGCGAACAGCTCGCGGCGCACGGAATCCCACTTCAAACGTGAGAGATGCCAAACCGCGTACTCGGTACCGATTCAGAGTAAAATCCCAGGTGACTCTCACATACAAAAAGAGAGAGAGAGAGAGAGAGAGAGAGAGAGAGAGAGAGAGCGGGGGTGGGGAGAGAGAGTGGATTCCTTTACAGAGAAGCACTGACAATTATTTCTTTCGCAGGGAAATGTATTGTGAATATAAGGTTGTCAGAACAGATTCACAATCACATCGCCTACACTTCTGGCCAGGTTGCACATATGATCATCAACAATTTTGGCTAAATTACGCCAGTATACTGCTATCACCCTGAAATTACAGTCTACGAATTGTTTATTTGCTTGGAGATGGGTTGCAGTATGGCAAGTCATTGCGACCATGCGACATCACACCTCTACATCATGCACAAACGACTATATGTAACTAAAAGTATGGAATTTAGCTATGCTGTTTCTCGTTTGGTGTGTTAGCTTTTTTAAGTGCCAGACTTAATGATATACTAATTCAAAAGTTCTGCAGAGTTTTCTTTTATGTTCAGGTCCAATTGTAACGTAGTTACGGATGAAAAATAGCTAGGTTCTCACACAGTGTAGCATGTTCTGAGAGAGAAGGGGTGCGCTAACTTACTTGCTCCCACAAGAAACATGTCACTACCGAAAAGCAACAGTGCCACGGAGTTCACAAAGACCAAGAGCCGAGCCATGTCTTGATAATGGTATCTTCCTCTTGCAGATGTCTACGAATCCATAAGCAACAAAATATCCATTTGTTCTGAGTTCGTTTCGTTTTATTTCTGCATGATGCCTGCCTTGAAATAGTTCTTGACTTAGTTTCCACAAACAATGGTAGGCAAAGCAATCAACTTTATGAAGGTCTCAAAAAACAGCATGATATATATTCGTCAAGTTTCCCATGGGCGTTTTCAAGAAAAAAATGTATTTATCTAATGTAGCGTACATGTGTGCAACACTAGCTCCGAGAGGTTTCCATTGAATGTCGATTATGTCCTGATATTAAAGGTAAAGTCGACGATTCAAATGCAGTCGTGCCATGTTACAGTTCTTGCTGTTAAAGATCTTTTCGTACCTTAGTGTGTAACATAGCCTATGGATTAAAAGCGAAATCCGAGTTTTAACTGGGTGGACAATCCAGGACCCTGGTCAGCTCCATATTGAGGATGAGCGCGGAGCCACGACGCGTGTGCTGACTGAGATGCAACGGCTAAGGTCTTCATTTATTCATCGACGTAAATTTTCGTGCTTCACTGCCGCGCCTTCAGTGCTCAAGGACTCAGTGAAAGCAGGACGTCGAGTTTTTTTTTTCACTCAACCTTTGGTGTCCTGTCCTACTAGACTACTACAAGTACACTGATTAGCATGTATTCATCTTTCTTCGTCCTTCATTTGTGAGAATAACGTGGCGTATTACGGACATTCCCAAGGTTCAGTAAAGGTCCTCGGTCGTGTCCGTTTCCAGCTTTTTCCCTTTTTAAGAAAGCTCACTGGGTTGAATTATTCCGAGATTTAACGTACACTAATAAGTGTTCGAGGCTGTCCTGGCAGTGAGACTTACATGTAACGCGCAACAGGAATCAGACCTGTATGCGTTTACTGGAGAGGCTTGCCTTCCTTTTTGCGCGGTTGGCTATGAAGTTCAATTCAGCATAGACATGGTGCTGTTGCTGTCTTAAATTCAGGAACAGCAAAACGCGAATGGCTCTCTGTAGTCCGTATTCAGTGCTGCTCTCATGTTTTTTACGTGTCTCCTTACGTATTTGTAAAATCATAGATATGGAATCATAAATAGATTGTTGCCATTTTTAGGCTATAGTACTCGATAAGAAATGTTTATTTTCTTTTATTTCTTTGGAGGTTAAATCCCCCCTATGTATTACATATCCAATACATCTGTTAATGATACAGCACCATAAACACTATTCAAACTGTACCCTTGTTTTTTGCCACTGATAGTGGCTTCATTTAGGGTTCATCAGCAATACACATGTATGTGTGTCAACAACTCAGGCTGTGACACATTAGAGTGACCTTGAAAAGCTACCCCACTCAGCCATTTCAGAACTAATACCAGCCAGAGGGCAGCGACACTTTTATTTGTAGCCGTAATAAAAATTCACAAGTAATGAAAGCAACAAGGTACAGTCCAGATCTAGAAACAGTACAGCTCAACCATCTTGAACACATTTGTCATAGTTCAAGCCTCCAATTGAACCCAGGCCATCGGGCAGTGGGTTCTAAAATGTAGGTTTTTTTTATTGTACCAGGCACAGACACAACATACAGTATAGCTTTGGTACTGAGGGTGTAGTTTAGGGAGGGTTATAATCTAGTGATGGAGATAGCACAACCCAACAATTATGTAGTCTGATAAGGATTAAAGAATCTAGGATTTCCCTCGGATCATGGCGTGAAGGTGAGTTTGGCAGTAAGGTGGAGGTGCACTCTGTGTAATGCACCACCACATACACAATTAATGGAAGTTGGCTCTGAGTGGACTGGACACCATGTGGATGAGGATGCTAAGCTAGTATTGCTCAGCTGATATTAAAGAAAAGCAATCAATGTGCCTACCACAGACATTGAACAGAGACTGCAAGAACAGAAAAGAGACCACTCAATATATACCACTCATAATATACCATCCCACATGATATTGACTGAGGGAGCTAATCACATTCATCTGAATTTTAATTAGATACAATCACATTTATAAATGCAGAGAATATGAAGAGCATCTCTGCATTGTACTTTCATAAATAAATTCTGTATAGATTAGCAGGGCGCTGTAAAATGCATAATTATCGAATAGAAAGTGCTTGACCGAAATTAAACCAATTGTGCAGACAAACTGCCGCAAAGCGAAATTAAAATTCAGAGGTACACTCCCAGAAGTGAAGCCAAACTTCTATTTCACAGCAACGTACCTCACTTCCTCACTGACAATAGTTAATTGGTCTGGTCTGGAACATCTACATGGAGACTACAACAAAGGACAGTTCAGGGAATCGATTTGTTTTTCCAACCTGGCGCAAGGAAGACCAGATTGGAGGGGGTTGGTTTTATGGCCTATAAAGTGCTTTGTTGGAATTAAATAAATATAGGAGGTGCTGCTCAAATGGGCTCTTTATGGGCTCTTGTGGAAATAGGAATGGCCTCAACCTTCTGTATCCTTTTCTGGTGTCATTTGATGGCTTCATTTCACTAAATCCATTATATCAGAGACACTACGATCCAAGAAAATCTTTCGAAGGCATCCAAAAGATTTTTTGGCAATGGCACCAGAGTTGGCATAAGTTTGGAGAAGTTTCATAGAAACTTTTCTTAGGTTCAGGTCAGTACAGTACAAACTTCAGCCAAAGATGATCTCAGAATATTTTGAAGTCTTATTAGATACAATAGGGGAAATTATGTATTTTTAAATAATTAATAAATAGATAAATAAATAAATACATAAATAAATAAATAAATAAATAAATAAATAAATAAACAAACAGAAAAATTATAGAATTTGGCCCTAACTTTACTAATGATATTGACGTATTCTACTATACGTGTAACTTCCTATTATGATTCTGTGGTGCATGTAAAGGAAAGACAGATAGATAGATAGTGAAAGAGAGAGAGAGAGAGAGAGAGAGAGAGAGAATGAATGGAAGAAAGAGTATAAGAAAACATGGTCAATTTCATCATTGCGGAGGACGGAAACCAAGGTCAGCACAACACATGAATATTTATGCAGAGATGGTTGCCACTCCTATAGATTGACATTCAGCTCCCAGCCTGCAGTGCACTGACAAAGCTTCGACAGGTGACGGGGATTGCTTTTTAACGAGGCATCTGTTGCACATACTGATCTGGGGTGAAATGCCAAACAAATTACACCAACAACGACGACGACAACAACAACAATGACAAACCAAACAGCTTGTCAACAGCCTCCCATGCAACTTTGATAGTATTCAACTTAACATGAACATCTGAATGCAAAATGCAAATGACTGGCCTCAGAGATCAGCATCATTAACTACCTGATAAAATGTCAGCACAAAGTACACAAGATGCACAAAGTAATAGTGTTACACAACACAATATAATGCACACTAGCAGAAGTTATAAGATATTGCCAACATTCAAGATTCAGAATTCATTTATTTGTGACATACAGAGTTATAACAGTGTGTAGCCAACCTGGTATAATTTAGTAGTAGTAGTTTTGTAGTTTAGCAGTTTTTCATAAAATCTTTTGCAGTTTGGGGGTTTCCTTGTCTTGTAACACTGAAAGCAATCTATCTATCTACTGATTGAAGACAGTGTAAATTATAAAGCTCCTGATTAACTAGGTGGGCTCTGCTAATCAAAGGTTTCTCTGATGACTTCGGTCATGAATGCTTGGCAGGGTAAGATGGATTGCGTGTAGTGAAGGCAAGTCCCTACAGTGAGTCTGGGGCACACAGTTGGATAGACTATCCCTTTCACTGTAATTTCAGCATTATTGAGTGTTTTTCTTGTTCTGAATCTGTGTTCTCCTGGTCTGTCTGTGTAATTTACGCCTACAGTACTGGTCGCAGTATCTATCAGTCATCGGGCCCTAATTCAGATGGTGGGCAAAGTGCAAAGTCTGTAAACAAGCAAAGTTCATTCACATGCATGAAATGTAGTTATTCTGTGGCATAAGGGAACATTGAGCTCAATGACTCAATGTCTTTCCCATGGTGTTAAACTAGCAAATTGATTTTGTGTTTTTAAATCAGCTTTAGTTAGACCTAAGACTCTGCATTTGCCCATCATTCAAATTAAAGTCCATCATCTAAAAAAGGCAGCTAGCTGAGAAGCTGATTTGTGCGTACTACTGTGGAGGTGGTCCGATTTACCAGAAGCTGCTTTTTTCTGTGTTTAAGGACACATATGAATGTTTGGCCAGCGCAAGAAAGGAGCTCGCCTGTCCTCAGTGTTGTGTGGCCCTGAAGAGGCACAGCAGTCTCACTGCAGGAGCTCAGAGAGCAAGTACAAGGGTATGTGCTGCCGTGCCTGTGTATGTGCACGTGTTGACTGGGCAGTGTGTGTGTGTGTGTGTGTGTGTGTGTGTGTGTGTGTTACGTATTTGTAAAATCATAGATATGGAATCATAAATAGATTGTTGCCATTTTTAGGCTATAGTACTCGATAAGAAATGTTTATTTTCTTTTATTTCTTTGGAGGTTAAATCCCCCCTATGTATTACATATCCAATACATCTGTTAATGATACAGCACCATGAACACTATTCAAACTGTACCCTTGTTTTTTGCCACTGATAGTGGCTTCATTTAGGGTTCATCAGCAATACACATGTATGTGTGTCAACAACTCAGGCTGTGACACATTAGAGTGACCTTGAAAAGCTACCCCACTCAGCCATTTCAGAACTAATACCAGCCAGAGGGCAGCGACACTTTTATTTGTAGCCGTAATAAAAATTCACAAGTAATGAAAGCAACAAGGTACAGTCCAGATCTAGAAACAGTACAGCTCAACCATCTTGAACACATTTGTCATAGTTCAAGCCTCCAATTGAACCCAGGCCATCGGGCAGTGGGTTCTAAAATGTAGGTTTTTTTTATTGTACCAGGCACAGACACAACATACAGTATAGCTTTGGTACTGAGGGTGTAGTTTAGGGAGGGTTATAATCTAGTGATGGACATAGCACAACCCAACAATTATGTAGTCTGATAAGGATTAAAGAATCTAGGATTTCTCTCGGATCATGGCGTGAAGGTGAGTTTGGCAGTAAGGTGGAGGTGCACTCTGTGTAATGCACCACCACATACACAATTAATGGAAGTTGGCTCTGAGTGGACTGGACACCATGTGGATGAGGATGCTAAGCTAGTATTGCTCAGCTGATATTAAAGAAAAGCAATCAATGTGCCTACCACAGACATTGAACTACATGAAATGTAGTTATTCTGTGGCATAAGGGAACATTGAGCTCAATGACTCAATGTCTTTCCCATGGTGTTAAACTAGCAAATTGATTTTGTGTTTTTAAATCAGCTTTAGTTAGACCTAAGACTCTGCATTTGCCCATCATTCAAATTAAAGTCCATCATCTAAAAAAGGCAGCTAGCTGAGAAGCTGATTTGTGCGTACTACTGTGGAGGTGGTCCGATTTACCAGAAGCTGCTTTTTTCTGTGTTTAAGGACACATATGAATGGTTGGCCAGCGCAAGAAAGGAGCTCGCCTGTCCTCAGTGTTGTGTGGCCCTGAAGAGGCACAGCAGTCTCACTGCAGGAGCTCAGAGAGCAAGTACAAGGGTATGTGCTGCTGTGCCTGTGTATGTGCACGTGTTGACTGGGCAGTGTGTGTGTGAGTGACCGTGTATGTGTGTGTTTCCAATATGTGTAATGTTGTGCAAGTTATAGTTGTTTGTGCTCGCTCCTTGTAAGCTTCAGTTTGCGTGCAACTCTTCACTATGTGTACACAACATGTCTGTGTCATGATTTGCTACTCTGTGTGTGTGCGTGAGTGAGAGAGAGGGCGTGTTTTGTTTTGTTTTTCCGTATATGCTTTTGTGTATGTGCAAATGTACTTATCACTAAGTGGAATTTATACTGTGTGTGATTGTGTGTGTGTGTGTGTGTGTGTGTGTGTGTGTGTGTCTCTCTCTCTCTCTCTCTCTCTCTCTGTGTGTGTGTGTGTGTGTGTGTATACAGCATATACATGTTTCCCAATATTTTGCAAAATGTGATTAGTACAGTCACATCACCACTCACCACAATTAACACCGGCGCCCCGCAGGGGTGTGTCCTAAGCCCCTTCCTCTTCACCCTCTACACCAATGACTGCGTCAGTCCCACACCCATCACCACATACTTCAAATACTCTGATGACACTGCTGTACTTGCACTTTTCAATGACAATAACTCCATATCTGCATACCAAGACTCCATTTCTCACCTCACACAATGGTGCACTAACAACTACCTTCAGCTCAACATCAGTAAAACCAAGGAACTGGTAATCACCAACACCAGAACACCATCTGACACAACCCACAACCCCACCTGCATCAACAACGACACCGTAGAAATAGTGGACTGTTTCAAATACCTTGGACTCACCCTGGACAATAAACTCAGCTTTGAGCAACACACCACTGACATACAAAAACGCAGTCAACAGAGACTCTATGCCATCCGTAAGCCCAGACATGGGCGGATTATGAACTTTCGGGCCCCTGGGCCCAGATGTATTAAGGGCCCCCCACTTATTGTCGTATTTTCTGTCCTCCCCCAGAACATTTTTAATTTGTTTGATGTGATTTCCTGTATTCTGGTGCATTTTGGGGATGGCCAATACTAAATTCAATCACATTCATAGTCTACATCCTGATTTGTTGATATTGAGGCAATGATTCCATGCAAAGGCTTGGGCTTCAGGGCCCCCTGACCCCTTGGGCCTGGGCCCGGTAGGCCCGTGCAGTAATCCATCCCTGAGCTCAGATCACTTTCTGCTGCCCCCTGTCACTTGCTCCTGTACAAAAGCATAGTCCAGCCCATACTCCTCTACTGCCTTCCCTGCTTTTTCAACATGCTAACTGCTGCCAACAGAAACAGACTCACACAGCCAAAGCAATAGGCCTCCCCACCCCTAATTTATCAGACCTCAACAGCACACTCAGCAAGAACAGAGCATGGACCATCGCTCATGACCCCACCCACCCCCTCAATCCCTTCTTCATTCTGCTTCCATCAAAACGCAGATATAGGGCTATGGGGTGGAAGTGAGTACGCTTCGGGAAAAGCTTTGTGCCCTCTGCAATAGCAGCACTTAACAACAGATCACAGCGGTGATGGATCACTGTGCCGCCCTCATTCCTCTGTAATGTCAACTGGTGATGGTTTTCCTGTTTGTATCTGTGTAATGTGATGTATATGTGCTGTTTGTGTGCTGTTGTGATATATATGGGTGGGGTATGTGGTGGCAGGGTGGTGGGTGGTGGGTGAAGAACCGTGACTGTGTCTATCTATGTATTTCATGTCTGTGAGGCTTGTATGGTATGTGAAAACAAATTTCCTATGTAAGGACAAATAAACTAACTAACTAACTAACTAACTTTGTGCTTGCTCTTGCGCATATCAGCCTCTGTTTGCGTGCAGGAAAGAGTGTTCTCTTCTCTATGTGTGCACGCCATGTCTGAGTGGATACACAAAGAAGCTCTCCCCTCTGCAGGCAGTTTCCCAAATGCCATTTGATTAGATACACATAGGGAACCTGACCCCGCACCCTACATTGGGACCAGTGAGCTCCTGGCTTCCTCAGAGGAAACTCCATTAGTGCCTTCTCCATTTATAAATACATTTTTTTTTTTTTTTTTACTTTTTTTGAGATACTTGGGCCAAAAGGAGAGAGAGAGAGAGAGAAAGAGAAAGAGAGAGAGAGAAATATGACTGGACACACCACCCTCCTCAGCTCTGCTTGGCCAGCTCCTCACTCGTTTCCTCACTAAAAGGGTACAAGAAGAAAGGGGGTGGGTGGCCAGTGGGGTGAAGCACACTGGCAGTGCTAGTGATTGGAACATTTTGTTTGTTTGTTTGTTTGTTTTCTTTGTTTTTGCCTTTTTCATGTGTGAAGCCAAGTGTGAACATTTCCCAAGGACATTGTCAGAAGTGTGTGTGTGTGTGTGTGTGCTTCATTTGCTCACGTTTACGGTGTTTTCCTCTGTTCAATTTATTGTGTATTTCCATGGCCCATATATGACATAGTGATGCTTCCAGGAAATATCACTCATGTGCTATCGTATATTTGGAGAAGATGTATTCCATAAGGAAAAGATTGTATTCCATCAGCAAATGTACGCTTGCTTGCTTGATGCTGAGTGATATGCAGTTGGAGATTATTCAAGATCCCTGGTGGTCTGTGTGGTCTTGCCTCTGGCATTGTCACATCATTACCCCAAATGACTCATGACTCGGATCTGTAGTAGGTGGATTTTAATTACTTTCGAAAATATTTTTTTAAAATATAATTTATTAAATAACACTGTGAGGTTCAGTGTCATCTTGTATTCAAGTAGTGTAGACATATTGTTAAAATTGAGAAAGGAATCACACATTGAATAGCTATTCCTGAATAATGTAACAATGTGTGTCCCAGTTGTTATGCAACAGGAAATCCTATCTACTAATGCACTAATCATCACTATCAAAACTGAACTGAATTCAACTGAAGAATGTTTTCTGAAGCTCAAAACTCTTTTGACAGACTTTCAAATTTGAATTGAATTTGGATCCCTGGCTTTATCCATCCGCATGTAATGGCTGTTTTTGTTATTTATGATGCCCATTACCTTAATGGTATCAGTGTTCAGCGTGAGTAACAGGCTAGAGGGGGAAAAATGCATAATGGCAAGGGAGGCTGTGAAAAATGAGAATCTATTATCTGGCATCTCTGCCTGACGTGAGTGAGCGAGCGCCTAACCCTCTTTTCTGTCTTGGAGGCGGATGGAGTGGTGGAAAGGCTGTGGGTGGCAGGTGATATGTGTGTGGCGGGGTGGTCTTCAGAGCATCCCAGCCAGGGTGCCATCTGATGATAGTTGTAAGGGGGTGTGTTAATGATGGGCTAACCCCTGCTCACCCAGAACACCCCCACAAACACACACACATACCACCACCACCACCGCTACACACACACCATCCCTACCACCTCTTCTCACTAACCCATTTCCCCAAGGACCATTTATCATTGCCTAAAGACATCACCCCACTGCTGAATGAGCTGCTTGGGAAATTATGAGGCTGATGGAAGTGATGAGGATGATGGAGTTGCTGATGCTGATGATGCTGTTGGCATAGTGATGGCACTATGACCTCCTCCTCTCCATGTCATGTCGTTTCTTTGGGCTGTCAAAGATTGTGAAGTGGTGGTGGAAATGGCTCCATCAAATACTACAAGCAGTACATCACATTGTGGTCTAAGTTTAGAGGAAAGAAAAAATGAAAGAAACACAGAATACCTGTATATTATGGGATGTAGTATTACTCATATCTGGGACTTGCTTTTGCAAAGACTGAAAGAGCAATTGTTTGGTCAAAACAACAAATTGCACTGTTTGACCAATCGTAGCCAATAGGCAGCTCCTACTACTGCATATACCCCCAGCCGCTGCAGACAGTTTTTTGCCATCCAGCTGTTTTTGACCTCAGGAAATATGGCCGATGCCATAGCAACTGAAAGCAAACAATGGCCCTCCATTAATAAAAAAAATAAATGGCAGGAGACGAAGCACCACTCTGCGGGATTGCTGGTGCACCATTTACTCTAAATGCATTGGCTGGATAATACACGTTTCGCTGGGGGAATATCATGTTCCCTCTGGCTGTCGCCATTCTCTTGTATGACATTATATATTGTCATGTTATGCAGACGTTTAAGCTTTGCTATACAATGCACTGATTTTGAGATAATATCAGATATTGATTGAAGAGATTCTCTTTTCAAATAAATTGGATTCCTGTTGCTTGGTTTGTGTATCCAGGAAAAGGTATTAGCCACCATGAAAAAAAGATTAGTGAAATAATCATTCTTCTAGGCTTCACACACACACACACATGGACGCACGCATGCACACACACACAGTGTCCCTCTAAGAAACATCCATCTTACCACACTCTATGGCCCTCTGCTGGTGACAAACTGACAGGTCTAGTAACTGTTTCATGACTTGTTTGATAATAATCCATTTTAAATATTCACATTCCTTAATCACAACCTCACGCCATGGTAATTCTGTATGTGCAAGATGGAATAGCATTGTAATCAATAGGACATTAAAGGGTCTCACTGGACTACAGTATTTCTGATCACCACTGTCCTAGAGTAACTACTGCCAACTCATTTTTTTCATTGGCACTGTCAGCCTGACATAGACTACTGTGAAACAGTGTGGAGTATTAATAAAAAAAATGTATGCTGACCAGTCAGAACGTATAATTAGGAAGATTAAGAAAGTGATAAGTATGATTTCAAAATTCTTTAATTTATTTTGCAATTCTATAAGGTCATAAATTCTGATTTGGGGCAGAAGTCAGCCAACTATTCATAGTTCATTTGAGAGAGACATCTTATCAAGGTTGGACAAGTCATCGTTGAGAGGCCAAATTAATTGTTCAATCTTAATTATCTTAATCCTTTCTTCTGAATACACTGAGGTACTTATTTGTATTATGTGTGTGTGTGTGTGTGTGTGTGTGTACGTGCGTGTGTGCGTGTATGTACGTGCATGTGATTTATTTGTTTGATTGATTGCAAGTTTGATTTATTTGCACCTCACAATGCACAATATAGTGTATCCACTATTGTACTGTATGTCAACATTCACATACATTCATTTCCAATTACACTGTAGTATGTCAACATTCATATACATTCATATCCAATTACACTGTAGTATGTCAACATTCATATACATTCATATTCAATTACACTATAGTATGTCAACATTCATATACATTCATATCCAATTACACTATAGTATGTCAACATCCACATATACATTTGTATCAAATTACACTATGGTATGTCAACATCCACATATACATTTGTAGATAGATAGATAGATAGATAGATACTTTATTGATCCCCAAGGGGAAATTCAGGATCAAATTACACTAAATTTGTATCAAATTACACTATTGTATGTCCACATTCACATATACATTCCTATCCAATTATCCCACTGCTGTTTCAGTGGTTTCTTATAATATCCAACTGACCACAGTTGGATATTATATTATATTATATTATATTATATTATATTATATTATATTATATACAGTTGTATGCATTGCGTATTGTTTAGCAGATAAGCATGTCATAAGGGCCTTGTCATATGGACAGTTCTCTCTGAGCACAAAGTCAAGTCACTTTAATTTATATACTGCATTTAAAAACAACAGGAGCTACAAAGTGCTTCCAGTTGAGGTAAATAAATTGATAATAAAACATACAAATAGATAGATAGATAGATAGATAGATAGATTGATTGATACTTTATTGATCCCCAAGGGGAAATTCAAGGTCTCAGTAGCATACAGACATCACACACAACATGCACTTACAGCATAAATATAAGTATAAACATATATAAGTATAAACATATAACAAAACTCCACTGTACAATAGAGACAGTAGAAGATAAGAAAAACTAACAAAACTAAATACTAAATATACTATATTAAATTAAAAAAATCCACAGTGTGCTTGAGGGTGATCAAGCATGAGACGCTTGCAGTGACAGGGCCGGGACTGGCCTGTAGTTCTGTGTGCATGGTGAGGTGCTCAAGAGAGTGAGTGGCATGGTGAAGGTGCAAAAAGTAGTCCAACAGTAGTCCTGTAGTTCTGTGTGCATGGTAAGGTGCTCAAGAGAGTGAGTGTCATGGTGAAGGTGCAAAAAGTAGTCCAACAGTAGTCCTGTAGTTCTGTAATAGGGTTACAGCCATTCAGTATTGTAGCAGAAGCCATTGGTCATGTGTGCTAATATAGCATGAAAAACAGTGTAGCAGTAAAACAGTAGTAAAAACATTAGGCTGTGGACAGTAGTAAAACAGTAGTGGGCAGTCAGTACTCAAACATGGAGAGGGTGGAGAGACAGACAGACTATGCAGAGAAGTCTATCTCTCCTCTTCCCTTTAGTGAAGCATTGAACAGTTCAATGGCCCTGGGGACAGATGACTTCCTCAGCCTTTCAGTTGTGCATGGCAGTGAGCAAAGTCTCCAGCTGATCAAGCTCTTTTGCTTTTTAATAGAGATGTAGAGTGGATGACATTCATTGTCCTAGATGTTGATCAGTTTGCTCAGGGTCCTTTTATCTGATATTGAAGTGATGCACTCCAGTTCGGCTCCCATGACAGAGCCAGCTTTCCTTACTAGCCTATTTAATCGCCCAGCATCCTTATTCTTTGTGCTTCCTCCCCAGCATACTACAGCATAGAAGAGGACGCTGGCAACAACAGACTGGTAAAACATCCTGAGGAGCTTACTGCAGACATTGAAGGACCGCAGCCTCCTCAGGAAGTACAGCCTGCTCTGCCCTTTCTTGTAGAGTGCTTCGGTATTTGCTGACCAGTCCAGTTTATTGTCCAGTTGTAAGCCCAGATACTTGTACTGTAGGTATTTACCACCTCCACATTGACCTCATCAATGGAGACTGGTAGCAGAGCGGGCTTAGACCTGCGGAAATCCACCACCATCTCCTTGGTCTTCGAGGTGTCCAGTTGGAGGTGGTTGAGTTTGCACCACTGCACAAAGTTTTCCACCAGGCTTCTGTATTCATCCTCCTGCCCATCCCTGACACACCCCACAATTGCAGTATCATCCGAAAACTTCTGCATGTGGCATGACTCAGTATTGTAGCAAAAGTCAGATGTGTACAGGGTGAACAGGACTGGAGAGAGCACAGTTCCCTGTGGCGCTCCGGTGCTGCTGATCACAGTGTCAGAGAGACAGTTCTTCAATCTAACAAACTGTGTCCGTTCGGTCAGGTAATCTGTAATCCAGGTGAGCGTCCACACCCATCTGCAAGAGCTTGTCTCCCAGCCTGAGGGGTTGGATGGTGTTAAAAGCACTTGAGACATCAAAGAACATGATTCTCACAGCACTTTTCCCCTTGTCTAGGTGAGAATGTGTCCTGTGTAGGAGATAAGTGATGGCATCGCCAACGCCCACTTTCTCCTGGTACACAAACTGTAGCGGGTCGAGTGCATGGCGTACCTGGGGTCTGAGTATGCACAAGACCAGTCGCTCCAATGTCTTCATCACGTGTGATATTAGAGCGACAGGCCTGTAGGCATTAAGCTCTCTTGGGTGTGGCTTCTTTGGGACGGGGGTAAGACATGATGTCTTCCACAGTGTTGGGACTCATCCGAGACGGAGACTCAGGTTGAAGATGTGCTTCAGTGGCTCCCCAGTTCAGCAGCACAGGCCCTGAGCAGCCTTGGACACAGTCTGACAGGCCCGGCTGCCTTCCGAGGGTGAAGTTTTTTTAAATGATAACTTAGGCCTAGTCCACACGTACCAAACCGATCTTTTTTTCCTCCGTCTTCCCTGGAACCGTATCAAGAATATTTGCGTCCAAACGGATCCATCTCAACACGACTCAACACATTACTTCATACCCCAGGCCTATAGGTGGCACTGTTTCTTTACAGAAATTGACCAAAACTTGCGCTTTACAAACAGACAGAAAAGGCTACGACGAAATGGCTAGTGCAAGAATTGTTTGTGTGGACTGATGGTGAACTATCAAATGTAGTCAACTGTAAAACTAATAAACTTTATTTTACGGTTTGTGAAGGGTGCAGTCCCATCCTTTATTTGGCTAACGCAGGTAGGCCTACTACCGGTAATCACCTTTACTTTCTTTGGTTGTAGGATAGTCCGTGATTCACATTAGTTTTGGCTATCACCGCAATTAGGCTACTAAACGCAAGGCTTACCCAAGTTCTAGGCTATTCTGTCGCCACATTTATAATATTGCTATAAAACCTTCGTTAGTAACAATACTTTTGCCTGCATCAAATCGCGCATTTGCATTCAGTGTTCTACCATCGGCTTAACGTGAGTTCTAAGCGTCTTTGTATGCTTATATCTGATTTCACTCGACTGTGAATGCATGTATATATGTTGTAAGACATGTAAAATAAATGAATGACACTGGCACTACACACTATTTTAATGTAGATTAAACTTACACCGCACTTTCCTAATAACTTAAGTTCTCTCGCGTCACTGACAGTAGCTGGAATGCATAAAAAAACACCGGGAAAAACAGTATGCAGTCCACCAAGTCATAAGCTATCGGTGCTGCGCAGCACCAGTTGTGATATTTATCTTACGGAGTGTAATCGTAGGTAATGTCATGTATGAAAACTAGTATTGTTAGGCAATACTATAAGTGCAAGTCCAGGGCAGCTGAGGTGTGGCGATGACATCATCGATACGCAAGCAGGATGTGCGGTTTCGCTGTCTAAACGAATTCAAATGGCTACGGTTTCAGATTTTTCCACTCTGAGACCAGGTTTCAGAAAAGTGCGGTTTCGGGCAGTGCGTTTACAGGATTCGTTTGGACGCTCGGCCAAGACGAAGCAAAACCTCTGCGTTTAACCTAAAAAGTGTCTCCGTGTGGACAGGCCCTTACTTGATCAGCCGTGATGATTAGGGGGATGAGGGGAGAGGAGGGGGAGGAGGAGGAGGGGTGCTTCTGAGAGGGTTGTCGTGTGGCTAGAGACTGAAGCCATTGTTGCCGCACTGCTCGTGGTTACCATGTGGGGAAGGGGTGCGATAGCCTGATCTGCAGTGATGATGCAGGGGGGGGGGTTTAGTAAAAAAGACTACGAACTACAAAGAAAAACCTATAAAAGTATGTAAAAGGATACCAATATCTGCCCCCTCTATTTGTCATGTTGTAATAAAAAATATGAACGAGATCATAAACAAGCACACAAACAAGACCAGCAAGCCTAACAGCCAATGCAAACATGACTCATGTCTCTCTCAATCTCATTTAATCACAAACATATTCGTGTAAATGTGTTGTTTGACAGACTGAGATTAAGTGGCGTCATTAATAAACGAAGCAGAGGAGAGCACTTAGGGTAACAATCTATTAGCGGCGTGACACACAGGCTGTGATGATTCAGAGCCAAATTATGATCGCATTCTACTTTATCAGAGTCTGTGCAGGTGAGATGGCTAGCAGCAACCAGTTCAGTGAAATTGTGGGAACGATATGTTATTGTTGTTGTTGCTGTCTATGATGCATGCTTACAGTATGGGTGTCAAACACAAATATGCATTTTAGGCTTTCTGCTGTTCTGTCTCCATCACGAAAAATGCACACATTCACTCATGATCTATCAGAATAAGTTTCAAGGGCTGGATGGGAGAGCTTCCACACAAGCTGTCTTATCTGATCTTGTCAGCTGAACAACTGAAGCATAGTCGTCCTCCTGACAGGGAGTATTTTCCCGCTACACTGTATCTCTTTCCTCTTCATATTTGCCTTTTTGGAGCAGAAGCTAAGTCAGATTTTTTTGATCATTCCACCTCTGGCTTGGAAATTAAGACATTCTCTGACACCTTTAACATGCTCAACTCAAACCCCTAAAATAAGAATAAAACAAAACCTCATAATTTGTTATTTGTCAAAGACACTTTTGTTCTTTTGCGATGTTGCATTACCACTTTCCCCCTGTTTTTACACATTGCTGGTGTGAGATGAAGAACAGACCAGTGGAGCGGAAAGGACGTCCTGAACTCTGCTGCCCTCTACTGGTCATGACCTCAGGGAGTGAATCAGCACACTTCAGGTGTAACATGTGACTGAACAACTGACTCCTAGTGTGTTTAGTGTGTGAGGCTGTTCCTCAACAGCAATAGTGATTCTTCTTACAAAGTGAAATGTTGATTATGTGATAGCAATACCAGCAGTAACTATTTTAATACTTCTTGTTTAGTCACATATGTAACATGCAGCAAATATTATTTTTGTTTCTTTGAATGCTCCTAGAACATTTCAGATGAAGACTACTACAGTAAGTACTCTATACTTGTGTATACAAGGAATTTGGTCTCTGCATTTATCCCATCTGCGAATTAGTGAACACACAGAGCACACAGTGAACACACAGTGAGGTGAAGCACACACTAACCGGGAGCAGTGAGCTGCCTTGCTACAACGGCGCTTGGGGAGCAGCGAGGGGTTAGGTGCTTTCCTACTGGTCAGGGATCAAACCCTTCGGTTCCAAGCCAGAAGCCCTAACCAGTAGGCCAAGAATGCCCCTACTATCTTTGAGTCCACTAGCACTTAGATGTGACTGGTTCTGGGGCAGGAGCTGTGGCTGGTGTCCTTAACCACTTTTGGCCTTAGTGACAAACAGTCATTTCCTGATCCGATTTCACATCTCTCTCTCTCTCCCACCCACTTCCTCCTCTGCTGCAAAAAGGCTGGGAAAGCCCCCACCTCGCCCATTGTAAAAAAAAAAAAAGAAAGAAATCTGTGATTCTAGTGGCTCAGACTAGAGGACATACTGTATACTGTATCTGCATCTGCATCTTCCTATTTTAATTTCATGATCCAGCTCTATGACCCGTTGCTCACTGCGGTCCTCTGATGAGCGCTTGCTATGCCGACCTTCCAGAAGCACTAAGATGTCACAGTCAAGACTTTTTCACTCTGTGATTCCTCATTGATTGAATAATTTAATGCACTTCATTCTAGTGATAGATTTGGGATCTTCAAAAAACTTTGAAAGACTTATCGGTTTAAATAATTTTTTAACATATTAAATTTCACTTGCAGAGTTGTGATTTGTATGTTTCTGGTTACTGTTATTATATTCAGTGTATTGATAATAGTGGTATTTTTCAGGCTATTTGATTTCACTATAAACTATCATTTCTAATGTGTATGTATTGTTTATTAGTGTCATTGTAACTCACTTGGGACAAAAGCGTCATAACCATAAACATAAACAAAATCATAGAACTAAAGGTTACTACCCTGTGTACGAAGCTGAACTCCTAGCTGAACACATGTTGAAACCATAGGCTATTGAGGAATACATAACCACTGGTCAACATTAATAGCTGACCATTAATAGGATCCTTCTGTGTGAAATCACCCACATTCTAATGTTTCCAGATGGCCATCTCCGAACATTCTGATCTCTACAATACAGCAGAAGTGTGATGAATACAAGCCAAGTTTCCCCCTCTACTTTTGATTTGACTTAATATATGGCTGTGTCTCAAACCGCCTACTTGAACACTTCAAATACTTAGTTAAAGTATAAGCTTATAATGCAGATATTGGGACAATACTAACCATCGAAAAGTGGGCACAACGCAAGTAAGCGCTCAGTGCACACTAGCAGTGTACTGACGGATGTATGCCGTTTGAGACACAGCATATGATTTCAGCATATCAGGCAAGCACATTACTCTAGATCTGAATCAATGTGACATGATGTGACCAAGAGAAAATACAAGGTCACTTTTCTTAAAATACGTCACTTTTCTTATGCCTCTGGCCAGCGAGTCAGATGCACCTCATTACCGGTAAAAAGAATAAAGTTCTTAACTCTAGCATCTCTTGATGTGAATCACACACATTAAGTGCTGACCTTAAAAAAGACTAAAGGAAAGTTACAGGGCAGCAGAAATAACAATTCTCATTTCACTGGAATATCTTGCCCCACATAGAGTGCATGGTGCAATGTGTGGTCTCAAAGTGGATTCCCTGCAATAATGTTGTCTAATTGGGTCACACTTTTCTATTCATGTATTCTCACAGATAAGCATTTCCCCTCAGATGCACTGGAGCCTCTTGGAGATCACAACACAGGGAATCAGAGCTACATACAGTATAATCAGGGGCCTTGTCATATGGACAGCGTTTGCTGACCACATGCATTCATGTCCCTCCGTCATGGATAAAAATATCAAAAGGATAAAAGTAGATTCTGAGTAAATTACACGCACAAGACTATAGCAAGCCAAACAGGCAATGAAAACCTCCCTTTTTGTCTGTTTATTACGTGTTCATTTGTGTGCTGTTTGGGCTCTTTGTTTGTTGACCGACTGAGATAAAGTGGAGTCATTAATAAACGTGGCAGAGAAGAGCACTTAGGGTAACGATGCATTAGTGGAGTGATGCTTAAACAACACGAGGTGGAACATCAGCACAAACCGAGCCAATTCGTCACTATACCCTGATTTCAGAGAATAGATGGCGATATACTGTAGATCAGACCATGACATACTGTAAGTTGGAGTTAGCCAATAGCAACTAATTCTCAAACAGATCTGACCCTGTCAGGTAAACCACTGGTCCAGCAGATCTGAGCCCAACCCAACTCAGAAGGGGGGAAGGCCTAGTTGAGGGGTAGAAAAGAAGAGACAGGGGGGTAGGAAGGAAGAGAGCGGAAACAGAGAAAATCAAAAGGCAAGCAGATGATTCGCCCACATTTCAAATGAGGAGTGTGCATATCATCGTAAATGACGCATACAGTTAAGCCCATAATTACTCATAGGAAAGGTTTGATATTATTATTTGACCAAGAAAACAGACATTTTGTATTTATTTATACAGCTCTGGAAAAAAATTACAAGACCACTGCACATTTTTCAGATGTCATCCTACGGTTGCTGAGTGTCAACCCATTCAAATGTCAATCAGCAATCGTAGGATGACATCCAAAAAATGTGCAGTGGTCTCTTCATTTTTTCCAGAGCTGTATATATATACAGTGCATATGGAAAGTATTCATGGTACTTCACTTTTTCCACATTTTTTTATGTTTCAGACTCATCTTAAAATCTACACACAATACTCCACAAAAAGTGTTTGGAGAGTTTTGTAAATTTATAAAAAAAAAACAAAAGACTAAATAAAATATGCCATTTACAGAACCTTTGTTCTGACACTTGTAATTGAGCTCTGGTGTATCCTACTTCTATCAATGGTCCTTGAGACGAAAAAAAATCGTTTGACTGAACTTTTTTTCAGGCCATAAGTCATCCGTTGTTCATATCTACCTATAGAGATAGCACCCCTTTTGTGGTCGCGACCTATTGGTTTTTAATGTACAAAAAGATGCAAACAGCAAAGTAAAGGGATATTCGCCTTATTCACACGGCGGCCATTGTTTAAACCAAAACGAGGCTACAGGGTACACTTACTATAAAATTAATGCCACCTACAGGTGAATGTATAGAACATAACAATCCTATGGTTTGTGTACCCTGTAGCCTCGTTTTAGCCGCCAATGGCCACCATGTGAATAAGGCGAATTGAGAGTGTTCTTGATTGAGATTGAGTTTTCCTGATGAACAAAAATATATTTTAGTACCATCCCTGACCATTGCTGATTAGCCATTGCTGTTCTTTTCTACTGCAGCAATATTGTAGAAAGGCTTTAACACACTCTTATTTAATTACTTCAGGCCAAAAAGTGTTTAAAGGGGAGATTTTTTCTTGTTAATATGCAATTCTACACCAAGTAAAATCTATAAAAATCAAGTTTGCAAGACTTCCCATTTCCTCATCAAAGTAACGAATCAGAACATTCTAGATATTGTTCATATTTCCATTTGTTGCCTCATCCGTGATTTAATGAAAACATGGTAATTTTGAGTTTTACAGACAACTCAGTTTTCCAATGAGCAGCAATACTGTGTGTGCTCATGCAGGAGGTCTGCGCATTTGATAACGACAATCTGGAGACGGGTGCTTTTGTCTTCAGCAACAGATTGTATAAGGTTGACAAAAGGGTTGCGATATGGTGAGGGACAGGTCGTGTTGCGCTATATGAAAGAACATGCATTAGCCTAAACGTAAAAACGGTCAGCCATAGATAAACGTAGCCTACCTCTGTCGTGGTGGCTAGTTGCACCAGGTAGGGAAGATGTCCTGAAGTGCACGAACGTTAACCTTATGGCGGTCTTCTGATTGGTGGCGTGCTAAAACGTTTTCCTATTGCATCCATAAACAATTTTCTTGCAGCGAAAACCGCAAAAGCAAACCCCTCGGCGCTTTAATTTCTTTACACCATGGCTTGTTAGTACTCCCCCGTTTCCAACAGCTGCCCATCTCCATTTATTTTTTAACTTTTGACACCTGCCTTCCTTTAGCAACAACGCATCCATGACAGCTAGTGGCCTTGCCAAATAGACGCACTCAAATCATGACGCTAATATGCAAGGTTCTGGTAGGCCTACTGGTTATGGTTTTGTGCTATAAATGAATAATATTTTATAGCAAAGTTTTAAGTTGACTATTTTAATTGTACATGTATGGTTATTTTTTGTCAACATACACTCACAACCTACTGTCGTTAAAAGTGAGGCCTAAGCAAAATAGGCTACAAGGCTGTCCGTGCGTCACAAACTGACTGACCCCCTTACTCAACAGTTTGCGATGATGACAGTGATATTATTATTTTTTTTATGCTAACACGTTCAGTCAAAACCTTCCGTCGCAAATTGTGAAAAACATTGCTGTACATGTCATAACAGACGGGATAATAAATTGCATAGGCTACGGTTTATATTAAGGCCGCTTTTACACATAATGTTAGTTGCATTGATTAAAACTGTAACAATAATAGTAGCCTACATCGGGTGGCATAGAAGGCTATCTGTTCAAGTCATAGGTGACACCCAAAATGAATGACCTCCCCTGACAAGAGTTAGCGATAGTAAGAAATTGTCTACATTGATGCACGGAAAGAACACAGCCTACGCTTCTTCTCGACCCGCACATAGAGCTCACAATATCATATCCAAAAAGTTAAACGGATTGGCCAACCTCATCAGCTGTCTCTAATGTGTCACTATAATCCAACTTTTAGACCGTTATAGTCCTCCGTATGTGTTCTTTGGAAAAGCAAAGGTGATAGCCCCCCCTCCTATTTTTTTTTTTCTCATCGGATCTGCATCGATCTCAAATATGACATTTCTAAAATCAAATTGACGGAAATCCGTCCTATGACGGAGAACTTTAATCCTTGTAAATGAGGAGATCTAATGAGGAGATACAGCACTCAAAAAATCCTCCATAGTATATAAGTAAGTATAAGTATTTATACACTTTTGATCCCGTGAGGGAAATTTGGTCTCTGCATTTATCCCAATCTGTGAATTAGTGAAACAGACACAGCACACAGTGTGGTGAAGCACACACTAATCCCAGTGCAGTGAGCTGCCTGCATCAACAGTGGCGCTCGGGGAGTAGTGAGGGGTTAGGTGCCTTGCTCAAGGGCACTTCAGCCGTGCCTACTGGTCGGGGTTGTGCTAAACAGTAGGCCATGGCTGCCCCCAATAATGCATAGGGTTAGTTTGTAACTAACTCCTCGCAATATTTCTGACCAGGGAGTCAGAAGGATAGTCAATTCCAAGAGCTAAGGACCACTCGGAGAAAGCTCCAGAAAGAACTGAAGGCAGCCAATTCAATTAAACAGTTTTGGAAGTAACTAAAGATCAGGATTCACAAGAGGGACCCCTGGAATTTGTTTAGAACAATGGGCCAAAATCATACCTGATACTGCGACTAATAAGTTTTGTCATACAGGAAATGTCTTGAAGCTGTCATTACAAACAAAGGCTTTCCCACAAAGTATTGAAGAAATTTCAGTAGGCACGTTCAATACTTTTTCATTCCACTTTATTACTCTTATGTTTGGATTTTTTATGTGTGTTAATGTGTGTGGTGAAAATTTCGAATAGACTCACGGGAAGTTTAGGCTAATTACTGAAAAAAAAAAAATAAGCGTTCAATACTTATTTCCACCATATATTTGTTTTACCTGAATATTTTTACCGAAATTTAAAGTTTGACTGACTGGATTTTGTATACAAAACATGAAAACTGTCTAAGGTCACTCTCACTCTCCCTTACTAAAGAGCCGCCTGCACGATTCATAAGATAGTCGTCTATCTTTAGTTTATTAGTTGAGCATCGCTAGTAGTAGACCGCTAATTGTTGTGCTGCTGGTGCAATGTCTTTCTCCAAGAAAGCCAAGTCAGGTTACCAAAAACAAAGGCCAAAACAGGAAAAAGAGAGACATCAAAATGAGGGGAAATAGCCTAATTTTGCAAAATGTGATGACGGCACACAAACTTAAGCAAAAACGTTTAGTATAGGCCTACACTTGTGGTGATAGCCTACAGTTAATGTGAATCGCGGACTATAACCAAAGTAGGCTAAAGGAGAAGATTTGCACCAAATAAAGGCTGTGGTTGTGTTTCTACAACATGTTGGCACAAAATGTAATTTCTAGGCTTGGGTATCGAATATCGAGTATTGGTTGGAACCGGGACTATCTTTGCGATTTTCCCGGAATCGTTCAAAAGTTTAAATTTCGATTCCTAGTTTTGATTCCCAGTCCGCCGACCTGAAGAAGAAACGGCTGAACACCAACGAAGAAGCGCATAGTTCATAGAATTACAATTCATGGAGAAGGTCAGACTATTTCATTCAGAAAGCGGGGTTCCCGCGGATCCTTAAATAGTCTTAAATACAACTGAATTTTCGAGAGGTATTAAATGTGAGTATGGGACCGCCAGCGAGTGCAAGAGAGTGAGTGATGTCTCAATCCAGTTTCGTGTATTTAAAACGCAATTGTATAAGTGACTAGGCTATTAGGCTACGGGAGGAAGTGTAGTGGTTGCAGGGTGAAGATGTTTTTCACCGGTGTGGTTAAAGGTGTGAAAACGGTAATAAGGCCCATGTACAAAATAATATGCCTGACGTTTTCGTGGTGTAGCTGAGGCCAGAGAGATATACAGGTAGCCTACGTGGAATGAGGAAGCCTACGGTAGAATGAGCGGGAGAAAGAGCGATAGGTTGGCCATATGTTCGAATTTAGGCCGGACATATGGATTTTAAAAGCCCTGTCATTTGTTCTCCTTTTTGGAGTTGCGCTTGGCATCTAAAATCGTTGCTCGAACGCAGCATCGTTTCACAAACTATGGACGCGAGGACTGCTGGCTTATTAAAATATGTAAATAGCTTAGTCTAACTTAAAATATTGAAGGGAATCCAGTCCAGTGCATATGCCTTTGGCAAGTAGCCTAGACTACTACAGACACAGGTGAAGAACAGTCAGCCTCAGCAGTAAGCAAAACCAAATATGTACAGCCAGCTTCCAAAGCAAGCAGCCCAGACCCTAAAATTGGGCATTTATAGCTTTGAAGGTAATTCACACACAATTATTTTTCTTTCGCCAAAATATATTTGGTAACTTCTGTAGACATCCAAAATGGGGTGGGGATTAAAATTAGTAGGAAAAAAAAACTATTGCATAAACAGTCATATATATCTTTTTGCCGTGGTATAGTCTTAAGTTTCATTTAGATGTCTTGAAAAGGTCTTAAAAGTCTTTAAATTTGCACTTGAAAAATGTGCAGATACCCTGAGAAAGACAGTTGGTTAGCTAGCTCATTTAAAATATCCTAAACTTTTTTTGACCCTGCCTTTAAAAAAAATCGAGAATCGCTAGGAACCGGAATCGAAATAAGAAATCGGAATTGGAATCGGAATCGTTCAAATTGAAACGATACCCAACCCTAGTAATTTCAGTCAACTATGACGATGTCCATGTTCAGTAGCCTATATTTTTCATTTAGTCAAGCAGTGAAGTGGTTTAATGCATGGGGTAACATGACGTGAGACAGGCAGAAGATGAGCCTAGTAGTCTATCCCGGAATCGGTGGGCTTGTGTGTGTGTGTGTGTGTGTGTGTGTGGGGGTCGGTCCAGGAGAAAATTGCCAGGGCCAGATTTTGTTCCCAGTCCGACCCTGGAGTGAGGTTTTACCAACGTTCCACAAGCACAGCTAAGCTAGCTGGCTTCTGTTACACTCACCCCCTTAAACCTCACTCCCGATCCGGGTCACGGCACAATGTAACCTGTGTTGTGTTGAACCCTGCGAGATTCAGCCCTGCACACTTCCGGACTCCAACCCACGAACAGCAGCAGCTCGGATTGGGAGTCGAGCGTGCTGACAATTGAGCTAAAAGCCCAGGCTACTAGCTCGCATGCCAGCCGCACTCGAGGAGTTGGGGACTGAGGTTTTACCACCGTTCCACAAGCACAGCTGGCATCCGTTACACGTAGACCTGCGAGACAGGGTTGTTTGAAGACACAGATCTGGGGAAAGATACAAGAACATTTCTGCAGCATTGAAAGTGCCCAAGACCACAGTAGCCTCCGTCATTCTCAAATGGAAAAGTTTGGAACAACCAACAGTCTTCCTAGATCTGGCCGCTCAGCCAAAACTGAGTAATCCGGGACAAAGGGCCTTGTTTAGACAGGTACCCAATAGTCACTATGAATGAGATCCAGAGTTCCTTTGAGAAGATGAGAGAAGCGTAACTGGTTTCTAATTGATTTCTAATTAGGCTGTGGACTGCTTGCTTTTGTGCTACTGGCTGAGGCTAACTGTTCGTCACCTGTCTGTAGGCTTGCCAAACGATCCGATCCTGTTTGGTCCCCCTCACTTTGAAAATATCTCCTGTGCCCCTGTTGTCCTGTATCAGAACAGTTGCCCTGGCCCACGAAGTTCAAGTCAGATGGCCTTTCATATAGCGTTCCTTGGGGAGTATTGTTTTGTCCAGACCAGGACAGTCTGGCCTCTTTTAATTTGCTTTGCAAACGCAGACTCTGCAAACTTATTTTAACATCATGCAAGGTGGCCATCATGTCAACTATAACTTCATATGAATGTCCTTCATTGTTTTAGATTGTAATTTTCTTTTATATTGTAATTTTGTGGTTGGACATTGTAAATTTGCACCCGCATTATTACATTAATACACAGGATTAGATGTTAAAATCTCTTGTGCCAAAATCCAAGGTAAAAACACATTCAGAAGCCCCTACTCAAATTAACTTTAAAAAGCACGCTACCCACAAATCTGCCAACAAATGGTCACAAACACAAGACAAATGGCCCATCCCATCCAGCAGTATATAGTATGCGGCATGTCATTGGGGTTATCAAGTGGGCACCCTTATTCACCAATGTTTTGTTAAGTTAGGCCCACGACACCTCATGAAGGCTTAACAGTAAAACCAGCGCCCTGGAGACCTCCCTCCATGCTGCCACCATATTACCACATTGAAATATCCAATACCCAAAATACTCTTAACCAGCCTAGGCATGGTCTAGGTTGGCTAGGTTGGTCTGTCCCGTTGATGTGGACTGAACCATAACCATAAAAACCCTAGCCAGCCACCATCAACCTAGGTACAGCCCATCACAAACACAAAACAAATGTAAATTTTTTGTAATTTGTAAATTTGCAGCCGCAAATTAAAATCTCTTGTGCCAAAATCCAAGGTAAAACACATTCAGAAGCCCCCTACTCAAATTAACTTTAAAAAGCACGCTACCCACAAATCTGCCAACAAATGGTCACAAACACAAGACAAATGGCCCATCCCATCCAGCAGTATATAGTATGCGGCATGTCATTGGGGTTATCAAGTGGGCACCCTTATTCACCAATGTTTTGTTAAGTTAGGCCCACGACACCTCATGAAGGCTTAACAGTAAAACCAGCGTCCTGGAGACACTCCCCTCCATGCTGCCACCATATTACCACATTGAAATATCCAATACCCAAAATACTCTTAACCAGCCTAGGCATGGTCTAGGTTGGCTAGGTTGGTCTGTCCCGTTGATGTGGACTGAACCATAACCATAAAAACCCTAGCCAGCCACCATCAACCTAGGTACAGCCCATCACAAACACAAAACAAATGTAAATTTTTTTGTAATTTGTAAATTTGCAGCCGCAAATTGTTTTGCACTTCTTGGCCACCGTAGGATGCGGTGCAAGCGAACATTAACAATAAAATCCATACAATTGGAGTGTCCTGACTGCAACCGACGTGAGCACATGATGCAACACTACGTTCTGAGAAAACTTTTGTCGGACGCCCCGTTTCTATTTTCTTTCTGTCGCTCGTGTTGCTCTGCTATTTTGAATGAGAAACATGAGGCAATAAAGCTCAAGAGTCCCACCCACTGCCGATTACGGAAGTAAGAATTCAATACAATTCTCTATTGACAACTGGAGTATAAGCCATTTAACCGTCCATGGTAGACTTGCAACCAGCTATGACATGACTAAGAGATTGTACATGCTCATATAGACACCAAAAGTTCATGGGGCATCAAGCTTGTTTTGAGAAAAAATCTTTTATTCGCGATTTAAAGATGGAAGAGTACTACACTACCCATAATCCTAACATGTAAAAGCCGGTAAAACCAGAGCCTTTGTTTGGTAAAGATCACCGTTGCTAGGGATGCTCCGATCAGTGTTTTTGGGGCCGATACCGATTACCGATCACAGGATATAGGCATAGAAAGAAAGTGCAGAGCTCTACACTAACTTTTTTCCAGGAACACTTGGCCCAAGTTAGCAAATTTAGGAGCAAAGATGAAAATTTAGGCGCACAGTCCTGTACTTAACTTACAAATAATGTAACATTACACTGCAGCCAACAGTTAAACATGCCAATGCACCAGTTGCAAAGATTAAGAATGACTGACAACATTTACAGGAAACGACATTTAAAGAATATTTTGTTTTAATAATATCATGCATTGTCATATTTGTATTTAGCCTGTTTATCAAGTATCGGGTAAAATGTAATTTGTAATATTTCACAAATTTTGCAAAGTACTATGACTTGGAAAGGCTGGCAAACAAGCCACAGACAGATCAGCGGATTCGCTTCCCTGTTAGGCCAGCAATACACGTGATGGATGCAAAATGCAGAACAACTTAAAAGTCCACTGTGTAACGGTTTCTGTTGTTTGTTAACAAAATCAACATTTCCCATTCATAAATGTGGCCCCATTCATTATTCATTTAATTGTTCAAAGTATACCTAGGCTTAGAAATCCTGATTTTTAGATAGCTGAGGCAAAGATTATAAATGGCGGAGCAAGATATTTCATCATTAGCCACTTCCGGGAACCCTGATCGCACAAAGGGGGGGGGGGGGTCAAAATTCCCCTTGATGCCTCACTGATGATGCGTAAAGCAACATGCTTGACCCTAGGTACTGAGGGGACCACATGAAACCTCCAGGACTTAGTGCCACTAAATGAAAAATTGAAGAGTTCAGATGCAAAACCCTCTAAATCCATCTGACCACGTTTCTTTTAAATGAGCATTTAAAATCAGGCTCCTATAGGTTTTTGCCTATAAATCGATATTTCAGACCAGGAAGAGAGTGGTATTTAGTGGGTTTTGAAGTTAAATTATTTGACTAACGTATACTATGTGTGGAGAGCATCCACTCACCATCTTTATCTAATTTTTGACGTAGGTGGCATTTAGAGGCTTTTGCACCTGAACCCTTCAATTATTGAAAAGATTGTGGCAGCATCAGCTACATCTGACTTTCTCCAACTTTTGCACATCTCCATAGAACTTTTTATTTATGATTTTTTATTATGTATTATTTACCCATGTCCTTGATGTGATGTGACAATAAACTTCCTTGTATCCTTGTATCCTTATACTGTACATTGCCAAGTCCAACACCCGGTCCCACACATGCTGGAGAAGACAATAGACAACAGACAATAAACAGAATTTCTTTGTGTTCATTCTATTCTACCAACAAAGTATTTTGTGAATGTCTTCCACACCCCCATCACAGTCTCAGCCCTCCCTTTAAACCCCTCCTATACTTTTAAAAGGACCTACAGTACATTGGCTGTGGATTCCACATTCAGAGGCTGAAGCTTACAGGGACCATTGAACTCCTGTGAGTATCCATAATCAAATGTAACTTAAAAAATATGTCTGGTTGCTTACAATAGTATAGTGCATAACTTTAAAAGTCACAAGGGTTCTGTTTATAAATAGCAAATTAAGCTCAACCGTTTGGTAGAGGACACTTTAAGACACCATATCTTACCAAAAAATCCAACTGTTTTGCATTTAAACATATGGAGCCATATATACCAATTGAGTACTATGTTAATAACAAAATATTTGCTCAGTACCCCTGTACTGTCAATTTATGGTTAGAGGTCAGGTCTGTATAAATAATACTATAGAAAACATGACAAAGTGTATGAAATGTATACTACTACTGTAAACACAGCATATATGTTTAAAAAGCATGCATTAGCATGAATATCAAATAAGCTGAATTGCACTTGCTATGCAATTCAATAGATTTTGGTCTGTACTATAAAGGGAAAACTGATTCAACTATATAAACCATATATTTTCTGAAAGCTTAGACCCTCAGGATGTGATCTAACATGACATGAGACATGTCCCAACCTCCTCACTAGTATGCTGCCCATGCATAATACATTGGGTATTGGTAAATGCTAGTGTATGGCAGAGGTGTGGACTCGAGTCACGGTGAGAAAGGAAAAGGGATGAACATCACTGAACATGCTCTCGTTTGTCGTCTGACTTGAATCATGTGATATTGTGATGGATCCTCTGATCCCTTTGATGTGGTTCGATCTATGGGTTCGATAGCCTAAACAATTTAATTTGCTCTATACGGAGCTAACCGAAACTATCACAGAATCATCATCAATGACTGATGGCATTTCAAACTTACACGCATATCAGCGTTATCAAGCTTAAATAAAGCATAAATATCAAGAAATGTGAAGGTAAATAAATGTTTATACACCTGGTATTGAGCAGGCTAGGCCTTGATGGCATCAAGATGTTCATTAATGGTAGCCTTGTTATTGTAGGCTAACTCCTGCGGGCATATTCAGTATATATCCATTCAGTATATAAACTATCAAACTATGGCATCAAATGTAGGCTATCTGAAGGATCTTGGACAGGAGTAACATATAGTTTGGAATTATGGTGGCGGATCCTGATGTGCACAATATGAGCGCTCGCAGGGGGTGAAATCACAGTTTCATTTGCAGTTTTCTATCTCTCATTTGCACGTCAAGTCAATCATAATATGATTAGTGTGTGGAGAGTGGGGCTGTATATTCTGTACAGCAGCATGTGCTTTCTGCTGAGAAGGTCTCAACAACAGAGGTTAGAAGGAAGAGGAGGGGGCCGAGGATTAGCTGCACGTCTCCCTAACAGGGCTGGTTTTAGCCTATAGCCTACATAACATTTTGAATGCCGTAACAGCTTGTGCCGTAATGGCTTAGTGCAGCCAGCAACATATTTGGGGACATTGAGCACTATGGCTCCAGGCATCCCAAAGTGCTTGGAGGAGAATGCACTGTAGTTTCATGGACTTGCCAGGGACCAGTTGGGGCAGTTTTATGTCTCTGTTGCTGAGAAAGTTTTGATCTTCAAAAGGTCAAAATCGTCAAGCATCTTGTAGGGGCTGTTTTTAAAGAGTAGGCTAGAGAAATGATCTGTGCTGTGGCGAGTGAGACAAGGTACTCATGTGTTGCGTGATATCTCTGCACCAAAGTAGCTGTACTTCGCCCTAGTCTCAAGTCAGTACATCTGCATGGGCAGCCGTGGCCCACTGGTTAGCACTCTGGACTTGTAACCGGAGGGTTGCCGGTTTGAGCCCCGACCAGTGGGCCGCGGCTGAAGTGCCCTTGAGCAAGGCACCTAACCCCTCACTGCTCCCTGAGTGCCGCCGTTGAAGCAGGCAGCTCACTGCGCCGGGATTAGTGTGTGCTTCACCTCACTGTGTTCACTGTGTGCTGAGTGTGTTTCACTAATTCACCGATTGGGTTAAATGCAGAGACCAAATTTCCCTCACGGGATCAAAAAAGTATATATACTTATACATTGCCATCTGTACTTGTATGCCTTGCTAAGACTTGACTTGGACTTGCTTGGGACATCTCTGTTTTTACTTGGGATTACTAATTTTGGTTCTCATTTTCAGAGCACCCAAACACCTTGTGGGAATACAGATTTTTTAAAATATTTTTTTCTTTATTCTCCATGATCCCTTCTTTTTAAAAACACCAATTTGACTTGTCTTATGCAAATCTTTCTTTTTCATTTTCTACCCTGACATGGGCAAAATGCACCATTGAGATCAATATGTTTTATATAGAGTTACCACAGTGCCACCTGTGGTTGTGTAGAGTAACCTGTGGTAAACCATATGGGCCATGGTCATTTGTTTTAGACCTCATTTGTTTAAGTCATAGCTCTTATAGACTCCATAAATTTAGATATTTTACATCATCCCATTGATCAAATGGTAGAGGCTCTTAATCGTGAATTAGGCGCTCTGCTTGACAGAGTGGCACCCTTTAAGACTAAAAAAAGGCCCTGTAGCAAACTGACACCTTGGATGAACGAAAATATCCATGATCTAAAAAGATCATGTAGGAAAGCTGAGAGAACATGGAGAAAAACTAAGTTACAGGTTCACCGTGCCATTCTAAAAGAAAAAATTGCTAATTATAATAGAGCTATTCGGAATGAGAGGAGGAACCACTTCTCTAAGGTAATTGCTGAAAACAGTGGAAACTCTAGGGTGTTGTTCTCTACCATTGATAGGCTATTGCATCAAACACCTTTTGATGCACTCAGTCAGGCATCCTCTCTAAGATGCAAAGAATTTGCAGACTTCTTCAAAAACAAAGTCATTTCTATAAGGGAGGCTATTGGTAACACAAGTAATATGTTTGATAGTACACCCAAAAACAGCCCCCCAAAATTAAGGTCCTTTAGCACTATTACTCAATCTGAGCTTGGTAAAATTATAACTCAAACCGGCTCCTCATCATGTGTTTTAGATCCAATCCCTACTACATTCCTCAAAAAAGTATATGATGGCTTAGCTCCTTTTTTTTCTCAAGGTAATAAATACCTCATTAGAAACAGGTATATTTCCAACTGCTTTTAAAACCGCTGTTGTGAAACCTTTACTTAAAAAGTCAAATCTTGACCATACCAATCTGAGCAACTACAGGCCTATATCAAATCTATCGTTTTTGAGCAAAGTACTTGAAAAAGTTGTTTGCAATCAGTTAAATACCTTCCTCAACGAAAACAGTATCCTTGAAAAATTCCAATCAGGTTTTAGATCAAATCACAGCACAGAAACGGCTCTAGTAAAGATAGTCAATGATCTCAGACTAGCTACCGACTCAAACAAAGTCTCAATCCTTATTCTTCTGGATTTGAGTGCGGCATTTGACACCATTGATCATAGCATCCTAATTCACCGCCTTTTGCTGAAGTGGGTGGGTCTCTCTGATAATGCTCTAAACTGGTTTCAAACCTACATTACTGGCAGAGATTTTTTTATATCAGTCTAGGAGATCATGTATCTGAAAACATGACTTGCCTTTTGGTGTGGCCCAGGGGAGCTGCCTTGGTCCCCTGCTATTTTTTCTATATATGCTTCCATTGGGAAACGCCATAAGTCAGCATAATGTAAACTTCCACAGCTACATAGATGATACCCAATTGTATCTTTCTGTGGAGCCAACTAACCCAGATGGCCTTTGCTCCCTCACTGCATGCCTAACCTCCATTAATCAGTGGATGAGCAAAAACTTTTTGAAACTAAATGATGACAAAACAGAGGTACTTCTGGTTGGACCAAAACTAAAGCGAGATATTATTCTTAGTAATCTGGGGAACTTGGCACACCAGGTCAAACCAAAAGTAACAAGCCTCGGTGTCATCTTAGATGCAGAGTTAAGTTTTAAGCCCCATATCAGTAAAGTTACTCAGACAGCCTATTTCCACTTGAGAAACATTGCCAAAGTGCGCCCTTTTTAACTCAACAAGATGCAGAAAAACTAATTCACGCCTTTATCACTAGCAGGTTAGACTACTGCAATGCACTTTTCACTGGTCTTCCCAAAAACATCTAAAGAAATTGGCACTCATACAGAACTCTGGGCGGCTAGACTTTTAACTAAGACTAAGAAGAGAGAACACATCACCCCTGTGTTGGCTGAACTGCACTGGCTCCCTATTTCCTATAGAATTGATTTTAAGGTTATGTTAATTACTTACAAAGCTCTGAATGGCATAGCACCTTCATATATCTCTGAGCTTTTAATATCTTATCAACCACAAAGGAAACTTAGATCATCCAACTCTAATCTTTTAATCGCATTACCCAAAGTGCTCCACAAACAAAGTGGAGAAGCTGCGTTTATCCATTATGCCCCCAAACTATGGAACACCCTGCCTCTGTACATCAAGCAGGCGAGTTCAGTAAATATTTTTAAAAAAGATCTGAAAACATACCTGTACAGGAAAGCTTTTAGTTAACTCATCTTATCCTGTAGACTACATTTTCAGATTATTCTACATCTGCTACTATTGAGGGCACAGCCAGCCAGAAGCAGATGGGCTCCCCTATTAAGTCAGGTTCTGCTCAAGGTTTCTTCCTGGAATATGGGAGTTTTTCCTTGCCACAGTTGCCATATGGCGTGCTTGTGGGGGGGGTAAGAGGGTTAAGGCTGCCAGTCTTATGACGTAATTTTCTATATTTTTTATATGTTGCTGAGTATAACATAAACAGCAAAGAAAAGTGATTGATAATGACTGACTGACTATTATTGTGTTACATGCTTCAAATGTAAAGCACTTTGAGCTGCATTCTGTGTATGAAAGGTGCTATACAAATAAAGCTTTATTATTATTATTATTATTATTATTATTACTAAGTGCGTGGGCCCTGGTTGAATTGACGTGAAATGACCCATATTGTTTAGGTGGTTTAATTAGTTTTCCCTTCATGGTACAGCCCAAAATGTATCAGCCATACACTTATTTACCAATTTACCAATACACAATGTGTTATGCATGGGCAGCATACTGATGAGGAGGGCAGGACATGTTTTATGTCATGTTCGATCACATCCTGACGGTATAAGCTTTCAGAAAATATATGGTTGAACCAGTTTTTCTAAATGGCACAGACCCAAAGGTATCAGCCATGTACCCAATTTACTCATACACTATGTATTATGAACGGGCAGCAAAGTAACGGGGAGAGTGAGAAAGGTCAAAACCTATGTTAGATCACATCCTGAAGGTGCTTTCAGAAAATATATGGTTTAGGTGGTTGAATCAGTTTTCCCTAAATGGTACAGCCCAAAAAGATATTAGCCATAAATTAATACTATTTACCAATACCCAATGTATTATGCATGGGCAGCATACTAATAAGGAGGGTGGGACATGTGTTATGGCATGTTAGATCACATCCTGAGAGTCTAAGCTTTCAGAAAATATTTGTTTTATATAGTTGAATCAGTTTTCCCTTCATGGTACAGACCAAAATGTATTATGCGTACATACTGTATATATCCATAAAATCATTCATTTCAATGGGAAATTTACTTAACCCTTTAACTGGCACACTATGTTAAAAGTGATGAAAAAATTATGTTTTTGTTTTATCTTGCTCTATTAGGCTGTAGTATGAAAAATCTGGGATTTATTTTTTCAAAGGACCCTCCCATTCAATTTCTTTGAACCTCTACCAAATGGTTGAGGCGCCAGTTTAAAAGTCAGTTATCTAACTTTGACATGAGATACTGTGTTCTACTGAAAGAAAAAAGACCCCCCCCCCCAACAAAAGTGGCATTTTCTTGTAGCCTTGGTCCCAGAGTTTAAGAAAAATAATGTTAACAAGAAATAAACTCATTCCCACTGTACCTGGCTGGTAGACCACTTAAGAATGTTTTTTTTAGGTATCCTTGCTGAATTTAGCCTTGAAGTTGTACAAAAGTTAACATAGAGGTTTATTCTGTGCAAAAGTGCCGCACACTAGCACCAAACAGCAGAGCTTTCATTACAATTAGACCTGTTGCACAGCAATTTGAAATCTTAAACTGACAAGCATTCAGTCTATCTCTAAAGTGGCACCAACATAAATAGAGCATATCATAGTCGTCATTACTGTTGATAAAGATTTAATGAATAGCCTCTTATATTATTGTTGTGGTTCAGTTGATTTGAAATGCATTTGCAAAGAGGTTTCATCCGAATTACACCTGGTTTGAGCTAGTGTCTTATTTGGGAATTATTGATTCTACTGTATTTTTGTAAAATAGCACTGAGGTAATTGTGTTCCTTCAAACAGTGAGCATCATGAGCAGGAACTTTCTGTCCACCAATGATGAGCTCCGTAAGGGTGACTTCCTGATTTCTAACAATCAACAATACAAGGCTATATCTTTCAGGTATAGATTTCAAATATTGTGTTAACTTCAATCTGCTAATGTAATGCAAGACGGGTGTTTCCTTCACAAAGGGATATTTTCTTTGTCTGTAGGAAGATGGCAACTTTGTCATCTATGGCTGGCGTCCAATCTGGTCCTCAAAAACTGATGGTAATCAAGAGGCACACCGCCTTGTTATGCAGCAAGACTGCAACTTTGTCATGTACACAAAGGGTGACAAACCTTGTTGGTCAACTAGCTCTTATAATGCGTGTGAAGATTGTCGTTGCCGTGTATTTTTGCGTGATGATGGTGTCCTGGAAGTTGATCGGAATGGAGAGAAGAAGTGGACTTCACATTAGAAGTAGTGCACAAGATGTGAGAGAAGAAAGTGAATGTAAATGTGATAATGAATATGATGCTTTATTGTCTATTGACTTCAAATAAAGCTACAATTAAATAAAGTTCAAATAAAGCTACAATTAAATCTACATCCATTCTAAGTTTGTTCTATTAATATACTGCAATATGAAACAAACTGTTTTTATTAGGTGCAGCCTATACTGCATGGTTAAGACCATCACGGCAGAGCCTTTTATAATACTACATTGTTAGTCAAATCAACTCAGAAGGTTAATTGTCATACATTTAAAAATCTTCAGAATTGTCCTGTTAAAGTTCAGTAGGAAAGGGCAAGATTTAGTATTCAACACGTATCAGCACCATTCAAAGTACCTTGAAAGCAATAAAAGAAGGTTCAATCAAAAGTGTAACATTTTCAGTGTTAAAGTATAGATTTAAAATAGTAATTTCAACTCACGCTCAACTGTTTACGCTAATTCAACTAGTTTTTTAACAAAAAGAGTTGGTGTTTTTGTTGGGCTTGTTTTTTTGTGCGGTAGCTTCTTTTGGATTGCTCAATTTCAGCTGCCTCTCCCTTGCCTTTACCCATGCTTCCCCTCTGTCTAGAATTCAGAAGTTTCTCTTTGCCAAGTCAGCATGATGGGGTAGCTCAGATTTAAAGAGCTCACATTTTTCTCATTTTTCTCTGTAACACATTTTTCTCATTTCTCTCCTTGGTTCTGAAAATTCAATAGGAGTGCATGTACTGTAGGCCTACTGTAGCCAGGGCACAGACAGATAGGTCTTTTCAGTTTTCATTAGGCTATTGTCTACACAGAGATCATAGGCTATAAGGCGACATCTTATTGTCCAAAACACAGATGCCCTGTACAAGAAGGGCCAAAGTCACTTGCTGAGAAGACTGAGGTCTTTTGGTGTGTGCAGGTCATTATTAAGGACTTTTTATGACACAGTTGTGGCGTCAGCTATTTTTTATGCTGTAGTCTGTTGGGGTAGTGGGTTTTCTGAGAGGGACAGGAAGAGACTAAATAAGCTGGTGAAAAGGGCCGGCTCTGTCCTGGGCTGCCAACTAGAGCCTGTTGAGGTGGTTGGGGAGAGGAGGATGTTGGACAAATTGGCATCCATCATGGCCAATTCCTCTCATCCGCTCCATGGGACAGTGGCTGCGCAAAGCAGTTCTTTTAGTAACAGACTACTTCACCCATCATGTAATAAGGAGCGTTTTCGCAGGTCTTTTATTCCATCTGCCATCAGAATGTATAACACTATTGTCATGAAAGTTTGTAATGTTAATGTAGTGTCTGAACTTCATTATTAATATGTGCATTTTCCACTGTACATGTGATGTGAAGCTTTTTTATTCACTATATTGGTTCACTCTGCCTCAAAGTATTGGTGAAACCCTAAGGCGTGTTGCAATCACTGTGTGATTTTTTGTTTTTTAGGTGTGCTTGTATGCTGGGCATACTGTATACAACTTTCTTACTCTCTATTTAAATACTACTGGGCTGTTGTGACAAGTAAATTTCCCAGCTGTGGGATCAATAAAGTCTTATCTTATCTTATCTTATCTTATTGATTAAATTCAAAGCTAATTTTAAAGGGACACCAGGCAACGTTTTCGTGTTAATTAATCATCTTCGTAAGTTGGTATATGGTTAAATGACTCATTACAGGGCGAATGAAGGGTCTCTCGCCCGTCCCTACTGCCTGTAGGAAGAATATCCCACTTGCAAGTTCGGTGTATCCTACCCGCCGACCGAAGCAGGATCAGTTTACAGCACAGAGGCAGGCTAACGAAATGCTAGAGATTGTTGCAAACGTGTGTATAATGGCAGAGCCGGCGAAGAAGCAGCGAAAACCCTTGACGGAAGACGCAAAGAAAAGGAAAAGAGCTTCAGACCGAGCGAGGGGGAGTTTTGTAGAGAAAAAGCATCAGGCTTGCCTGGTTTCCCTTTAATAGCCTAGAAATCTAGACGCACCCTAGCGGCAGCAAATATGTCATTGCCTAGTCTGGCTTGTCAGGCTATAATTTTAATGTTTATCACAGTGAACTACCACCATTAGCAAGCTGGTGTCTTGCAGATTCACGTGCTGTGCGTGTGGCCACTGAGTGAAATGACGCGTAGGCCTAATGTAGCCTACTGTAAACAGAACGACGTGTGGAGTTGGGTTAGTTAAACAACTACAGTAGCCTATGTCGTCGGCTTATGACGATTTAGAAAAGGTTTGCCTACTCTGTTTTATGAACTAGGTCTACTAACCTAAGCAACTATAAAATAGTAACCTAAACAGAATATGTTATGAACGTTCAGCCTTAGATTTTCGAAGCCAGGTTATTGAAATGGATGGACCATGACATGGTTAAAACGGGTTTGATAGCCTAGGCTACTTCATTAAACATGAAACAACTTTAAACATTTTATTCTCTATCTCTAAGCTGAATACTATTGCATGTTCAGATAGGCTAACTGCCAAGTGACCTTACCGTGCTCCCAAACGTCTTCTGCAGCACTGTGCCTGCGTGCACCTTCTGAGAGTTCACTGAATGTATGACGTCACGGATTGGTGGCCGCGAGGCATTTCTAATTTCACAAACTATTAATGAGACATTTTAGCGAATATTCACGTTGGAACTAGCGGAAGTATTACAATATTTAAAAAGTAAAAAACGGGTCTTGTCAAAAGGGCACGTGGACATCAAAGGGGCAAAAGGGCAGGTGCTAGAGTCCCTGTAGCCCCCCTTCTCTGCACATGCCTGCTGAAATGTCCCCACCAATATTCAGGTTGAAATGGGGAAAAAAGCACTTACATGCGCTACACAAAGAGTTAAATAATGTCTCACTTCAGTGCTGCGGATCATCTCTTACAGATCTTGTAATGTGAAGTAGCCTATAATAGTCCAGTGGACAGCCCATAGAGTCCCATTGTGGACCCGGAAATGTTGAGTACACCAAAGTTTTATGATGGAAATACATAGTATGGGTTCCCAGCATGCAGAAACTGCCGGATGCTAATTTGAATATGTTGGGCAATTTGTGTAATTGAGCTCATTAGCATAAATTAGCATAATAGTATATTGATCATATTATAAGAGCTGCTTGGCCAAAATTGACAATGTTAGTATGTTTTTAGGGGTTACTGGAGATGCTGAGTCCATATCTGACATTATCAAGATTCAAAATCACTATTTAAACTTGGTTTGATCACATTTTTACTCTCATTAAGCTGATTTTGCTGAGTTTTTTGGTATTTTTGGAGGATAGGTCTGTAGCGATATACAGTCGGGCTGTAACGATACACCAACCTAACAATTCGATTCGTATCACGATTTTTGACCCACGGTTTGATACAAACCTTGATTTTTCTTTTTTTGGAGGGGGGGGGGGCTAGACATTTCAATAGCCTACCTTAGAACACCAGAGGATTACAATATAATATATCTGTATTATTTTATATCCTGATAAAAAAAGAGAGAATACTGACTGTCTGATGACTGTATGATAGCACACTTTATGCATATTAGCCTATAGTTTAGGCCTACTATTTCTATTACAACTCTACCACATTCAGCTGTCTGGTTGATGCCTGGAGCTAGCTTATCGTAGTCTACTGATTGGACTGTTCAGTTTCCTCATGTGTGTTTAAGGTAATACTGTTCTCCTTGGGACAAGCCTTTTGGGAAACATTGGTATTGAGATGATCATTCAGTTCTCCCAGAATCCCCAGCACGAAACATCGTGGGAATCTCAAGCACAGTCCAGCACGCTGGCGTTGTACAGCTCCCCCAACAAGCCATTGCCATCCTCGGCGCGGGCGTTCCCACATTCAGTCCAGCAATTAGTCTCTGGCACTGCCACACAGCAGGTGGGGTGCACACACCGCAAGAGCCCTACTCACCCTGGGGAACCACAACCACCAGCTGCCCAATGCGGGGCGTGCTAGCAGTCACCTGGTCTGTCGCCTCTCGTCCCCAGCTCCCTTCAGAGAACGCCCTCAGATCGCACTTTCGCAGTGTGCACCACCGCAATGTTCCTCCAACACCTGGCGGGGCCTAGCCTCCACTGCCACAGACTCCCCGGAGCTGAGCACCGTAACTGGCACTGCACCTCTGTCGTCTCGCCAGTCGGGGCAGCAGACTCCAGCTCCATCACAGCCGGACCACGCTGCGCAATCAGGCTACAGCTACCGACGTTGGTGTCCCTCCTCTGCTGCCTTGTCGCAGAGCTGTCCTCCGCTGTTCCAGCCGCTCCACTCCGCCATGATCGTGCCAAGGCCTAGACCTTCTCTCTGGCTCGTGGCATCGGATTTCACACAACAAACTTTTTTTACCCCTTATTTTTCTAAAGAGCACCGGCGAACAGGCCCGACTCGAATAGGCTCCACCAACCGTCCATCCTCAAGCTCTGCTCCGCAGCCAGGGCCACCGCCAACCTCAGCCTAAAGCTGCCCGGCAGGGGCAGGGGCTCCAGGTCTTCTCTCGGTGAAGTCAGCGCCCAGGCCAGCGTCACTACCTGATTTTCCAAGGCCGCTCTCCCAGTCGCTTGAAGTCCTTCTCCGCCATGGCCACTGCATCAAAACCCTCTTCAGGCAAGCATTTCTCCCGTAGCTAGGCCCAGGCGATGGCTGGTCTCCTCCTGCGGCTTCTACTGAAGGCCTCTGTAAGCTTTTTAGTACCCCTTACAAGGGTTCTCTTCGGATCCTTTTGCTTGGGCCTCCACCTAGCGGTGAGCATGGACGGATTATGAACTTTCGGGCCCCTGGGCCCAGATGTATTAAGGGCCCCCCATTAATTGTTGCATATGTTTGGGGGTCCTCCCTCAGAAATGTTTTAATTTGTTTGATGTGATTTCCTGTATTCTGGTGCATTTTGGGGATGGCCAATACTAAATTCAATCAGATTCATAGCCTACATCTTGATGTGTTGATATTGAGGCAATGATTTCATGCAAAGGCTTGGGCTTCAGGGCCCCCTGACCCCTTGGGCCCCTGGGCCGGGCCCGGTAGGCCCGTGCAGTAATTCATGCCTGGTGGTGAGGTCTCCCACTCCCGGCTCCTCCAGCACTGAAGACACTGTCTCCTACAGAATGCAACTTGCTCCTCCATGGAAAACGTGCCCATCTACAGGTGCTGCTTTGGAAAGCAGCAGACCGTCCTAATCCACCGGCTGTGGATATCGCCGCGTTTGGAGGGAGTTAGAAGACAGGTATGAAGAAAGGAGAGGAACTTGCCCACCCTCGATTCAAGTCCTGTTGCTCCTCCTCATTTGTTAGATGTTATCAGCTGTAACTGCAAAGCTGGGTTAAAACTGTGTTATGTATCTGGAAAGTGCAGCTGCAGGCCTGGCCTGTACTAATTATTGTTTCTGCAAAGGCAGTGATGTTACATGTGGCAATATATTTACACAGCAAAAAGAGCAGAAGGACAGGGATGAAGAGTCTGGAGAAGATGGCGTCAGGACAACGGATGAGGACAGTGAGGAGTAGTAGAGGCTAGTTCTTCCCTTTGTTACTCAATTGTGAGTCACAGCAGAGGGCCAGTGAATAGCTATTTCCCAAATTATTGTGGAATTCAGAAAAACATTTTTATCCTTCAAAAATCCATCTAAATCGCCCCCCAAAACTCAGCAAAATCAGCTTAATGAGAGTAAAAACGTGACCAAACCAAGTTTAAATAGTGATTTTGAATCTTGAAAATGTCAGATATGGACTTAACATCTCCAGTAACCCCAAAAAACATACTAACATTATCCATTTTGACCCAGCAGCTCTTATAATATGATCAATATAGGTGATTATGCTAATTTATGCTAATTAGCTCAATTACACAAATTGCCCAACATCATAAAACTTTGGTGTACTCAACATTTCCGGGGTAAGGGTAAGGATAAGGGTAAATCGCGCTGATTTGAAGTTACCTAATACCATGAGCCGCAGTCTCCTGCGCAGCGCTTCAGCTTCACTTCACTACAAGGCAGGGCCGGCCCGAGGCATAAGCGAACTAAGCGGCTGCTTGGGGCCCCTACTACCAGGGGCCCCCCAATCGAGTTTCTTTTTTTTTTTTTTACATAATAAATAACGTAAACAAGTGACATCAATGAATGAATAAATGAAACAATTAATAATTCAAAACAAGAAAATTCTGATTTCATGATAAACATGCCTGCCTACCTCTACTGTGTCTGCCAGCCTTTGAGTCACGCGCATAGACAGAGACGGCAATGTTAAGACAAGTCACAAAAAAGGACGTATCCCTCTGGTGCCGAAAACAGAAAGAAGAAAATGACAGAGGAGGAGAAAAACGAGCTACAGGTATGTTTGCATGATTATTTACAGTATGTTTTGTGCTTGAGGTAGCTAGCTAGCTGTCATGATCTAATATAAGCCATCACCAGAGCTAAATCCCCGCCATCAACAGAGAAATGTCTCCCATTAATATACATTTATCTAGGTGTATTTTAGATGTCAAGGATATTGGGATTGTTTTGGATGTTCAATCAAGCATGTTCCCTAGCCAAAGGTGGGCTTATGTTGTAAATTGAAGTTAGCTAGCTGACTGAAGTGGACATTAGCACTACAGTAGCTACATGAAAACGTAGCTGAAGGCAAATTTACCACAGAGGGATTGTTTCTGATTTCGCACTTGAAAGTGTTGATACAGGGCTGCCAACTTTTCAAAAAACCTTGGAGTGAGATTTGGTGGGGCCAACCAAAATTTTGCTGCGGAAGTTTTTGTTTGGCTCATTCAGCATTATACCGTATGTGATCACTATTACGTTCCATGTAGTTGAAAGAGTGTCGGGATTTCAAACAAACCATCCGCTTTCATGCGTTCATTGAACGTCTGCGGTGCTGTAGGGTCCCAGAGTTAAATGAACATTGGTATCAAAAGGATCTAGCCTACTACTAGGACCATGGGCGTCGTCGGAGGCATTGTGAAAGTGGGTGGGACATTTCAGAGGGGGTGTATGGGGGTCCTCCCCCAGAAAAAAATTTTTGGACTAGATGCAATTTCCTGAATTCTGGTACATTTTAACAGGTTATTTAGATACTTCTATATAACAAAATAAAGCCAGCCTACGAAATTAATAAAAAGTAAATCATGCATAATTTAAAAATAACTCAATAGGCTACTTGGCTACGCAATAAGGTTTCCATTACAGCACCAAGAGACGCTCAATGAACGATGAAAGCCGATGGTTTGTTTGAAATCCCGACACTCTTTCAACTACATGGAACGTAATAGTGATCATCAAATACCTCCCCAGATTTCAGTGCCCATCAGTCCGAACATTTAACAATATAATCAAACAGTCCAAAAGTAAACTAGAAAACGCAATTCCAGGGAATTACCAGTGCATGAAAATGCAAAACATATGGTGTGAAATATATTGTTAAAACAGATGATGTGCTAATTGGCAACCAACATGATGAGGTTTAATATAGTTCAAATGACTGAACTAGGTAGATGAGGTTTAATGTAGTTGGAATGACTGAACTAGGTAGATGAGGTTTAATTTAGTTGGAATGACTGAACAGTTAAATAGGTGGATAGTTTATATAGTTAAATGATTTGCTTGGTAGATAAGGTTTAATATAGTTGGAATGATTGAACGGTTAAATAGGTGGATAATTTAAATAGTTAAATTATTTAGGTAGATAATTGACGATAACTGACAGTTGGAATGGCCCTAATGTTTGCTAGCAGTTATGCTACTATGTTATCAAAGATAATAATGTTAACCAAGTTTTTTTGCTAAACATGCTAATTAGCATGCTAACATGCTAGCATGCTAACTATGGTAGCATGCTAACTATGTTACTTAGCTAACTTAGCTAATCATTTTTAACAGTTTTGCTAAAAATGCTAACTAGCATGCTAACACGCTAGCATGCTAACTATGCTAACCACGTTACTTAGCTAACTTAGCTAATCATTTTTAGCAGTTTTGCTAAAAATGCTAACTAGCATGCTAACATGCTAGCATACTAACCATGTTACTTAGCTAACTTAGCTAATCATTTTTAACAGTTTTGCTAAAAATGCTAACATGCTAGCATGCTAACCATGCTAACCATGCTAACTAGCTACAGTGGGTAGGAGTCATAGTTGATGATAAGTAACAGTTACAATGGCTGAACAGTTAAAAAGTTCAGTAGTTTAAAGGGTTAAATTGTTTAACAGTGAAATATTGTAGTGAGGACATTTATTTTGAAACAGTTTTAGGCAGAGGAAGCAGTTGAACAGGATGTGTAGTCTTAATAGGGCCAGTTTGTATGCTTAAAGCCTGAGACTGGCAGTTGGTCCAGGTGGCCCGAACACCTGCCATAGGATTCTAATTGCTTAACGGCCGTATTGTGATGTCATAATCATAATGTTAAGTCAATGGGGAAATTTTGATTAGTTTTTAATTAATAGTTTAAAAAGTATAAAAGTTACAAAGCTGAAAAATACATAGCACCCATGTCCTAAGTAAGACCTGCGTAACATAGTTTGAATGAAGTTTCTACGTTAAACGGTTGAAGCTGCATTAAGTGCGTTAGAAGAAGAAGAAGAAGAAGAACTAGAAAAGCATTTCCTGAAGGAAATATAGTGCATGAAAATGCAAAAAATATGATGTCAAATATCATACAGAGTAAAAACAAACTATATTGGTTGCTAGGTAGATGAGGTTTAATATAGTTGGAATGACTCAACAGTTAAATAGGTGGATAGTTTATATAGGTAAATAATTTACTTGGTAGATAAGGTTTAATATAGTTGGAATGATTGAACGGTTAAATAAGTGGATAGTTTAAATGGTTAAATTATTTAGGTAGATAGTTGACGATAACTGACACTTGGAATGGCTCTAATGTTTGCTAGCAGTTATGCTAACTATATTAACAAAGATAATAATGTTAACCAAGTTACTATGCTAACTAGCATGCTAACAATGTTAAAATGCTAAGTATGCTAACCATGTGACTTAGCTAACTTAGCTAATTATTTTTAGCAGTTATGCTAACTAGCATGTTAACATGCTAATTATGCTAACTATGCTAACCATGTTACTTCATAGTACATGGTTACATTTAACATAGTTTGAATGAAGTTTCTACGTTAAACGGTTTAAGCTGCATTAACTGCGTTAGAAGAAGAAGAATAAGAAGAAGAAGAAAAAGCCTTGGAATAACAGTACAGTGCATTTTCATGCACTGTAATAAGAAGAAGCCTAGAAAGAACAGTACAGTGCATTTTCATGCACTGTAATTACATATCAAACTAAACCGAAAATGTCATGCTTTTGAAGGCCTACCAGTATGCCGCTCCAAGAAACGCATGTCTCAAAATAAAACTCGCATAAGAAATAAAGGGCTGTCTCGAATACAATCCTGCCCCTAAAGGCCTGTACTTTGTCTTAAGACCCCGGCCATAATTTGAGGATTTACAGTATCTAAGTAGACAAACTGGCTTCAGATATCCAACAGAGTGAATAGAGATTGTGCAGCTGTGGTTAGTGACGTGATGCTGTTAATGGGGAGTTTTACATAGGCTAGCGTAAACCTATAGGTTATTATTTGGCGTACCTAAAAGGCTTTTTACCTTATCAAAAGTGAGGGGGATGACTGATCTCTTCAACACTGCGGGGGATTTGGCGCTTGTCACTGTGTGACAGAAGAGGAATGGGAGAATGCGTGTAACAAAACTAATGCATTCTCCCATTCCAAACTAACAATTTTAAAAAGTGGGTGGGTGTTTTGTAAGAATTTAAGAAATGTTTGTATATTTTAACTTTTAAATGCATCAATCAGGTGCACTTTCAAAATAAAACCAGAGGTCAAACTTGCTTATTTTTATGGAAATATTTGTGCTGTAGCCTAAGCTATTTTGCACTTCAGAATTATAACCATGCACACACAGGTGGAATAGTTATGGTGATATTGCAATAAGTTCACAACCACAAAAACATATGCTACATTTCACAGTTCAGAAATGTTCAAAAATGTGTGTACATTTCAGCACTCAATGAAATTATGCAGAAGTGGTCACCTGTGTTATTCAGCTGGTTTATTTAAGATAATATATTGGTCATTGTAATGGCCATAGCCTACATGCTATTCCTTTTTCAGGATGTACCCATATCTGCATGATGTGAATGTTTGCATATTGCTAATGTCAGGCTTTATATCAATATTTGTGTCTCGTTATTTGATTTTCTTCATATTTTTGCATTAATGTCACTAGGAAGCATGCCAATATAAATATATTCATTTATCTGTAATGGGATTGGCTGGAACCTGACAATATAAGAACCATGATGGTGGGATAATCTATGGCTGAGCAATTTACAAAAATGTATGCCGACAAATAGTTTACATTAGAATACATTATAATTTCGCCCCAATGAGGCTATGTAGAAATGTGTTGCAATTTCAAAACCGGATTACTCAGGAACCACTTATTGCACAGAGGCATGCTTTATATCCTCGTATTCGGTACGGTTTGCTGTTTATTGTGATATTGGGTTTGCCACGTGTCGTGTGAAGGGTTAGTGAAATATTAAACCGAGAGTAATGGGTGTGCACTGTGTGCAAAATCCAAATATGATTAGCCTAAATTGCACGTCGGTTCAATGTTATTTTTTCTCGCGAACCATTTATCACAGCAACTTGGCGCTAATATCATTGGAAAGCTTAGATTCCGCACGTTCACCTGATGTGTGATATCATATGTATAGGTTTAGTTTAGTTGAACCTCATCTGCCAGGTATTTGACCTACCAGGTTGACACGTCAGCGTGAAAAATACTCAATAATACTCAAAGCATACCTGAAGCCGGGGAAATGCGGGAGAAATGCGCCTGGGACGGCTTCTGAAGTATATCGCAAATGAGAGAAAATTTAGAAAATTCCACAGACAGGGTGTGCTCTTGAACCCTCTCACCGTCTCTGAAAGCATAACCGTGGCTCAACAGGTAGATCTATAGATAGGCTAAACTCATTTTTCAGGCATCTGACCGACCGGGTTGACACTTCAGCGTGAGAAATCGGGGGTGTGGCGTGTGAGTGTGTGAAACTAATCAAATGCGTGTGTCTCACGGCCAATGCGTGAGAGTTGGCACCTATGTTGATAGTTTATTACTGTTCTATAATATGTGACATAGTGGTAAGTCTGATAGCAACAGCAGGCTAAGCCCAGGCTCCCAGTCCCAACCCCAACCCACTGACTAGCGCGACTCTGGGCATCGGTAACGTTCCAGCTTCATAGGCAAAGATGGAACAGTACGTGCGCTCTGCTCGATCTTTGGAGAGAGATGGTAGTGTTTGAGAAAATATACCATGTTGGGTGGGGAGACTTCTGTGATGAAAATAGACTTTTTGATTAAGAGAGTGGCAAGTGATGTAGCGGTGCTACCCTAATATTTAGGCTGCAGTAGATCACCATGTTAAGCGTTCACTATACGGCAATTATGCCTCATTTGCCAATAGAATATGAATTGTTAGATGTGGAATTGCTTGTTGATGAGTGTAAGTAATGAGAGCAAACTCATTCTGCTCGATCAAATATGCACTTATGCAATATTTTAATTTTTTTCAGGGACACTGTTAAAATACTTTGGAGCACATCTCTACCTCTACCTAACTCTACCTCATCAAGTGTTTGCCTCCATGGCTGATGGACACAGAAGGTGAGGTTTTCTTGATGGCAAATGGTTACATAGCCTGTTAATATGACATGACACATTTAACATAGTTTTTTTTATTTATTTATGTATTTATTTAATCATTGCAGATTCGTCCACTGCAGAGTTGCAGATGCCTGAAAGCCAGGGACGAAGTAGGAATAAGTATCTATTTTTTGGGACATTTTATTTTTTATTATTAATGTTTGTCTATTTTGGTTTTATTTTGTAGTTGAAGATTGCTCATTTAATGCACATTTGCGGATTTATTCTGCAAATCTGTTGAAAAACAAGTCATTAAACTGATGTACTTGTTTACAACAAATACAAATGCTGTTGTATTTTGTTATTTTTCAATTCAACTTCAGTAAACCACCCTTAGTGCTTCACTTTGAATATGAATGTTTCATATAAATCTGTGATTTTAGTACCCTCTAAGATTAAAAGGTGACAGGGTTGGTGTAAATAACAACTATATTAATACATTGGTTTACCAAGCACATGGGGCCAGAAGTCTAGAGCGGAGCCCCAAAACATTTTTGGCATGTGAGCAAGGATGGATTACTGAATGAGCCTACCGAGTCCTTATGCATGGGTGTCCAGGGGGACAGTAGTTCATAATCAGTCACTGTATTAATACATAACCTAACTGTATTAATTTATAATATGACATTATATTATATTATATTATATATCTTCTCTGTTGAACTCCTGGAGAAGTAGGCTACTCATCACACGTCACACGATAGAGCCTTTTCTCAGCTTTTAAACAGTGCTAGCTAGCCACTTTTTTCTGTGATTTATAAACAGTTCGCGAGAAAAAAAAACTTCAAGAGATTTAATAATTATTCTCTGCGCCCATCTCCACATCCATTTATCTCGGTGGAATGTCGTAGGCCTACACACTCTTCACGCAACACATGACAAACCATATATCAGAATAAATAGCAGACCTTAGGCCTACTGAACACAAAGGTGTAATGCCTGTGTAGGCTATTAGACGTTTCAGAGTAATCCGGTTTTGAAATAAATTGTAGCAAAATTCAACATGGTCTTTCGGCTTTAAGCATTTCTTAAAACTGAGCTGTGCTTACATCGCCTAGATATCTGTAATTATTAGAATCAGAGAATATACAGGCAGCTCATGGTTAAGAGTTTGTGAATGTAGCCTTAATGATTTCTTTTCACAAAAAGCTAAGCATGCATACACGTTTCTTAAAACTGAGCTGTGCTTAAATGGGTCAATGCATGATTTCATAACAGACCAAATAGAAAATAAATGTTAAATATAGCCTACATATCTGTACATATTAAAATCAGATTATGTAGGCTACACAGTATAGTTAGATCAAGTTGGACAGTACATTTTAATCATGGATAGTAGTTGGACAGTAGCACATTTTAATCATTTTATACATCTATAGTGGCTGGTGAAAGAGTTGAGTGGCTTTTTTTCGGGGGCGGGTGGGGGTAGTGGGTAGTGTCCCCACCAAAGCTCAGACCAAACCTACGCCCTTGTCCATCACTCAACTTATGCAAACGTTAACATTATTTTACCTATGGATATAACATTAAGCTGGTGAAAGATTAGTAGGCTAGCCTACCTGCAGTAAAAACCAAGCATGTTCGATAAACATTGACTTCGGTTCATCGGTTTATTTCGACTTCAAGAAGAATTAGGAATCGCATTTCACTTGAAAATCATCCTACTATGAATACACAAGTCACAATGCTGTGAAACCGTAAGCTATCTATTGTGGTTTTCGGAAGTGAAGTAGAGTTATGAATGTGTCTTGCAGCAGAGCAATATACAGCTCTGTCATTGCTGCGCCATCTGGTGGACAAACTATGTAACGCCAATACTGGAAATAAAATGTGAGTGTGTGTACATGTGTACATGTGTGTGTGTGTGTGTGTGTGTGTGTGTGTTTGTGTGTGTGTGTGTGTGTGTGCGTGCATGTGTGTTTATGTGTGTTTTTGTGTGGGAGAGTGTGTAAGACAGTTCTTGTAGCTTCTCTCTTAATCCTCTACCAGCAACCCTTCGCTCAACACCACCATCTTCAGGCCGATGAGTGTACAGTCACTAAATGTACACATAAATTCATAGATAGATAGATAGATAGATAGATAGATAGATAGATACTTTATTGATCCCCATGGGGAAATTCATTTAGCCGTCACTTTGACATCAAATAATGTTACATCTGAAGTGTTTTAAGCCTTTCTATGAACTTTTTCTATTTTCGGAGAAATACAACATTGTGTGTAGAGCATCATAACTCACTTTACGGCTGAGTAATAAATGTTTTTTTTTCGAAAACAATGCTAAAATTATGTATTGAGCATGCGACTGCACGTCAATTTTCTAAGCACGGCTACCAGAAGACTTGTTTCAGACTTGTGTTTCAGTCCATTGCTTAAACATAAGATGTTTCTCACTCACCTGGACTGAAGATACGCAAAACCGAAGTCGACCAACAGGAAAGGAGTTCAAATTGACTTCACTTGACTCTATCGAAGTCTATGGGGTGGCTCTGTCCATTTCTTTTACGGTCCATGGGCATTTTAGGCAGCTGAAAAATGTTGTTGGTGCGGTAGATGATTACTCTCCCTAGTGGATACTTTGGGTTTTGTAACTTTGCAGACTGTTTTCATATACAAAAAGCAGTAATACTTTCCTTCATCCCTTAATGGGCAGCCGTGGCCTACTGGTTATCGCTTCGGACTTGTAACCGAACTTCGGACTTGTAATACTTACTTACTTACTTACTTACTTAAGATCTCATGAATCATCAGGAATTGACATGAGTTCATAGTCTCTTATTTGTGACCTCATGCATAAACAACAAATCAACTAAAGCATTAGGTACGGTGGGTACATCATTATGAATTATGATTTATTAAGAATGATCATGATGATTTATTTTCCAAACATTGTTTGAGTTGAGGTTTTCTCCGTCTTATCTTTTTTACTGTATTTTTACTTTTTTTGGTGTAGTTTTTGATCATTTCTCATAAAGAGCCTGCACACAAATGACTTGGCACTACTTCCTTTTTTACACTAGACTAGACTTCCTTTTTTAAGTCTAGTCTGACTCCTTTGGTCTCAGTCTACTGCCCCATACAGTTGACCCGCTGTTTTGCAAAACCAGACATTAATATGCAAACTGTAGACCATTTTTTGCAAGGAGTCTGCACACCAGTGTTGTGAGTAACGCGTTATGAAAGTAATTACTGTAATGTATTGAATTTTGCTGTAACACAGTAATGTAAGGCATTACAAAAAACAATTGGGTAATATTTTACTCTGTACAAATTTCAGTAACATGCATTTTAACCCGAAATTAAGTGGTGTTTTGTTTTTATACAAATTCGCCAACAACACTGCGAGATCAGCAGAGAAAAAAAACTGTGTAAATTGAACGTTATCTCCTGTTACTGGTTGAAGATGACTGTGGCTACAGCAGACTCGAAGTTGGAGTGAGATGGTACATATTACACATTTTAAGATTTTAAATATTAAAATATATTTTTTATTTAACAAATAACATGTGGTGATATGTATTAGAAATAGTTATTTGTCATTATAGTTAAAAACATTATATATATATATATATATTTGCACCAACTGAAGTAAAAGAAACTGACTGGGGACATGACATTTTAGAGTGCTTGCACCACAGTCAGAGTAATTATGACCGCCGCGCAGCGAAGCGGTGGTCATATAGGTTTAGTCAGATTTTTATTTTCTTTTTTTCGCATTTACATATGTCTACTGTGTGAGTATGTGTCATACGTATGATTACTGTGAATGTATGTGTGTGTGTGTGTGTATCTGTTTGTGCACATGTGTGCACATGAAATGGGTTAACATGACCCCTGGAGGCAAACATACGGAAAAAAATGGTCATCCTAGGCCCTACAGTTCTCAAGATATTCACAGAGAACTGTGTCTGCCCCCCTCCTTTTCGGGGGTCCAGTCCAGCAGGGGGCTACAGATCAAAACGAAAAATGACGGTTCCATGCTATCCATGTGGGGGTACATGCCCACCAAGTTTTGTGTACCCGGTCTTTCAGTGTCCGGGAATCCTTGTTGGTGTATGCGTCACTAAATGTACACATAAATTATTTTATTGTAAGGCCCCCATGAACGAAAGTACACAAAACTTGGCATGCATTCGGAGGGTGTCATAATGATCCTACACTTTTAATTTCATGCAGTTTTGACCTTGTCAGCCAGAGATATTGTGATGAAAACACCTAATATTTTGCTTTTTAATTTTTAACTAGGTGGCGCTATACATGAAATAAGTGGTAATGGGATGGGTTGACATGCCCCTTAAGACCAACATACATAAAAAAGGTGGACCTCCTAGGCCCTCACGGTTCTCGAGATATTCACAGAAAACTGTCTCCGGCCACCTACAGGCCAGTTGGTGTATAGTAACATAAATTAATTTATTGTGTGGCCCCCATGAGCGAATTCCACAAAACTTGGCGTGCATACAGAGGGTGTCATAATGATCCTACACAATTTCGTGCAGTTTTGACTATGTTAGGTCACAGATACCTTCCATTACAACACCTCATTTTTACTTTTTTGTGTTTAACTAGGTGGCGCTATACATGAAATGAGTGGTTATGGAATGGGTTGACATGTCCCCTTGAGATCAACATACAAAAAAAAAAGGTCCTCCTAAACCCTACGGTTTTCGAGATATTCACAGAAAACTGTGTCTGCCCTACCCTCCTTTCGGGGGGTCCAGTCCAGCGGGGGGGCTACAGATCAAAACGAAAAACGATGGTTCCATGCTATCCATGTGGGGTTACATGCCCACCAAAAAGAAAAAGAAAAAACAATCTGACGCTTCGCTGCGCGGCGGTCATAATAAAAGTGTAGGATCATTATGACACCCTCTGAATGCCAAGTTTCCTGGACTTCATGACGTTCATGGGGGGCCATACAATAAATTAATTTATGTGTACATTTAGTGACCGTACACCAACAGAGTTTTCTGTGAATATCTTGAGAATCATAGGGCCTAGGATGACCAATTTTGTGCGTATGTTTGCCTCCAGGGGTCATGTTAACCCAGTTTTCAAAACTGTGCAACTCACCGAGTGGTTAGTGGTGTTCGTTGATTATTAAAATCAAATATATCGGCGCAATGTATGATTTCCAGCCGTCTTATTTGCTATTGTGTATAACTATTTTTTCAGACACCTCACAACCGCGTATAAACTTCTGTTCAATATTTGAACCTGAAGCATAATATCGCGCAGTAATATCAACGTGCAATGAGTCTTCCAACAGAAATCAATGGGATTTTACAAAATGCCAAATAAAACACAACAGAAACTGTATTTCGCTACGCTACTTGTTTTGGAACATCAACGAACACCACTAACCACTCGGTGAGTTGCACAGTTTTGAAAACGAACGTTAAGGGTTGTTTTAGGACATGTTTGAGTGTGCCTGTTGGCAGCCACTCTGAGTCAGTGTTGTAATGTAACGGAGTACAAATACTTCGTTACTGTACTTAAGTAGACATTTCACGTATCTGTACTTTACTTCGCTATTTAAATTTATGTCAACTTTCACTTTTACTCCACTACATTTCCTAAATAAAATGTATACTTTTACTCTGTTATATTTCCACTAAGCATCTTCGTTACTCCTTACTAAAACATAAAATTAGAAGAAATGTGTGCGACTGCAATAAGGGAGGTTTGGCGAATAACTGCTCCTAGATTGCATTACGCACGCTCCGCGCTCTATTTCAGCGCGTGTTTGTTGCTAACGCCGCGAGTATCCCTATTAATTTCTATGAGAAGCAAATTCCGCACCCGCATGGGATTCTGGGTATGCGGTGCGACGAGTGCTGTGGCTGCGGCACGTCAAAAAGTTCAGCAATCCCCAACTTTATGCAAATGAATACGTCCATCGCGAGGTGAGTATCCAATAGTAGAGCAAAACGCAGGGGAGGTCCATCATCACGTAACCTAAACAAAACCTAATTTTCCGGTAGTGTGGTTACGGCCAATGTACAGAAACATGTCAGATGAGGGAAAAAAATCATAGCAGTGTCTAAATTTCCGTGTTTGTATGATGTGTGGCTAGAATCCTACAGGGACAACTTCATGATTGAAATGACCGCCCAACTTGCAAACTAATTTATAGATAGTGACTTTCCCTCTGTAATTTCAAAATAGTGGAGGGAAACATTCTGTTTGGTTGTTTACTAGGCTACCTGCTCTTGCCTTGTCGTTTCCACACATCTACAAAAGGGGACGCCCATCAAAGCGTCTTCATGGAGGGTAGCGTCGCGATTTGGGGAATTCACATCGCGTGCTAGTGGATCAGGGGCGTAAAGGAGGAGGGAGGAGGTCGCACAACTGAAACCGCCATGGAAGCACGAGCACCTACTGGAGGACCTCCCGTTATCATAGACGACCACCCCGACGATAGTGGTGAACTCGGTGAACAGGGTAGTGGTGAAGAGAACATCATACACCCGTGGCCGTATTTGCAAGAAATGTTTCTGTACATTGGCAGCTTTCTGTGTAGCTGAACACTCCGCTACCTGCCTCAGCGGCCTGTGAAAGGCTATTTAGCATTGCAGGACTTGTCTTCAGTCCAGGAAGAGTAAGACTGAATCAGGCCCGGTGTGGGTAATCGAGAGAATTTCCGGTGGGCCGCTTCACTTTTGGGCTGGTCGAGGAAAAAATATTGACATTTGTCACATTAGTCTATCTTTTCTTAAAGTAGGACACGTTCCGCATTCTGTGCATGACACCAATGCCTCTGCATGGGTTGTAGCCTACGTGAGGGAGTTCTCCCCTCCCAAAAAGAGTTGGTTGGGTCCATATAGCCCGTCTTTTCCAAAAAGTTTTCTCAGATACGGATAGTTGAGCCGGCCCTACAGTAGGCTAGACACAAGCGTCAGGAAGAATGGATGGTAGAAAGTGGCCAGGAGAGACTGAGCAGAAGATCAACCAGTCGACCACTGAAAATGATGAGCCCGAAATTAGTGATGAGAAGGCCATGACTACAGGGACAAGTAGAGAGGATAAATTAAAGTTATTTAATGTAAGAAAGAGCAATTACCCTACATGATAACCCTATATGCCTTGTTTGCTCAGAAGAGGGTGTAGTAAAGGAGTAGGCTAAATCACCAAACAACAATATAGCCTACCCATGCAAAAAACATGTAGCCTAAACATTAGTTCAATATGCCTCTTTGTGGAAGCGTGGGATAGGCTACATTTCAAAGGCTTTCTTTCTTTCTGTTTTTGTTAACTTGTGGAATAGTGGAATATTTTTTGTTAACTTCTCAGTTGAAGTGAATTATTATATAACCTTTACACATTTGTTGAACCATGGTACTAATAAAAACTACAGGATATAGCTGAAATGTTGCTTCATTTATCCAATTTCCACCACTATATAAAACGTGGGCCGGTCTTGGGCCTGAAACTCCCGGGCACTGAATTCTGGCAACTTTGAAAACCAGCTTCTTTTGAAGATGAACAGACACCTTTTCAGTTTCAACTAATGACTGGCATATTAGTAACTGCTGGACATAGGTGGCCTGTGTGTGTGTGAGAGAGTGAGATGGTGACCTGGGGAGTAAGCCCTAGAAATGCTCATACCACATGACCAAAATGTTCTCCCTACAAGCAGGTCATTTTTTTTAAAAAAGAAATAAGTTTTTATTTTTCATTTTTACCTGAAGTTCATACGAAAGTAAAATTTCTTGATGAGTGAGATTAACCTAACCTGGGAACCCTGAATATGCTTTATGCTTTACTATAAAAAAATCCAAAATAAAGTTCACAATAAAAGTTCAAAATAAAACCGCTTGCTTTTTACTTTTACTTCAAATACTTAAGTACATTAAATATCAGAAAATTACTTTTGATACTTAAGTGCAGTATATATCAGATACTTTAAGACTTTTACTTAAGTAATATTCTAAAAGGTAACTTTCACTTCTACCAAAGTCTTTTTCTAGTACGATACTTGTACTTTTACTCAAGTATTGCTTTCTAGTACTTTATACAACACTGCTCTGAGTAGTCAAAGGCGATTAAAAACGAGTCAGAAAAGTCGAGACAGGACCAATAGTAAAAATTGCAGTGTCCATCACTCTAGTTCATCCAAAATAAACCAGAAAAGGGACTCAAAGTGCTAAATACTGTAATTTTCCTTTAACTGCAAGGTAGCTGACTAGCACTCCATCTTGTCAATATTGAGACCATTGAGTTGGCCTTTGGCATGTTGAAGAGTTGCTGGAGATGCCTGCTGTTCAAGGCTCTGGAGGTGGAACACATAGACATAATATACATAGATGCCGCATTGGCTGCTGGAAACAAGAAATGCGGCCGCCATCTTGGACCGGTCATACTCCTCGTTGCGTTGCAGCAGAAAACACAAGATGACAGCACTGTGCAGCATGTTCCTGCTCAAATCGGCGGACCATACTCGGGGGATTTACTTTTCACAAGTAAGATTTAACATTACCGTACTAATGGTTGTATTTTGTATTTTCGAACAATGTGGCCTGTATCATAGCTACATGTATGACCTTTGCAGCAAAAAAAAACGCGTGAAAATCTGTTCGGTATTCAGTGAGGTATGATTAATTTAAAGGGACACCAGGCAACGTTTTCGTGTTAATTACTCATCTTCGTAAGTCGGTATATGGTTAAAGGGACACCAGGCAATGTTTTCGTGTTAATTAATCATCTTCGTAAATCGGTATATGGTTAAATGACTCATTACGGGGTGAATGAAGGCTCTCTCGCCTGCCCCTACTGCCTGTAGGAAGAATATCCCACTTGCAAGTTCTGTGTATCCTACCGACCGAAGCAGGATCAGTTTACAGCACAGAGGCAGGCTAACGAAACGCTAGAGATTGTTGCAAACGTGTGTATAATGGCAGAGCCGGCGAAGAAGCAGCGAAAACCCTTGACTGAAGCCGCAAAGAAAAGGAAAAGAGCTTCAGACCGAGCGAGGGGAAGATTCGTAGAGAAAAAGCATCAGGCTTGCCTGGTGTCCCTTTAAATGACTCATTACAGGGCGAATGAAGACTTTCTCGCCCGCCCCTACTGCCTGTAGGAAGAATATTCCGCTTGCAAGTTCAGTGTATCGCACCCGGCGACCGAAGCAGTTTCCGTTTCCATCCTGCATCCACAGCACAGAGGGAGGCTAACGAAACGCTAGCGATTGTTGCAAACGTGTGGATAATGGCAGAGCCGGCGAAGAAGCAGCGGAAACCCTTGACGGAAGATGCAATGAAAAGGAAAAGAGCTTCAGACCGAGCGAGGGGGAGTTTCGTAGAGAAAAAGCATCAGGCTTGCCTGGTGTCCCTTTAATGCGCTGACAGCTCATTGCACCAGCCAAAGAGATTACACTGAGTGGAGTGGATGACCGATCCAAGATGGCGGCCCCACGTCTCGTCAGCGCTAGTAGGGAGTAGCGGTCGATGCGGCGTCTATGTATATTATGTCTATGGTGGAACACACCTTCACTCCAACAGTCATCACAGCCTATGTTGTCCTCCACAACATCTGACTTACAGAGGGACATTGTGGACGGCACAGAAGCCAATGATGACATAGGTGTGCCTCCATCTGGTCCAGTGAGGGGCGCACGAAGCGGACATGGAATCAAGTTAGGAGTGGGGCGTGGTCAACAACAGCTCATTTGAATTTAAGGCAACAGGCCCCAGAAACAACATATTCTGAAAGGGACTGAAACTGGCAAGAATAAAGCTGCTGATAATGTGTCATCTGAGAGGAATTTTGCGCAAACAGGTTCAGGGACATGTTTTGTGCAACCAATAGGCCTAGGTCTATTTTGACTTGTTGAAAATAAATATAATATGGGACCTTTAAGAATGCTGCTGTTCACTGGGTGTTTGATTAAGGATCAGTGATTTACAACTTTTGCATCTTGAAGTATTTCAGCTAGGCTACCATTTCAACAAGCTCTTACTTGCCGATATTGAAGTGTGCAGATTTTCATTACAGTACATTATTATGTTTTCACTATTGCCCTTTTGTTCTTGTACGTGTGTAGCCTAATAGCCTACCCTTTGCTTTTGTTTGAAGTGAAGCACATTGCATGACCCCTAGGCTACATAAATACACTTTACTTGAATAAACATTCCACATAGTCCAGACCAAGGTTGTAAGTTAATGTTAACAAAGCGTTAATAAGTGAATGAAAATTACAATGGGGGAATTATTTTTGCGTTTTTGCACCTATCTACAGTACATACAAAAGATGACAATATAGCCTAATGCAAAGTAGAACGCCCCCCATGAACGAAATTCCACAAAACTTGACATGCATTCAGAGGGTGTCATAATGCTCCTACACTTCAAATTTCATGCAGTTTTGAACCAGCAGCTGAGTCTGGGGTTGGACCGGTTCAGCTCTGTCAGAGACCAGCAGCACCATACCCCAATATCAGATAATTCTGGACACATCTACAGTAGATGTGATCCACTAGCACTTAAATGCTGTAGTGTTTGTGAACAGAGATTGTATTAAAGGAGAATTCCGGTGTGATATTGACCTAAAGTGTATTGAAACATGATACCGAGTGTGAACGTATGTCTCATAGCCCATTTTGGCTTGTCCCCTGCACTCCAAAATCTGGCGCTAGTTAGCCGATGCTACCAACAGCTTTTTCAATAGTGGTGCTTCGGCATCGGGCTAGCCATGCAAATAAATCACTGTTTTACACCCATTTACGAGGCTCAATGTATCTCCACACTTCACTGGTTGACTTCTGAGGGCCCTGACATTTAAAACGAGACATTGAGAACTTTGAAAAAGCACTGGTAGTTTACTTACAAGACGATTTATACAGACAGTATCTTCACGAAGTTTAGCGTTTGCAGCCATCTTGAATTTAGTACTGAGTAGTCAACGAGTAAGAATGAACAGGTATGATAAGGGATCAAATTCCAAAAATAATTCAGTGGAAATGCATGGATTCCAGTTTCTTCCAGTAGCAGCAACTGGAATGGCTGCAAACGCTAAACTTCGTGAAGATACTGTCTGTATAAATTGTCTTGTAAGTAAACTACCAGTGCTTTTTCAAAGTTCTCAATGTCTCGTTTTAAATATCAGCGCCCTCGGAAGTCTACCAATGAAGTGTGGAGATTCATTGAGCCAAATAAATGGGTGTAAAACAGTGATTTATTTGCATGGTTAGCCCCGATGCCAAGCACCACTATTGAAAAAGCTGTTGGTAGCATCGGCTAACTAGCGCCAGAATTTGGAGTGCAGGGGACAAGCCGAGATGGGCTATGAGACATACGTTCACACTCGGTATCATGTTTCAATACACTTTAGGTCAATATCACACCGGAATTCTCCTTTAAGAAATGCTTGTAGGTGTCAATGGTCACGTTAGATATTATTTCAACAGAGGCACAGCGATTTTCCCCATAAAGTAATTTTGACAGCTGTGGTACAAAATTGTGCATTGGCCAGGAGCACTGACTAAAGCAGTTATGCCACTGGCTAGATGCCAACAATCCATGGTGGCTTTGTTAACGGAAATAGGTAAAAAAACAATGTAAAACATTTTTTGTATGTGTGCCTAATACCCTCTTTTCAAACTCGTCATTTTCTCTGACTTTCTGCGGAAACTCTATATCATGCACCGCCCATTGAGAGGAATCTGGCCTCCCTCTGTCAACGTGAGGTCACTGCATGCATTCCTGTAAGCCCTCCTTTGATGCTACCACCTTCTCTGCTTCCTGGGTAGGCAACAGAGACACCAGAGAGAAGCTGAAGAATGTGTGTCAGCTCAAACGGACGCCCGTCGGCGGCATGCATGGAATGCTGACTCACCCACTTCCTGTTTCCTCTGAATGGGGGGCCCTCACAGATAGGCATGCGACTCCGGCCCAAACCCAGTCCAGATCTCAGGCGGAGCTGGAGCATATCTAGCGGAAGCGGGCAGGCGGCGGGCCACGTCCGGCCCAGCATTGGAGACTATCTGGCGGGAAGAGCGCCAGTGGCACAGGAAACCTCTGCATCAGCTCATGGGGTGTTGGTGCCACTTAGACGTCCTTATCTTAAAGTCATGTGCCAACCCCTGGGGTAAATTACTGTAGGGGAGACAGCAGAGGCTGGGGGAGGGGGGGGGGAGGGGTGGTAAACAGTTTTTTGTCTTTCTTTCTTTCTCTCCCATGAGCCTAAACTGAAAAAAGTGAATGACACAGTCTGGCCTTTGACGAAGGGTTAGAACTTCATGAGACTGGAAAAAAGCTCCCTTTTGGGCCTTTTCTGCAGACAATGCTCTGTTTACCAGTCGAGAGAAAAAAACACCTTCAGTATGAAGAGCTGATTCAGTTTTAAAGATTTTATTATAGGTTGGTCGTTGGGGTGATGATTTTGTTCACAAGACTAACTAAATAACATTGAATCCAGTTCCAAATAGGTGTTTAAATAGCAAGCTAATTTGTAGTTGGGTGATTACAATGTCAGTAAGTGACAGCAACTGTAATGATCAGTAAGTTGTGAGCAGCCCCAAGCCTGATAATAGGGAACATAATGTATCTACTGAACATCAAAGTGAAACTAGCTAACAGGAAACTTTCCTCTTAACGGATAAATTGTGGAAGGACTTCTAATCACATAGGGTTGCGGTTTTTACCTCAAGATAAAAGCCTTTTCTGATGTTCCAGTGAAGACTGTCAAGACATCTTGATAAAGCCTCTGATGCCTCAGATGGTATCATCTCTTACTAACATTGTCCTAACTGACAGCTGATACTTACTTATACTTAACTTTTATTCTGGCAAAATCCTTTCACAGAGGTAAGTAAAAAAATAATCCAGTTTTGAATATATACCAGTATATTAATGATGGGGACAAGACCGCCTATGCCGAGTCCGAGTCAAGACCGAGTCTTTGAAGGGTCGAGACCGAGTCGAAACCGAGTCTGTTGGTTTTCAAATACAGTCGAGTCCGAGTCAAGACCGAGTCTTTGAGGAAGCAAGTCCGAGTTGACACCGAGTCGAGACCAAGACCATAAAAACATGTCAGTTTTCATATTCCTGATTTAATATCACCCCAGTTAATGATCAACAGTTAGGCCTACAGACAGTATCTTTGCATTGCACCATGGGATGTCATTTTCAAATAATGCCCATCAACATTGCATTTTATTATTGTTGTTGTTATGTGTTGTGTGTTTTTTTTATATGAACATACAAAAATCCGTTGGTCTCGAGGACTCGGTCTGAAATTACGAGTTCTTCTCCTCCCAACTGTGGCCCGAGACCGAGTCTTTGAAGGAACAAGTCCGAGACGAGTCCGAGAAAGCAGAAATCGGTCTCCAGACTGGACTTGAGTACTACCTCACTACAGTATATACTGTATATAATATTCACACAGCTCCATGCAGCTTTTCTAATCATGACTGTCTAAAGTTTGAATGTCACATGCAGAAGCCTGCTGAATCCAACTCAAATGTGAGCTTTTGAAGTTTTTCGCAAGTTAACCATGCAAAGGTGTCAGCCATATCCCTACACCAACCCACAGCTACCTTATTTATTTAACACTTCCTGTCAAGTTGAGGCAACGTTTAGCCTTCCACATTCCTATTTTCTGTGGGCTATTTTAACCACCTTTATCTACTTTGTAATGTGTTAATTTCAGGATAAGTTCATTGTGTAAACAGTCATATATTTATACTTTTATGCAGAAACTCTGAAGTTAATATGAAATAACGATTTATCGTGCACATCCATGATGCATCACATACACATACAGATACTTAAATATGCATGATTTATATTTACAATAATAACTTTAAGCAAAAGGCACATCTGTATACTATTGCAGTAACATTACTCCATACCAGACATGTTTTGGCACAGTTTTGGCACATTGTGTCATCTGTCCCCCACTGGTGTCTGTTTTGAGAGTCTTTGTGCAAACAGTGCATCTGGGGCAACATGGTACCTCTACGCCAGCACCAGAGTTGTGTGCACCAATCAAATCGTCTGGACGGGCTTTATAAGATGATGGACAGACGAGCAACGGCCCCTAGTCATTCACGTCACCTGAGCGTGCTTTTGGCTGATTTTATTGCCCTTGGCTTTAAATTGAATTCTCACTTGAGGAACAAATCTGCCCTGTTATAAAATATCCAGATGACACAAGTATAGAGCATCTTTTGTGGTTAAGGTTAACACTGTGGTTAAAGATGCAGCCAACAGTCCATCCTTTCTCTGTATTCCATTTTTACTGATAGCCAGTGTTCTCCCCTAGCATCCCCTACATCCAATATTCCATACAGTCATTTCTACAAAGTCTAGTATGTTCTCTCCATAGAATTCTCCAACAGACTTCTGTGTGGAATTTTTACAGAGTCTCATGGCAGAACCTGTTCATTACTAGCCTGAAAAGCCAGCCCGAACTTAGCCACGGCCACAAAATTTGAGGTCAGGAATATCGGTCTGGAATTGTTTCATTGACAAGCCTCTGAATACTTGAGAATCGTGCGGACCAATCAAATCGCGCGTGCGGCAGTAGGGTAAGCTTTATACAATGATGGACAGATGATGAGCAACGGTGCGTATTCATTACTGCGACCATAGCGCGTTTCGGTTGAATTTGTTTACAGCAAAAAGCTTGTCACTAGAGAAGCTACATGTTTATGACACTATTGTGTCGCTTGTACAAGATATTAACGGCGCAATAACTTCAGAAAACAAACAGAAAACAGTGATTAAGACATTTGTCAGAAGAAGGATGTTCTGACTGTTCTCTGCAGGATTTCACGATAGGCTATTTCGTTGCTCTGATTGGTTAGGTCTATCTAATTGTGTGCAGAGGCTTTTTTCCCCTGTATCGGTTGGTATATGACCCATAATCACGTCCCAATACTTTGGGTCCAGACTCAAATTCTGAATAGAATTTTGAGTATGGCTACGTCAGGCTAGTTCATTACAGTATCAAGCATCTTTAAACAGAGTAAATCCAGTACAGTGATTCGGTCTGCATAGTCTGTCCCAATGAAGACTGTCCAGCTTGGGCTTTCTCAGAAGAGTCTCACAGCAGAGTCTGTCCCTAAGACAGTTTCTCAGTTCACAGACTCCATCTCATCAAAGCCTCAAGCCTCATCATGGTGGGTGCCAATGGTCATGTTGAACACTATTTCATCTTTCGGCAGATTCTCTGAGACTCTTCTCATTCTGTTTGGGCCCACATATGTCCCTGTTCAGTCTCTTCTTTGTCTATTTCAAGTGTTGATGTTGTGCCTGGAAGCTCTATCCATTGTCTCTGTCAAGGCCTCTGCTTTGTCTTCTCCTCTGTCTCTCTCTCCTCTGACAACCTTCAGGTTAGGGTTGCATCTCGTACTGTCCCTCGGTGGCGATGAAGAAGTCGCTGAGCAGGTCCTGCAGGTGCTCGAACGTGGGCCGGTCCTCCGGCCTCTCCGTCCAGCATTTCTGCATCACCTCGTACAGCTCCTGCGGGCAGCCCTCTGGACACGGCATCCGGTAGCTCTTATCCAGGTTGCGGATCACTTCTGGATTCGTCATGCCTGGACATAAATGCACAAGTCAAATGGTCAAGTCTCCTGCTGGGGAATTTTGGCCATTTGATATTGGTGTCCCGAGTATTCAGACGTGATAACAAACATTCTCAATGTATGACAGCAGACTGTGTCTTCATATACAATATGTTGCTTAAAGGAGCATGCCAACTTTTTGGGAAAGAAACTTATTTGCCCTCTACCTCACAGGAAGTGGGTTAGACCAGTTAGCCTATAGTTAAAAGGGAGCTATAGGCTAACTGCTCTAACCCACTTTCAGTTAATTATTATGCTAAGCTGGTTATTGCACGCATCATTGTCTTAGCTTGGAGATGAATGTTGGCGCTACCTGGGTAGGGGATCCTCCCATACGTGACTATCTCTGTCAGGAGAATACCAAAGGACCAGACATCTGACTTGATGCTGAATGTCCCAAAGTTTATTGCTTCAGGGGCAGTCCATTTAATGGGAAACTTTGCTCCTGTGAATTGGGAGAAAGAAAGAAGGAGAGTGATCATAATGAGAGGCATGTGAGAACAGTTCTCTTCACGGCTTAGATGAAATGATAAAAGTTAGTTGACATGACAGCAAAAACAGGAAACAAATGTGATAGACCAGGCCTCTATGATCAGATTACGTCCTAATCATCCCTTCACATAGCTCAAATTACATGATTTTACCGATACAAACTCCAGATGGTTGTGTGTACTGTGTCGAGCTCCCTACAGGATTACCCGTTCAGTTCTTGAATTTCAAACATCCCATCAATAGGATGCTTTGTCAGCAATGGCAGATTTTAAAATTCTTAAACAATGTGACACGAGTGGGAGTGGGGTTTTTAAAGGATATCCCCACAGCTGTAATTTGGCCGTATTACGAGGCCGAAGGCCACTACAGCCTTGGGGATATCCTTTACCAACTCCCCGACCACGAGTGTCATATTGCTTCCACGAGTGTCATATTGCTTTTGTACAACAGTTTTAAGATACAAAATTGTGTTTTCTATCATTTATTTACATTTTTGTTCGTTCATCCTCTACCCACAAAAATAGTTCTAATCTTTAGTCTTTTTGTTAACCGTTGCCAAGCAACATGACACCATTCAAGAGATGTACTGTACGTTGCTTGAATGTGACCTCGAAAAAAATTATCCAACATGGTGGATCTAACTCTAAAATGGTAGTATTTCTGTATTAACAAATACATTCAGGGTTTGTGCCCTTATATTTTGTAAAAGTTAGCGAGAAACAAGCACTACTAAATCTAAAAATACAGGTTTTGTAACTAAGAAATACATCTGAGCTCATTTACGACCTATCTGACAGCCACCTACTTTGCGTTTTTCTCTTTTAAAGGTGACATTATGAAATAGCTGTTTTCTCTCTATGAATCAATGGAATGTTTGTGTTGGATAATTCAATGCAATATGTGGAGTGATTACTAACAGTAAAAAAAGTGGGGTTGTGCTGGGATACCCCTACACATGATGACTCATGGAATGCCTCTCGATCCAATCGAAATTAATAAATAGTTTGACCGGATCTAACTGTGGTATAATATGTAATATCCAATGGGCCCAGATGTTCTTTAGATCATTCAGCATTCCTACTGAAAGCATTCTAAACACACCGGTAGGACAGTTAGAAGCAATCTCAGTGCAGATTATAACCATAATGATGTCTGCAAAACACTATTTGCATACACTATTGCATACTCTACCTTCTTTGGCTGTGTACTCTGTTTCGATGATTCTCGCTAAGCCAAAGTCAGCAATCTTGCAAAGTAACGTCTCAGACACCAGAATGTTGGCAGCCCGCAGATCTCTGTGAATGTAGTTTTTTCTTTCTATGTAGGCCATCCCCTCTGCAATCTGTTCCCACAAAGAACAAGATGAGAGAGAGTCAGAGAACGAGAGAGAGAGAGAGAGAGAGAGAGTGAAAGGGCAACCATCATTTGTTTGTAAGAGTAGTGTTGCAATTTCTTTTTTCAAATTCCTTATGAAACAAAATGAAGAAAAAATTACAGCTGTAGCAATCAATAGATTCCCAGATATACGTAAATGACTCTTAAATATCTTTTGTAATGATAAATAGAGTTTTTAAATAGAAATGTTTTCTGAGGTTATATGTCTTCTGTTGAAGCAAAATTCAAGACATTACTGTAACAGTTTATAATCTAAATTTAACAACACCACTTCTAAAAGCTGTGATAACACATTCATATCAATTCATATCATTCATATTCAAAATTCAAGACATTACTGAAACAGTTTATAATCTAAATTTAACAACACCACTTCTAAAAGCTGTGATAACACATTCATATCGACATATTGACACATTCATATTTACGGTAGCCTAACAAAATTAGGTTAAGTTCATGAAATTGAAAACAATGGAGCATTTTTTTCACTTCTCACAACTAGACAATGGACAGTAGCAGATAACAGTGTCATCAGCAGGGAAGACATGGACAACACATTGGGGTAAGAAAGCCCAAACTGAAATCTACGGACATACACAGCAATGTAGTAATCAAGGCTAAGTCCCTCCTTCACCTTGTCCTTCTCAAACCTACTAATCAATCGACTTGGGTTCTCACTACTGTGTGAGAAGATACTGTAAGTGTGTCACAAGAGGAATGATTACTGATTCAGACAGTTTTTGCTATCAACTTCATTCTCACATCGGTATTGTTAATTTACCACTGGAAAGCTGGGTTTCCCCTTCTGTGAGCATGGAGGGTTTAACTCTAAACAACTGAATTATGTTAACTTTAACCGTTTGTTTAGGTTGACTGTGAGCATTACTAGCGTGACACACTCATGGTGTGAATATAAGATGTGAAAGCACAACTTCAAGAAACATTTCCCAAATTATATTGGTATTTTAGTGTGAATAGCACTGTCAAAAACATAAAAACATATTGAAAACACTAAAACAGTTGAGCTACTCTTTAAAGTATTTATTTTTGAGTTAAAAATAATACTTATTAGCTACTTTTTTCAAGTTAGTTTGACTTTTCAGTTTAACAGTAGCACACAGCACATGTAAATGGGGCCTGTTTAAAAATACATTTTACATTTCTGTTCTGATGGAGGATTAAACAGGATGCGGATGGTGTCGGGGGGGGGTCTATGATGGAAAAAACGATGTCACGTCCTGTCCGGATGTTAATGATCAACAGTGGAGTGAGGTTTGAAGAAGCAGAAGTGCACAGCGCGACCACAAAACCACTAAGGGCAGGGCTGACATTTTCCACACGATGCAAGGCTTTTCACACACCACGGCGGTCTTAAAACAGTGATATGGACGGATGCCTATAAATAGAACTGTAATTTGTTTCTGAACTACTTAACATTTCAAAATTAGTCTTTTATGTGGAGCTGGAGAAATATTGTGAATGAATTAATCATTTTGATGAATGAGGCGAATTTGGTGCTGCATTTAAAGGACAATATAGATGGAGTGACAATAATATATATATTTCTAAATTGCACAAAGGTCAAAAAGAACACTAGCAGCCAAGATTGTCATGGATACCTTTCTAGGTTCTATACAATTAGATTAGATTTTAGTTCATGTGTATGCATCATATTTCATGCATGTATTTTAAACAGAGGAGGTAAAAACATTTCAACAGATACAAATACTTTGTGTCCTGGAATATATTGAGACAAAAAACGACGTCTAGACGTCTGAAGAAGGGTGATTACCCGAAACGTCACGGAAAAATAAAAACAAAGAAAACCCTGGTTGAAGCGGACTTTTTCTCTTTTTTGTCTGGTCATTTGTTTGTCCTGCTCCCAGGTCAGACATTTGGATGTGCGGACTTTAAAACTTACTCTCTGGACTATATTGAGAACAGTGTGATAATATAACAGTGGTTCTGATGACATACACATTCATAACTCACTCTGAATATCAAAGGCCTAATGAATTCCAATACTAAATGACTTCACATAGGCCCTGAAGTAAAGCTAAATCAACATTGAGATTTATTCAAAAAGCGACATGCTGAGGCTTTCTCAATAACAAATCCTCATCAGGGATTTGGCTCTGCAGATGAGTACTTTGTGTCTTACCTGTGCTGACATGTCAATCAGTTTGGGCAGTTTCAGTTGTTTCCCATCTTCTGTTTTTAAGAAGTCCAACAGACTTCCTGCAAGTGACAGAGAAAGATTATTAAACGATTGAGGGAGAAGGAAGTAACCAAACAAATTGATACGTTTCAGATACATATTTTTGAGGGAGAAGGAAGTAACCAAACAAATTGATACGTTTCAGATACATATTTTGATTTTGATCATACTCTTTCAATGTTTTGGGGAATTACTTGATTACTGTACACTACAGTACAACACTCCTATTCCCCAAGAGACCAATGTATCAAAATGCATCTTTTGCTGTGGGCAAGGTAGCCTAAGATTACGGACTAAATTAAAACAAGTCTTTGCCCGCTTCATTCAACCATTCATGTATTGAGTATGCAGAAGAGCTTGGAATAAGAGGCATAGAAAACCAAATGAAGACCTAAGGGTCAGAACATTGTTTGTCTCAGCCAAGTATGAAATAGTAATGAAGAAAAAACACTCAAAAAGAGAAGTGTGTGGATTCTTTTCTCAGAAAGTGCCTGAAGTAATATTAACTCTTGGAAGGCATATCTGACATCAGTGTGTTTACTGTATAAGTCCTACTCTTTGGGTATAGTTTCCAGTTAAGTGACAATAGACCTCTGAAGTTTGCCTACAAAAAGGACCCAAAAGCTGCCATCTTTGTTAATAGATGGAGATTTGGATCTTCTTATATTGGCAAAGATGGCAGTTTGGCGTCCATTTTGCAGGCGAACTTCAGAGGTCTATTTTGGTATTTTGATGCAGGTGCATTATATCATTGCTGAGAAAAAATTATCTGCTTACACCTTCAGGAATAATAATAGTAATTGTGGTAATCAGTCTGACTTTCTGATTTAAATGTACTCACCATGGTTTCCTCAGAGTGTGTGTGTGTCTGTATGTGTGTGTGGTTGTCTCACCGTTGCACATGAACTCTGTGACGATGAGGATGGGCTCCTGGGTGACAACAGCATGGAGGCGCACAAGCCGTTCATGCTGCAGCTGCTTCATCAGGTTCGCCTCCTGTAGGAATGCCTCAGGTTCCATACTGCCCTCCTTCAGCGTCTTGATGGCCACCTTCAGGTTGTTCTTGTAGTAGCCTTTATACACACACGCTCATGATCAGGACGGTGTCTATTCGAAAGACTCATTGTTATCTCATATAAGTATAAGTAAGTGTACAGGTATATATACTTTTTTGATCCCGTGAGGGAAATTTGGTCTCTGCATTTAACCCAATCGGTGAATTAGTGAAACACAAACAGCACACAGTGAACACACAGTGAGGTGAAGCACACACTAATCCGGGCGCAGTGAGCTGCCTGCTACAACGGGCGGCTCAGGGAGCAGTGAGGGGTTAGGTGCCTTGCTCAAGGGCACTTCAGCCGCGGCCCACTGGTCGGGGCTCAAACCGGCAACCCTCCGGTTACAAGTCCAGAGTGCTAACCAGTGGGCCACGGCTGCCACTATTGAATATCTCATTATTGCTTATGTATACTGTCCTAATCCTGATGGATTAAATAATTTGTTTGTAAATATCATTGTGCCTTGCTAAGTCTTTCTGGTTGAAATGTTTAGCATTTGTGTGTGTGTGTGTGCACGTGCGCACGCTGAAGTGCAGTATTTTAAAATGTCTGTAATTTTGTTTCTTTTTAGTTGCTTCATGAAAGAAACAAGCCATTAATAGACAACAGAAAAAGAGTCCTCTTTCATGTCATCGCTGACCGATAAAAGCATCTATTATTGGATAAGCCAGTGAACTTGGCAAACAAACTCTCCCACTTCTCTTCAACTTCAAACCATATCACTATTGAATATTTTGAGGCATCATTTGGGTGGGAGTCTGTAACCAAGAGAGAGATCATCCCACCCAGCCTCAAAGGCACTAAAGATGCAGCCTGTCCGCATTGCCAAAGAGCCAAGCTAATTTCTATGGCAATGAGGGCGCATGCTCAACCGTACTGACGGCACTCCAACACAGAGCCTCTTACCCATCCAGACTTCTCCAAACTGGCCGGCTCCCAACTTCTTCACCAACTTGAGTGTCTCCCGCGGGATCTCCCACTCGTCTTTACCCCAGGGCTGCTGAGGAACCGTTGCCTTGCAGGGGTTACCCAGACGCTGACACAGCCCATCTGCACTTCCTGAACACGCACACACACACACACATTAAACTTCCTTACGAAGAAAAACAATAAGTGGAATATTGCACAATATCAAGACAAAAGATTTGTTGAAAGGTTTGTTTTGGAACTCGTATTCTTAATTATTGTGTACAATGTTGTTGTTTAAGTGTATGTTATCAAAAGATTATATATCTATATAATGGCATGTTTAGGTCTGGGGTCAAAGAGTTGAAGCAATGTACTGTAAATGTCCATAAGAAATATTGTGTTCTAAACGCACTTTAGTGCCCACTGATTATACAGCCAGGTACAGTGTGGTTATATTTTAAAACAACCATGTTATATCACATTAGCAATCTACTGCTGAAAAACACTAGACGGTAGAGGTAGTACAAGAAAAGAGAACTGATTTCCATAGATAGATAGATAGAGATAGATAGATAGATACTTTATAGATCCCCAAGGGGAAATTCAAGAGTTAGAAATTAAGCAACTTCAGTTAGCCTACACCACCACCATGTACTAAAAACCGCAACATGGAAAGTCAGAGACCATACTGGCAAAAAAAAATAACAGTCTGAGATATTACACCATGCAAGCTGACCTTGGCCTGTCTACTATACAGCGCATGTACTATATTTCCGGTGAGGGAAAACTACCTCATGCTTACTGCAAGGTGTTTGTTGGTATGACCCACAAACCTGATTATGCTGCCTTCAGCAGCCCCCCCCTCGGAGACACGGTGTCTCCTGTCACCGCAGGAAGCTTGCTGTGTTCTGAAATGGTGGGTGGAGGGTCGTGCTCAACAGAAATAAAGTGAGGGTGAGAAGGATGTGTCGCTGACGCGACCTGTCTGTGCGCAAAACAACAACACCACTGACCGCACACATCGCTTACGTGTGACCAAGATTCCTCTATGGGCACTAATTTCAGTGACGGGCAAAGTGCAGTCAACCAAAGAAAATTCCTGTGCCTTAAGTTATCAGATGTTTTTTCAAAATGTCATAGGCCTATAGGCATATTGACTATTTTCAAATCCTAAACAGCCTGGCCTACGCTTGAATTTGGCATAGTGCCTGAACACTTTAAGCCCTGAAAGTGTTTTGCGCTTGAGCTAATCAATGCGGTCAAGTGGCATGCACTGACCCATCCATACAGTATATAGCACACATGATCTTACTCATGGTAGTAATGTATCATATTGATTTATCCCAGTTATTAAATCCCGACCATGCACATTTTTCCTTTTAAAACCTGTTTAATCACCAGTGCAAGGGCCCGTCTGGCCCGAAACATCTGTGGGGTTGAGTGAGTGAGTGCAGTTGAGAACTGTATTTAGATTTCCTGAAGGATTCCTGAAGCAGCCAGTCTAACTGAGATTGAGGTGATAAGCATGGTATTCCTATTCCGTTTTTTTTTTTCCCGCTTAGATAAACCCAGCAACCAAATGTATAAATGAAATTGTGAGCGTACTATTTGTTTCACTCATGTGAGCATGAATGCTGTAAACCCAACGATTACTTTTTTTTACATCAGTCTGGACTTACTAGAATAATGCTTGATGAGTTCTGGCAGGGTAGGGAAGGTCAGAGAGGGGGAGATGTAGAAGCCTCCAATGTCCAGGCTTCGGATCTTGTAGTGCTTCACTACGTCCCCATGTTCTTGCGAAGAATCTCGGACGGAGAGTGAGAAGGCCCCTGGGGGGGACATTGTTGTATTAATAAAAATCATTGTTATATTGTAATCATCGATAATATTTTTTTATCATTATTATTATTAGTGGTAGTAGTCTTAGTAGTTGTAGAGGTACAGTAGTAGTAGTAGTACTTTTTCAAGCAGTCGGTTAAATACAAATTATAAACAGCTACATTTACTAAGTATATCACACAGTTCTTCCTGAATGAAGCTCTTTGGTGTGCCATCTGCAGAGATGCTGCAGGTGGTTGCGAAGTTTTCAGCAATGATTTGCTATTTTTAATCTGACTGCCTGCCACACAAGCATTCTCAAGCCTGCTGTGCAAGGGGAGTTGCTTTCAGTGGGTTAGATGTTAGAGTCTGCAGTGGGTTATATACATCAGGCTCTGCAGAGATTAAATAACTGTAGTGGTTATGATCTTCAGCCCACTGCCATCTCTCATAGTAGGGAGGGTGAATTGAAATGTGTGCACAGGTACTTATAATCTGATGAGGGCAATTGGTGGCAAGAAGAGGTTAAGAGATCCGCTGCACATTGAAGAAACTTCAGACATTTAATTATCTTTCGGTCTTGGAATCTTACTATGTTCTGACAAAATAAACTGATTTGAAAAGCAAAACAAATAAATAAGCACAAATAACAGACATTTAAATAATAATAACAGACAGTAAACTATTGAATAAAACATGGCATCGCTTATGTAGTACAGTATACTGGGGGATGTATTGGTATTATTCAACAGTGAGAGCAGGAACGCCTTATGCCACTGACCTTTAGTTGTCTCGCTCTCACGGACTAAAAAGGAGCCGACTTTATTTCCCGGCGCTAGAAGAAGACGTTCTGTGTCTCTGCGACTCAAGTCTTTAAAAAACCACCTGCAAGAAAGACACATTTGCCATCTTTAATTTATTATTTTACCTATAAGGGAATCACATGATTAATCAACTATTAAGCTAGTATAGTAAGATACCCTAAGATATAAGTATTTGTACCTGAGATCTATTCTGTACATGTACATATTTATTTCAGTAATTTTCTAGAGAATAATTGTACATTACACATAATTAGTGTTGAGGGCAATTCCGCTCACAACTGTCACATCCATAACGCCAACACAATGCCATGGTATTTAGTTGGCGTTATGGATGTGACAGTTTTGCGTGGAAGTGCAGTTGATCAACCAACTATGAAGATTATTGCTATTCATCTGAATTTAGGCCTTTCAAATGTATGAACATTATATTTCTCTATGCATATACAAAAAATACATTCACTGTTATGTTAATGTCATGGTGTTGATGCGTACATACATTTTTACTAGATATTCTGTGCCACTGCACTGTGCATTAAAATGTTGTAACACACACCAACCCCTGGTCTATACTGTATGTATTCATGCACATATACATACGCACCTTTCCACCTCCAAGGTGTGCACTCTGGCCACATATGTGCTTGGGATATAGCCCTCTTCCCCAGTGACCAGAGACTTGGCCACCCACCAGTCACCTTTGCTGTAATGCAGTTCAAAACAGATTGTGAAATACAGACTGTACATTTAAATGTCAACATGAAGTAGTTAGCTGGGTGGACCTCTTTGGGGTGCCTGTACTGACACCTTCTTTGTAACACTACTGAACCTAAGACGGATTGTGAAATGTTTCCACTTAAATGTGGAATCGTTAACATGGAGAAGTTAACTGTACATTACTTTGGGGCTTCTGTACACATGTGTACGGTAAAATGCTGGCGCTGCTTTGTAAACAGGCAAATCTTAACTTGACGACTACATCCTTTCCGTGGAAAATAAATAGCACTGTAAAACAAGAGTAGTGTGCTCAACATAACCCAAAGGCTTAAACATAAACTATTTATTCACACAATCTAACATAATTTAATTGAAGCAGCAAGATCTGGGAACTGGATTCTGTTGAGTGTACTTACCTTTTTTTACAGTTACAAATACAGTATTCTATTCGAAGGACAGCAACACTGAGAATGCCATTATACTCACTCTTGAATAACCTTGAGTCGGTCACCCTTCTTAAATGACAGGTCAGTGTCATTTGTTGGTTTAAAGTCATATTGAGCAATAACTACATCAACATCTGCAATCAGAAGATGGCGGAAACAGACATTTCGTAAAATCAGTTCATTAGTGATGCGAAAGTAGAGAGATTAAAACAATACATTCAATTAGGTATTTTGCAAGATTGTGTTTGCAAGACAGCATCTCAATTTTGATCGGACAGTGCTACTTTATGCCTATTTCTGTTTCTTCACACATACACACAACACCCACGAACACACACACAAACGCACACACACCTAAACACACGCACACACAGACACACACACACACACACACACACACACGCACAACCACACACACTCAAACACACAACTTTGTGAGTGTGTGATGAACGCCTAAGCACAGAAGAGATCACGCCGATAAGTCTGTGTGACAGAGGCACATAGAGAGGGATGCCTTACCAAACGCCTTACCTGCATCTGCACTGTGCTTGAATCCACCAGTTTCCTGTTTTTGAAAAATTTGAATGCACATAATGTGAATTTTTTTCTTAAATGAAAGACTTTGATGACATCTAAATGCAATGTGAGTTGTAATGTAAAGATGATAAATAACATAGACAGTGTAGCATATCTTACATGGGATCTGTTGCCTGCTGTTCCCTTTGGTCCTTTGTCCTCTTTCTGTTTTTTCTGACCACTGCATGCACAACCCATTCTCAAAAAACCTTTTAAGAGATGGAAAGATAGGTAGATAAATGCAGAAGCTATAGACATTCATGTACCAGTTAAGGTAAAATCCTAAAACAAACCAAATTTCTTCGACTGATAACATCATAAGACTGTCTTTGCTATAAGCAGAACAAACCTGAATTATGCTGTTTCATGTTGTATAAGGCAGTGATGGTGGTTTGGACAGACAGCTGTAAATGGACTTGGTGCTTACCTGCCACTTGGTTTGGTGCCCACTGAGATGTAAGGTGGGATCAGTGTCTGCTTCCCCGTCACAGAGGTCCTGGCCACTTCACATCGCCCTTTTGGGTTCTCACCATGGCTGTAAGAGAATGAAAGTAATCTGTATGAGTACGCCTGTGTGGTCATGTCTGTCTGTGTGTGTGTGTGTGTGTGTGTGTGTGTGTGTGTGTGTGTGTGTGTGTGTGTGTGTGTGTGTGTGTGTGTGTGAGTGTGTGTGTGTGTATGTGTACTGTATGTGTATTTGCATTTTCCATGACATCACAAACACACACTTGTGTGCTCAGTTCTTCGAAAAGGAATATGGAACCACCTCGATAACTGTGTACATAGTCAGCAAAACACACTGCTCTGAAACCAAAAAAAGGGAACTGCACCCATCCTATCACTCTTGGTGCATCACAGCTACAAACTGGTAGCCTTGCCTCATCCAGACCATGCCTACTCAATCTCTGTTATCTCTGTTTACAGTCAATCTGTATGGGACAGAGGGAAATGGCCAGTTTGCAATATGAGTGCACATGACGTGTTTTGTTTGTTGTTTAGACCGTGCCCAAAGTAAATTTGAACATGCATACTTTTTTTTTTTTTTTTTAGCAAATATAGCCTTTTGTCCACACTTAAATGCCGTTTTTTCAACACCAAAAAGAATATTTTTCGAAGTTTCTCTCTTTGGTGTATACATTTGAAAATGTTAGGTTTCTATTTCGGCTATTGGTTTCCCCATGCTACACTGTAAAATGCCGTTAATTTACCCCCATATTTCAATATTAGTTACCTGTTCTTTCAAAAAAACAGCACTTAAATGTAAATTAAACGGAAATGTGTTAAATTACTGTACATTTCATTTATTGTTATTTAAGTATAGTATAAGTATATATACTCTTTTGATCCAGTGAGGGAAATTTGGTCTCTGCATTTATCCCAATCCGTAAAATTAGTGAAACACACTCAGCACACACTAATCCCGGCACAGTGAGCTGTCTCAGTGAGGGGTTAGGTGCCTTGCTCAAGGGCACTTCAGCCGTTCCTACTGGTCGGGGTTCAAACCGGCAACCCTCCGGTTCCAAGTCCGAAGTGCTAACCAGTAGGCCACGGCTGCCCTATTTAACAAACCTATAAGGTTTTCATGAAATTAACCGTTATTTCCTGTTAACCCAGTCCAATAACATGATCGTCCAGTATTTTTTGCATTCTGGGAAGGCATTTGAGCCCATCACATTCTGTAGAAAATATTACAGATTCACGCCCCCCAGGTATTGATTCGAATGGCATTATACATGTGGATGAGTCTGAGAATGTTTTCTGCAGGGTAACATACAATACTACTACCATAGATCAAGCTGCGTCATGCAATAGCATGACTTATGCTTATAGTTCTATCCCAACGTATAGTAAAAAGAAAAGACAAATTTAAAACTAGAAACCTAACAAATATTCTTTCCATACCTCAGCATATTCCTCAAAAGCCAGAGGCATTTTCAGCTAACATGGGTTTACTAAATATAGGTGCACTTACTACCAAAACCTTTGCAATCAATGATTTTATTAGTGAAAAAAAATTGGATTTTCTGTTTCTTGTTGAAACCTGGCTGACTTCAGACAGCGAAGCTGTTCTTGTTGAGACTTGTCCCCCAAATTATAATTTCTTCCACTCAATTAGACAAGGCAAACGAGGTGGTGGAATTGCCTCCATTCTCTCAAACAAATATAGTTGCACACGAGTCAACTTTGGCGAATTCGCTTCCTTTGAGTATATTGCCATCACTCTGAAGGCTGACCCAGCTGTACTTCTATTAACCTTATACCGCCCTCCTAAACTATGGACTGGCTTTCTCGACCAGTTTTCTGAACTTATGTCGCTCATCATCACTAGCTATAATCGGATAATTGTAAATGGCGACTTCAATATTCATGTCAATAAGACAACTGATGCTAAAGCCAGTAAGTTCCTTAATGTGTTGGACAGTTTAGAGCTAAAGCAGCATGTTACAGGACCCACCCACAACCTTGGCAACACCCTCAATCTAGTCATTTCTAGAGGGATAGAAGTCACAGACTTATCAGTAAATGATATAAATATGTCTGATCATCATTGTGTATCTTTTAATATAGTACTACATACTCCAAAAATTCATCCCGAAATTGCAATCAAATCGCGACTCTTGGACATTAGAGCAGAACAGCAGTTCATAGCTCTTATAGACTCCACAAATTTAGATATTTTACATCATCCCATTGATCAAATGGTAGAGGCTCTCAAACGTGAATTAGGCGCTCTGCTTGACAGAGTGGCACCCTTAAAAACTAAAAAAAGGCCCTGTAGCAAACTGACACCTTGGATGAACGAAAATATCCATGATCTAAAAAGATCATGTAGGAAAGCTGAGAGAACATGGAGAAAAACTAAGTTACAGGTTCACCGTGCCATTCTAAAAGAAAAAATTGCAAATTATAATAGAGCTATTCGGAATGAGAGGAGGAACCACTTCTCTAAGGTAATTGCTGAAAACAGTGGAAACTCTAGGGTGTTGTTCTCTACCATTGATAGGCTATTGCATCAAACACCTTTTGATACACTCAGCCAGGCATCCTCTCTAAGATGCGAAGAATTTGCAGACTTCTTCAAAAACAAAGTCATTTCTATAAGGGAGGCTATTGGTAACACAAGTAATATGTTTGAGAGTACACCCAAAACAGCCCCCAAAATTAAGGTCCTTTAGCACTATTACTCAATCTGAGCTTGGTAAAATTATAACTCAAACCGGCTCCTCAACATGTGTTTTAGATCCAATCCCTACTACATTCCTCAAAAAAGTATATGATAGCTTAGCTCCCTTTTTTCTCAAGGTAATAAATACCTCATTAGAAACAGGTATATTTCCAACTGCTTTTAAAACCGCTGTTGTGAAACCTTTACTTAAAAAGTCAAATCTTGACCATACCAATCTGAGCAACTACAGGCCTATATCAAATCTATCGTTTTTGAGCAAAGTACTTGAAAAAGTTGTTTGTAATCAGTTAAATACCTTCCTCAACGAAAACAGTATCCTTGAAAAATTCCAATCAGGTTTTAGATCAAATCACAGCACAGAAACGGCTCTAGTAAAAATAGTCAATGATCTCAGACTAGCTACCGACTCAAACAAAGTCTCAATCCTTATTCTTCTGGATTTGAGTGCGGCATTTGACACCATTGATCATAGCATCCTAATTCACCGCCTTGCGAAGTGGGTGGGTCTCTCTGATAATGCTCTAAACTGGTTTCAAACCTACATTACTGGCAGAGATTTTTATATCAGTCTAGGAGATCATGTATCTGAAAAACATGACTTGCCTTTTGGTGTGGCCCAGGGGAGCTGCCTTGGTCCCCTGCTATTTTTCTATATATGCTTCCATTGGGAAACGCCATAAGTCAGCATAATGTAAACTTCCACAGCTCATGCAGATGATACCCAATTGTATATCTCTGTGGAGCCAACTAACCCAGATGGCCTTTGCTCCCTCACTGCATGCCTAACCTCCATTAATCAGTGGATGAGCAAAAACTTTTTGAAACTAAATGATGACAAAACAGAGGTACTTCTGGTTGGACCAAAACTAAAGCGAGATATTATTCTTAGTAATCTGGGGAACTTGGCACACCAGGTCAAATCAAAAGTAACAAGCCTCGGTGTCATCCTAGATGCAGAGTTAAGTTTTAAGCCCCATATCAGTAAAGTTACTCAGACAGCCAAAGTGCGGCCCTTCTTAACTCAACAAGATGCAGAAAAACTAATTCACGCCTTTATCACTAGCAGGTTAGACTACTGCAATGCACTTTTCACTGGTCTTCCCAAAAAACATCTAAAGAAATTGGCACTCATACAGAACTCTGCGGCTAGACTTTTAACTAAGACTAAGAAGAGAGAACACATCACCCCTGTGTTGGCTGAACTGCACTGGCTCCCTATTTCCTATAGAATTGATTTTAAGGTTATGTTAATTACTTACAAAGCTCTGAATGGCATAGCACCTTCATATATCTCTGAGCTTTTAATATCTTATCAACCACAAAGGAAACTTAGATCATCCAATTCAAATCTTTTAATCGTACCCAAAGTGCTCCACAAAGTGGAGAAGCTGCGTTTATCCATTATGCCCCCAAACTATGGAACACCCTGCCTCTGTACATCAAGCAGGCGAGTTCAGTAAATATTTTTAAAAAAGATCTGAAAACATACCTGTACAGGAAAGCTTTTAGTTAACTCATCTTATCCTGTAGACTACATTTTCAGATTATTCTACATCTGCTACTATTGGAGGGCGCAGCCAGCCAGAAGCAGATGGGCTCCCCTATTAAGTCAGGTTCTGCTCAAGGTTTCTTCCTGGAATATGGGAGTTTTTCCTTGCCACAGTTGCCATATGGCGTGCTTGTGGGGGGTAAGAGGGTTAAGGCTGCCAGTCTTATGACATGTCATTTTCTATATTTTTGATATGTTGCTGAGTAGATCATAAACAGCAAAGAAAAGTGATTGATAATGACTGACTGACTATTATTGTGTTACATGCTTCAAATGTAAAGCACTTTGAGCTGCATTCTGTGTATGAAAGGTGCCATTTGAGCTGTGTTCTTTTCAAGATATAATGTTGAACTGGAGTTTTTGCTTGCAGCTATTGCTTATGTCGTGCTTGCTTTGTAGACTTAAAGGTGCAGTCAGCGATTGAGCAGGAAGTCGCGTTTGTTTATGTTTATATTTAACACTTTTGTCCAAAACAACATTCATTATATTTTATACAAGGACCAAACAAAACACACTTTTCAGTATTGCCAGAGAAACTCCACACAGGGTGTCATTTTTGTTTGGGGATAGGCTGCCCCCACTTTGTTTGTAAAGTAAAGTAAACCAGATGCTGTCTTTATCAACTGTCATGGAAATCACCTTGTATTCAAGAGTTATCATTCCAAGTGTAAGAGAGTTCCCAGAAAGAGCTCTGTAAATATACCAAGAAGTTTTATCACTACTTGATATCCTTAATCAATCAACAACCAGCAATCAGTCTTCCTTTCGACTGTTGTTAATGACAGACAAAATGTATTTTGGACAACCACCAGCACTGCCTGGAAGGCACTAGGGTTAGGGTTAGGGTTAGGGATGGCAGCTCTGCCTTGAAGTTGATGGTGGGGGCCCAAAAAACCATCAAGCTTAATAACACCACCAAAAGCATCTTCTTTGGCAAAACAGTTTATCCAAACTTATTTTGAGGTAGACGCATCAACATTTTAGCTACATTTTGTTTCACATTAAACATTGAAACATATCTCTCATAACATTTCTCTCTTTTAAAGCACAATAATGCCCAGGAGTTGAGACTACGGCCCTACCTTATTCTCCTGCTATCGCATCAGGTCCTGTTTAATTAACCTTCCCGCGTTAATACGCACCTACAATATTAAAAAGAATGACATTAAAAACCACAGTTGAATCTGAAAAATTAATTAAGGTCAGTATTACTTGAGGTCATTAATTGGAAAGCTTTCATGACCTGAAACACATGCCCATTTGATGTATGGAATGGAAAACTTAAAAAGAACCATTCAAGAACGTAGACTTTTTAGAGCAGAGAAGAGAGACACGCAAATGGCACGTGTCTAAACACACCATACAAGGCAATAGAATAGGCAAACATTGAATAACAAAGCCTATGGTCTTGTAGGGTGTCATTATAATCACAGAAGTATATTCCAATAGCTGTGGCATGAGGTCAAAGGGGTCAACCTTCAACAGAAGTAGCTTACAATAAGCACTCAAGTCAACTTTACAAACTAACATAGAAATAATCTTATACTTGTCACTCTTCACAGAATGAATTATGTGTCTGTGTCTTACTGTCTTTGCCAAATATATCATGTGTCTGTGAGCGGTGGTCAGTATTTTATCAGTTACATTTGTGGGTCAGTATTTCAACACAAAATACATTTGTGGGCAGCTAATGCTAATGAGAGAGATAGAAGCGACTGCGTGTTTTGTATAGTCTATAAGTAATGTTACATACCTAACTTCTTTACGTCTTCTTTGAATGACTTGACTTGAGTAATCCAGTGTTTGAAGAGCCTACACTACCCTTTCATAGAGTCTCTTTCACTTCCTTGATCGTGCTCTCTCTATCTTTCTCTCTCCTTCCTCCCTCTCTTTATTTCTGTCTCTCTCTTCCTCTATCAACCCTCTCTCTCTTTCACCCTGTAACTTTCACTTTATCTTGCTCTCCTCCCTCTTCCCTGTCCTTATTTCTGTCTGTCTCTCCTCTCTGATTCTTTCATTCTTTCTCTCACTTCCTCCATCTTCCCTGTTTCTCTCTTCTTCGTTCTCTTTTCTCTCTCTCTCTCTCTCTCTCTCTCTCTCTCTCTCTCTCTCTCTCTCTCTTTCTAACACACTAGGCTTAGGAGGGATGTCCTGGGAGACCACATTAGTGGATAGCAGATAAAAAGACAGCGTTTGCTTCTGTTTATTTAGTGGAGCCCTGCCCTCTCTTTTCCCTTGCCATATTACAGTAGAGAACACCAAAGGCACCAGAGTGCCCATTCAAAACTAGACTTCAATACATGGTGCCACAAACCCTAGGGAAATAAAATATAACCATGTTTTTTTTTGCATCTGAAAGGTTACTGCCTTGTCATTTTTTTGCTGTGAATAACCTGCTCATTTTTGATGCACTGTATGTTTGTGAGAGTGTGTTAGTGTGTGAGTGTTTTTGTGTGTGTGTGTGTGTGAGTGTGTGTGGGAGGGTGCATGTTTGTGTGTGTGGTTCTATGTGCTTAAGGCTGTGTTCTCTGAATAGAAGACACTGAAAATATCATTATTGTCATGAAGTTAGAAAAGTTAGAACACTGAATTAGACAAAACGCAAATACACATTTGCACAGTCTGTCTGATGTTATGCTCGTGGGATTTAAACAGCTTTAGGCATTGCATTGGATGTTATTTTTTTGTGTTGTTATTTTCTTATCTACTTTGGTATAACAGGCCGAAGTGTTTCTTTTTACAGAGTCATAAACATGATACGTTTGTCAGCATGTCTCACAGTGGTGGAAAACGTTGAACTTTCACACGCGAGGACACAAACGCAGGCGTCGCTTCACACAATCTCTCTTGGAGTGGCACACCACTGTTTACTTGCCCAGGCTTTTGGGCTTCCTGTTTAGGGCCTTGTGGTCGACTCTAGCTGACTGATCTGATCAGTGAAAAAATGCACATAGACAGTGACCACTTATAAAGGTCAGTAAGTTACTTTGTAAATTTTTTACTTTCTTTCACTTACCATTTTTTTTTACTTTTTACACACTGTAATTTTTATCTCATTGTTGCTGTATCATTCTGTTGTCGTTATTGTTTTACCCTACCGTGGGCCTGAGAGAAACACAATTTCAATCCTCTATATGTCTTGTACATACAGCACAACTGACAATAAATGTCACTTTTGACTTTTGATCTTGCATAATAATATTATGTCATATTGTGTCACATGTTTGAGCTCATGAGCATTTTCCGTAGTTCCTACGATGGCCCTTCAGTAGATCATCAAATTCTAGTGCCCATTTAGTAGTGATGCACGATATATCGGCGGCCGATATATTATTAGCCAATAAGTGAAAAAATGAAAATATTATTATAGGTCCGATAACAGAATTCTGGCCGATAATTTGCGCCGATATTTTTAAAGTCCTAATTTAGGCCTAAGTAGCCTAAGGTCCGTCTGGCTACACTGAGGTACTTGAGCTTTGTTGGCTATACTTTTTCCTCAATATAATGTCAGCGGTGTGAATGTATTTCACCACTCTAACAAAATCTGTGGATATGCGTTCATTTGGGAATCTGTGCATCTCAAAATCCTCTTGTGAATGATCCGCCATTTAACCTTAACAGAGCGGAGCTCGGCCCTATATAGAGCCGTCTTGTGCTGGTGTGTTTGCACTTTACCGCGCTGGTCGGGGAAACAAATAAACAAACTCGTTAGTGGGACGAGTAGGCCTACATAGTAGTACATAAGTAGGCCTAGTTCTAAATTGTGTTTCTAGTATTATATTTGCATTAGGCTACTTTAGCTTGGGTTTTGTATTATTACCTAGAAATATGCTAACCATTCGTGCTTCACTTCCAGACAGGTCATCATAATAAGTTATTAAAACCTTCGGAGCTAACTCCTTTCATTTCTGCTGCAGCAGGTTGTGCGCAACAGAGACGGACATAAGATACAGTCTAAGGAGTTGCAGCTTTATTCAGTTACCCGCAGTTGAAGTTTCCCTCACAAACTATGATTTGGTCGCTATACTGTAGCTTATTCCAAGCTGAGCCGTTTATGAGCGTTTAGTCCTAAATGAAAACCTGCGTGAAGCTGGCCCCCCATATTATTGTTTGTAAAAAATTATTCATTTTTTACAAACAAAGTGGCGGCAATCAGCAGTCAATTCTCTACATGCCCACTCAACGCATCTGACTCAGATACCGCACTCCTACAACCTCTAGGGACTGCTGGAACATCTTTTTCAGCATTCACGCCTCTCTCCGAGAGTGAAGTGTCCAGACTCCTGACATGCAGCCGTCCTACCACATGCTCGCTGGACCCTATACCTACGAGCCTACTTCAGTCCATCAGCCCGACCATCGCTCCAGCTATCACACATGTGATCAATGCCTCGCTAACCTCGGCACATTTCCAACAGGCGTTCAAAGTGGCCCGGGTAACACCATTACTTAAGAAAGCTTCTCTCAACCCTGCTCAAGTCGAGAACTACCGCCCTGTCTCACTACTGCCTTTCCTATCCAAAGGCATTGAACGAGCAGTCTCCAAACAGGTCTCTGACTTCCTTTCACAGAACAACCTTCTGGATCCAAATCAGTCTGGGTTCAAAAGCGGCCACTCTACCAAACGGCTCTGCTGTCTGTAACAGAAGCCTTAAAGAAGCCAGGGCGACCGCCGGTCATCAGTACTCATTCTGCTTGACTTATCGGTTGCCTTTGACACGGTTAATCACCGTATCCTTCTCTCTATACTTCGCTGACATGGGAATCTCCGGTTCTGCTCTCTCCTGGTTTGAATCCTACCTCACAGGACGCTTCGTTTAACGTATCATGGCTTGGTCAGCTATCCGCACCTCACCATCTCACCACAGGGGTCCCCAGGGCTCAGTGCTGGGCCCCTCCTCTTTGCTATCTACACCACCTCCTTGGGACAGATTATCCGTCAAGACGGCTTCTCATACCACTGCTATGCAGACGACACACAGCTCTATCTGTCCTTTTCCACCTGGCGACCCCTGGTTTCAGCACGGATCTCAGATTGCCTTTCACACATAGCTACATGGATGAAGGCACACCACCTCCAGCTGAACCTCTCAAAGACTGAACTGCTGGTCATCCCAGCTAAACCTACCATACACCACGACATCAACATCAAATTTGACTCCCTGTCTGTTTCACCCGACCAGGACTGCAAGAAATCTAGGAGTTGTTCTCGACAACCAACTAAACTTCTCAGATCATGTTGCCTCAGTCGCCCGGTCATGCCGTTTAGCACTCTACAACATAACGGAAAATCAGGACTTACTTGACTCAAGATGCTACCCAACTTCTGGTTCAGGCAATAGTCATCTCACGACTCGACTACTGCAATGCCCTCCTGACAGGTCTCCCAGCCTGCGAGTGAAACCACTTCAGATGATCCAGAACGCGGGGGCGGGCCTGGTCTACAACCAACCCAAAGGGCACATGTTACCCCGCTGCTCATCCAGCTACACTGGCTACCTATGGCGGCCCGCATCAAATTCAAGTCTCTAACGCTTGCCTACAAAGTAGTCTCCGGTTCTGCTCCCACCTACTTGAATGCCCTCATACAGACTTACACTACCTCCAGACCGCTGCGGCCCTCTGACTAACGACGTCTAGCTCTACCACCGGGCACGCTCAAGCCAATCCAAACTTTTTCTCATCTGTTGTTCCTCGTTGGTGGAACACACTGCCAGTTCCTACAAGGGCAGGGACATCCTTTTCCACTTTCAAAAAACTCCTGAAGACCCAGCTCTTTAGAGAACATCTACTCTCATAGCAACACTTACAACAAGTCTTACTGATCCTAGCACTCACCAGCCGTTTTAAACTGACAAGTAACTGCTAAAAACAGCACTCACCGACGCACTTATTCTTACTGTACTCTAATGTTTTTTTTAAACTGTCCTAAAATTGTGAGAATTGTTCTAAAACTTACTGTTTACCATGTTGTTAGTCGCTTTGGGTTAAAAAGCGTCAGCCAAATGTAATGTAATGTAATGTAATTATTAAAAAAATATTAAAAACACTGCTATTCGTTTGTGCTACGTTTGTGCCGTAAAAATTATCGTTTGTGCTGTTAAGGGTTTTAAGTAATTCAACTTTTACATTTTCTGGCCAGTGACGTCACTCAGCCCCCCATACTTGTCCAAATTTCCCCCCAAATAGTCTCAATCGTGTGTGCTACGTTTGTGCTGATTTGTGCCGTCAAAAGAAACATTTGTGCTACTTCGGTTTTTAAGTTATCAGGCTTTATTTGTTACACGCATGACGTCACCTAGCCCCCCATTAATGTCCAAATCTCACCAAAATGGTCTCAATCGTTTATGCTACGTTTGTGCTAATTTGTGCCGTTAAAAGAAACATTTGTGCTACTTCGGTTTTCTCGTAAGCAGGCTTTATTCACCACAGTTGATAAATTCATAGCCAAATAATATCAACCGTGACCGCATAGCCTTAGAGAGCCATGTTGCTACTGCTGTGAACTTGGTTGTCTAACGTAGGCCTACCTTGATGTGTAATAAACTAATTTGCATACATGAGTAGCTTATCTATCTGAATTTAAACTGTGGTATTGATCATGCTAATCGTTGTTGAACACCTGCAACAATCTTGGATTATTCTGATTCAAATAGCCTAGGCTACGGTCCCCGTTGTGTGAGAGAGCGGGGCAGATCGACAGTTTCCCAAGTCAGCCCACACTTCCGATTGCAAGGAAGTGTCAATCAGCTGACATTCAGTGTCCGACTTAATGTCTTTGTGCAATGTTTATTGTGTGTGTCATGCCTAAAACATGTGTCTTACCTAGGCTACAGTCTGTTACCAACGAGAACCACCACATCTCAAGCTGGGCCGGATCTGGGCCAGATCAGCACAGAAGTCTCTGGATCCGGTTTAGGCATAGTCTATGTGCAGCTTCAGCAAGTGTCCCAGATGTGTCTTTCTTTTTTTAAAAAAAATCTACAACACTGACTCCACCTCACTCCAACCTGGCAGTTTTTGGATAGACTGCACAAAATATCAATGGCATCAATGTAAAGATTATTTGTCAGCTTTGGCTCTTGCCTTACCATTCCAATGTCTACAATACATCATACCAAAAAGACAATAAAAAAATATTTATAATGCACCTGTCTGATTTGTATTAAGTTAACAATAGTTAGTTATTTTAATATTGGCCCTTACCTATGGCATGTGGCTTTAACCACACAAGTAATTATTATGATTTAATGTATTCAATTACAGTAATTGATCTTTAACACATGGAACATTGAGGGTGTGTACAGTATAATAAAAGGAATCTTAATGAGAGTCCTTGTTTCTATGGGGACATGAAGTGATGCGTACCTACATACAGGAGAAATAAACTTATTTTACCAGACTGCACTGTGTAGACTTGCTGTGTATTGTGCAAAGACAACCACCTGTGCTTTGAGGAACAGCATTAATCTTTAAGAGGTAAGATGCAGCCAACATTACACTACATTATTATTTTGTGAAATACAAGAAATTTGATCAGAAATGGTTAAAATGACAGATAAAACAAGCAAACTACTATCGGCTAAGCAAAAATGGAGGGAAAATCTCTGTATCAATTTTGGGACAGGGAGAATAGGCATGGTAACTACACTACACACCAGAGTGGAGGTAGAATGAGTCCTAAATATCAGCAGGGTTAACCACACAGTCAATATTTCTTAATGCATATCTCAATGCATGGATTCCAGTTTCTTCCAGTAGCAGCAACTGGAATCTACGGAGCCCTAGAGGGGTCATCGCAAAATGTTTTGCATGTTGAGAGAATGTCATTTCGTTTTACTACATTGTGCTCGTTTTACTAAATTGTGCTCTTGTTTAACTAAATTGTGCCCTCGTTTAACTATATTGTGCACTCGTTTTACTAAATCGATGCATTTCGCTTTTTACTAAATTGTCAGCCGGTTTACTAAATCGCGGTGCACAATTTTACTATATTGTGCTCTCGTTTTACTATAGTGTGAGCTCATTTTACTAAATTGAGCTCTCATTTTAAGCATAGTAAAACGAGGGCACAATTTATTAAACGAAAGTGCACTATTTACTAAAACGAAGCGCGATTTACTAAAACGAGGGCACGATTTATTAAAAACGAGAGCACAATTTGTGAACATGGTTATAGAACATTGTGAGCACGATCTACTTAAACGTGGCCACAATTTGTAAAACGTGCACTCAATATTGTCTTGACACATGTAAACATGAGCACATTATAGTATATTCGAGATCTCGATCTACTAAAAACGCACCCACGAATAATTAAAACGTGGGCTCAAGAAATTCAATTGTGTGCACAAAACATAGTGTGGTGTCAAGGGTATCCCGGAATGACGCCGGGAGGTGTGTCGCTTGTAGTGACGTGAGAGGGAATCTCATTGATTGCAGTGCACCTGGTTATAGCCCCGTTAGGTAGGCTGTAGGTGGGAGAGCAGATGATTGTGTGTGTTTGTACAGGCCCCTTGCCAACATCGTCCAGCTGAATGTTTGGCTAAGTTTTGAGTGTTTGTTGAGGTCCAAGTGTATGCAGAGCTGTGGTGTTTATCGTGAACGGTGTGAGCTGGGCTACATAGCCTGAGAAGCTGAGCATCGCGGAACGACACTGTTTATGTCTCCCGTTTCATAGTCCGTATCAAAGCTTACCTCGTTGTGTGCATCATTGGTGTGCGTGGGTTATATGGTGAGGCCCATCGGAGCTAGAGGGAACCTTATTGTATTGGGTGGGTATTAGGCGATACTACTAATAACGCGGTAGCCTATTTGTACCAACAGTAGGTCTACGTGTTGTAATTGTTTGGGAGCTTGTCGCTGTGATGTGCTTCGATTGACTTCTAGACCTCACAGTTAAGTCAACAATCCAGGAAATAGTGGAAACCGGTCATTAGGCTACAACAGAGCCCGCGAGTAGCCTTTGTAGTAGAATTTCCCCATTATGGGTCTCCATAGCTGGGGTTGACACCACAGTGCCCCTGCTACAAAGAGTAGAAGTCCGCTATAAAAACATGACCACCTAAAAGTCTTTAATTAGCTGCTTACGGTTATCATCACATTACCAATATGAACTGTTACAGACAGCTGTAGGCCTAGTCCATGTCAAGGTAACATGAAGTTGCCACCACAGCACAGCGAAGCAGTGAGAAAATGTCGGAATTACTAAATGTGAGCACGAAATACATATTTCGAGAGCTCAATTTAGGCCTACAACGGGTCACGTTGTATTAATTGAGGGCTCAATTAAAGGAAAACGTGCTCACGCGTTTTATTAATTCGAGGGCTTAATTAAAGGAAAACGTGCTCACAAATTATCACGACCAGAAAAAATATCACTTAAAGTGAGCTCTCCCGGGCTCCGTAGGAATCCATGCATTTCCACTGAATTATTTTTGGAATCTGATCCCTTATCATACCTGTTCATTCTTACTCGTCGCTCGACTTATCATGACTAAATTCAAGATGGCTGCAAACGCTAAACTTCGCTAAGATACTGTCTGTATAATTCGTCTTGTAAGTAAACTACCAGTGCTTTTTCAAAGTTCTCAATGTCTCGTTTTACACGTCAGGGCCCTCGGAAGTCTACCAATGAAGTGTGGAGATACATTGAGCCTTGTAAATGGTGTAAAACAGTGATTTATTTGCATGGCTGGCCCGATGCCGAAGCACCACCATTGAAAAAGCTGTTGGTAGCATCTGCTAACTAGTGCCAGATTTTGGAGTGCAGGGGATGGGCTATGAGACATACGTTCACACTCGGTATCATGTTTCAACACACTTTAGGTCAATATCACACCGGAATTCTCCTTTAAATAAGCGCCCCTAAAGGGTGTTATGATCTCAATCAAAGGCATCCAAACCAGGTTTAAGTGAACTTAACACTGATTTATTGAACTAAAATCACACGTTTAACACAAAACAATAGACAAGCAGCATGTTTTTTTTTTGTCAATAGATGCCGAGGCTCCCATCTTGTGACAACAATGAGGTCACAAATGTTATCTTGGCAGCCAAGGAGGAGATTGTGGGTGGGCGGGATATTGCATGGCCCTCTCACAAAATTTGGATAGACCTCAGTGAACAACTCGGAGGTAGAATTTCAGCAAAAGCCTTGTATACTTTTGTTAAAATGAATCGCCACAATATTTGGGAAAAATTAGGCTCAACCAATGAAGCCCATGAGGAAAGCCAAACCTCTGATGTCGATTTGGATTCAGCAACAACAATTGGCTTTCAACTCACCATTCCTTTTCAGGAGTGGACAGAACAATTTGTTGAGGAAACAGTGTATAAGAGCACAGAAGCACAATCCAATGATAGACATTACACTATTTTGAAGCGAGGCTCTTGGACTCATACCCTAAATCAGAAAATATGGAGTGCAATCAAATGTCCTTGCACACTCAGTTTCAAGAGAGCAAAGGTGCACCCATACAGTCCATCAAGGTGCCTTGTTATCACTGTACACTGTACTGAGTGTTCTGGAAAATTGTACATTCATGCAGAGAGCTTGCCAGTGGACAATGAACTAGTGATTATGCAATGTTCATTGGAGAATGTTAATAACAGCCTTCACAGTGGGAAATCAAAGCGCAATTTGTCCAGTGAAGAAAGGGCCAAAGTAAAAGAAAGGGCACAACACACCTGCCATAGCCAACTGGCTTAGCGAGTGGCACAGAGGAGGTGCTCCTGTCCCTAAAGAGGCTGTATGTGACTTCTCACTCGCTATCCTAGGGGCTCTTGTCAAAGCCTTCACACCTCACCCAGACTTAAAAGCTTATATAAATGAGTGCTTTGGGGTACTATTGAGAAATCCCTCATCAACATTACCTCCCTGTTTCCTCCGTGTAGATGTTGCACACTGCATTAAAATGATAATTCAATGGGAATGCCTGAGGAAGAAGGGAAGTCGGGTGAAGCATTTCTATGTCAGAGCCTTGGCACAAGTGGTGCACTGTGTGTCAATTGATGATGCAAGGCAGCTGATTCAGTCGATTACAGTGGTGGCCCTAAGTGAGTCGGAAGGAAACGATGAAAGTGGTGCACCGGTCATCTCAGAGGTCTGCAAAGGCAACCTCAAAGAAAGAATTGCAGATGGCAAATACAACCCTGCCCTAGCTGATGAAATGGCCAAAGATGGACAAATCATGGAAACATCCATGAACTTCCTGGAAGACTGCAACATGGAAGCACAATCTTGGGTTGCCAACATCTGTGGTGAGAGTAAAACACTTGCCTCACATTGTGGTGACCATTGTGGTGACCGGGATAATCTTCCTTCCAGAGCTTCTCCCTAATATGATTAGGATGTGCTCATACCTGCCATTATGGTGTGATGGTGCCACAGTACCCTAACTGCTAGCTCTGGTCATGTGGAAGCAGAATTTAAAAATTTGAAACGTGGGCTGTTTAAACATGATAACTTGCCCATTCGCCTAGACCGGTTTGTCAGCAGACACCTAAATTATATTGAAGGGCAGATGAGACTTTCTTCTGCAGCTGTCTCAGCCAACAACATAAAATCAGAAAAAAATGAAACTGAAATAGCTTCTATTAACTGTGATGATGGCGAGACAGAAGGCGACCCAAAAATTCACGAACCCGTGGAAAACTGGAGAGGCCTGGGTGTACCACCAAAGAAGAGAAAGTCATATCTAACTCCACAACCAGAGTGGCTTCATGTTGACATGGCTCCTAAAAATAGCAAAACACAAATTGGCCTGCTACAAAATGGCAATTTATCAAAGCCTATAAAGGTAGGCAAGGCACTTGTAAGTCTTAGCAATACATGTGCCTTTGACTCATTCTGTCAGTGTCTCTGGTTAAATACAAATGATTCAAACTCTCTAGCCACTCACTCGCAATTCACTGACGTCAGGTTCACTTAAAGGAGCCACACATACTGAAGGGCTATAGGCTACTGTTATGTTGTTGACTGCCGTACTATTGAGGACTATTATGAGTTCTGTCCATCATTTGGTGGTAGGTAAAATTACTGCAATAAAATTATGCTTATTAAATGCTTTCCCCAAATCACTTTTCACAATTTTTTTTCAAGAGTAATATTATCGGTTATCGTATCGGTATCGGCCACAACAAACCAATAAATATCGGTTATCGTTATCGGCCCTAAAATTCCATATCGGTGCATCTCTACCATTTAGATATGTTTCCTAAATTAGTTGTAAGATCAATTATGTTTTGTTTTGATCTAAGAAGGGATGTGTTAAAATGACAGATTGCTGTGTGTGCTCAGGGACAACACATTTTTGTGTCAATTTCAACACAGCAATTGTGTGGCTGGGTGAAAGGTTAAAGACAAATTTCAGCTATTTCAGCTACAATTTTAACTTTTTAAACCACCCAGCCAGCCACACAATTCGGCTATCTCCACATAATTGCAGTGTTGAAATTGATACAAAATGTGTTGTCTCTGAGCACACACAGCAATGTGCCATTTAAACACATCACTTTTTAGATTGTGCAGAGCATCATTATCTTTCCCTTGTTGGTTTCAACAAGGCTTGGTTCTAGTAGGCCTATGAAAAACGAATATATAGTATATATTGTATAAGCCCTCTATAAGTAACTCTGGACCTTTGATATATTTGTATGTACAAACAAAGAATAGTAATAATCAGCATCAAGGATTAGTATAATAGCCATGATAATCAAAGTTATAGATTTTCATACTCTAAGAATTAATTATTCATTCTTCATTCCTATAAATGTCACTTTTTACATTTACAATGTTCTCCGTCACAAAAAAATCCAAAGTTCCAAATGATCAAATAGATTTTTCCTTGTCATAACATTCTACAGAGGCTACCAGACTCTTACAAGTCAACCATTCATTCTGGCCGAAGGCACAGGAATGTTTGGTTTAGAGAGTGGCTGACCAGAAAAACCTCATTCTCTAATCATCACCTGCATGGACAAACTAGGCTACAAACGCAGTCACATATGTAGACTGTGTTGACTGTTTATGAAATCTCTGAAGGTCAGCATTGCTACTGTATGTAATTGAAGGTTTGTACCGCAACCTACTTTTAACCACGTGGTGAGACCACATGATGCTCCACTTTTAACATGAGTTTGTTCAGAATGACCCATCATTTGGGAGGGGTTATGTGCTTAAACAAAATTTCTCCAGTAGAGGGCAGCATAGAATAACGCTACAGTACAAGTTCTACTCAAGACTCACTCCACTCTTCACTCTCTCTCTTTCTCCATCTCTGCCTCTCGCCTTCAATCCTCCCTCTAAGTCTGTATCCTTGCTCCCCCTCATTCCCTTCATATTGTGGAAATTGACATGCTTAATTGGGAGGTTTCCCACTGCTTACAAAGTCCACACTAGATAGTCATTTTTAGAGCTTCAGGAGAGACTCTAGACTAGGGTGGGTAAATTTTGAAATTGTATTAAAGCTGTAGGGACTTTATCTATGTCATCGAGGAATTTTGCAGTTTAGACGTTTACTTAAGGCACCAAAAGGATACCCAAAAGAGAGAGAGACAGAGAGAGAGAGGGAGAGAGAGGGCCAGAGAGAGAGAGAGAGAGGGAGGGAGAGAGAGAAATATTTCATCTCTATGTGCCCCTTATGTTTTGGCTGTGTTTGACAACTTGTCCTAAATAAGTAATAATAAAAAAAAAAACAATTCAGTTAAACAATCAAACAATGAGAGTAAGTCCTTGATGACTGTACGTGGCAAACTAATTCCATTTCATTTCCTTTTCCTTTGTCAGAGAAACAGAGGAATTATCAGGAAGACATCGATCATACGCATTATGAATACCAACAGCACAATATTTTTTTGTGACACTAATAAATCTCGCAGCAGGACAAGTTTGCTTCCTGTGTGTTTATTTCCTATGGGAAGTATTTCATAATTCCATATAAACCATACTCTCTCTCACTCTGTCTCTCAGACACGCACACACACACACACACACACACACACACACACACACACACACACACACACACACACACACACACACACACACACACACACACACACTGTTCTCAGGGTCTTTGTTTGAACCACCTGTGCCCCGTGTGTGCGTTGGGGTGTGTGTGTGTGTGTGCGTGTGTATGTGTGTGTGTGTGTGTCTGTGTGTGTGTGTGTGTGTGGCTCCCAGACCAAGCAGGTGCATCGTGGGGCTTTGATGAGGTTATGTGTCCTGCTTACTGTATTTATCTTTTCCCTGTCGAGACTGTTCCATCAGATGCCGTTTTTCCCAGGACCTGCGGATACGGTGGCCCTCACAGACCAGGTCCCCAGACGAGGCATCCTGCGTCCACCAGCCCCACAGGATAACCTGAATAACGGTGGGAAAGAGGGGGAGTGAATGTGTTTAGGGGGAGGGAGAGAGAGAGGGGGGGGGTAGAGGAAGGGTGCCCCTCCACATGTTCTGAGCTGCTGTCATTTCTATGCCAACGCAGCAAAATACCTTTATCTGCTCCATCTCATTGTGTGTGTGTGTGTTTGTGTGTGTGTGTGCGTGCGTGCGTGCGTGTTTGTGTGTGTGTGTGTGCGTGCAGTGCATTACAGGTGTCAAGGGAGAGAGAGGAAGAGCTATTGTACACTAACAGTGTGAAGAAGGTCACTTAAGCCACAAACACTTGTTACCACACAACTACCCCCCCTCTCTCTCTCTCTGTGTCTATCTATCTATCTATCTATCTATCTCCCTGTCTTTCCCTTCTTAATTTCCCTACCTGTCTGTCTCTCTCTGTGTCTATCTATCTGTGTCCCTCCACCTGTCTCTCTCTCTCTCTCTCTCTCTCTCTCTCTCTCTCTCTCTCTCTCTCGCTTTCTCTCTCCCTGTCTCCCCTCCATCACCTCTCTCTCTAAGAGGGAAAGCCCCCCCCCCCCCCCCTGTCTGAGGTAGCGACGCTCAAGCGTTGCGTTCCCCTCTCATTGTGGCTGACGAGTGCCTCGGAGGGAGACCCCCCTCTCGTCCCTCTTCCTCTCGCTGTGTGGGAAAACTCTCTCGACCCTCTCACACACACGTGGAGTGGCCGGAGAGAGAGGGGGGAGGCAGGGGAGCGATCATTCATCCTCCTTTTATTAGACCACTCGACAGACAGATTGACTCGACACAATCGACCCAGCGGTGCGGTTTATATGAGTGGCCAGTGCTTCGACGCCTGGGTGAGCGTGGACGAGGAGCCTCTCACGCTGTTTATCCTCCCGGGGAATAAGTCACTGTCAGCATGCAGACGGCCCAAGGTGACAGACAACCCCCCCACACTCCCTTCTGGCATCCAGCTGCACCTCCAAACTCACTAACACACCAACACTAACACATCGTCAGCACTGTCTTATACACTTCAATCTCATAAGCACTGTACACACTTCATACTACTCAATCTACTCAATCATATTGGTGTGCTGCACCTCCAAACACACTAACACTAACACATACATTCTCTGCACAGTCCTATATGCTTGAACCTTATAAGTACTACACACTTCATATGAATGCCCAATCATATTGGTGATTTTTGCAGAAATAATTATTCATATGAATATCTCCGGCAGGTGCCTCATATGAATTTATCTCTGGGCTTTCTTTCATATTCTGGCAAAACGTTGCTGCATTTTATCACATGTAATGTGCTACTGTATGTCATTCTCAAAATAGGGTCCATACAATTGATCCCATTATTGCTCATAGCAAGTGACTTCAGGGGATGTTGAATCATGTAGGTCTGTATAGGTTAATGTATGTGAGTGATTTAATTATTGGGTAAGTGAATGACTGAGTTGATGACAGATTTTGACAGACAAATGGAGAGTGTCTATTTATAAATGACTGAGTCAGATAAAAGTGAGTGTGTGTAAGTGAATAACTCTGAGGCAAAGAAAGAGCGAGAGAGAGAATATGAGTATGTGTGTGTGTGACACACGTGTGACTAAATGACTAAAAGTGAATAAGTATGTGTGTGTGTGTGTGATAAAGCGTGTGAGTTAAATGTGTATGCCTCATCCACCTGCACAAAGCATTTAATGAAAACCAGGAAACACTGAGACCAAGCTCTTAGCCCCCCTCTCAATTTCCCTCACCCTCTCTCTCTCTCTCTCTCCCCCTCTCTCTCTGTCTTTCAGCCGGCAGCCTGGCACACTTGTTTGTTTAAAAACATCTGGAGCAATAGGCATGGGAGAGTTTAGTGGCAGGAGATGGGGGAGTGGAGGGGTCAGGTGGGCGGTCACAGCTGGGCACTGGCCACTGTGACACAGAGAGGTAAACAGCAGGCAAAGGGGAAAGCCCCCTGTTTTCAGCTCCGGAACATTCTTCCACGTCTCACACTGCTCGGGGTGGAAATGCACCCCCTCCCCATCCCCCCCACACATCCCTCCACACGCCCTGTAAACACACACACACACACACACACACACACACACATGCCACACACATATACACACATACACACACATACACACATACACACACACCCACACACACATTCACAACACACACACACACACTCACAACCCACACACACACACACACACACACACAATCATATTTACACCACCTCCAACCCTGTGGACTAGCAGGTGCTTCCTTCTTCTTTTCTCCTTATTTGTCTCTATGTGCAGATGAGTTGGCTAATGGTTGCTGGCAGAAGGGTGGTGGAGGTGGAGGGTTGGGGTCAGTAGGTTCGGGAGAGCACCATGGATACCAGTCCACGTCCTGTGCCCTAACAACCGGTTTGTGTTGCGTCTGTGTTGTGGTGCACGCACGGTTAGTCGTCGAGAGGGTCGTCAAGCACTGATGAGCCACAGACGAGGGCAACAGGAGCGCCGTAAATTCTGAAAACAGGAATTATCCCTCAAAAATATCCACCCCCAGTCACACACACACACACACCATGCATAGTTTTTCTTCACCGTGTCTTTCCTTCCCCTGAAGACACTGTGCAAATAAGAAGGAGTGATTTATGAAGGGGGGTTGTTTTTGGGCTGATTAGATTATGTACAGGTCAAGTCATAAACGTGGCCTTCTCATCACACCCTGCTCTGCTGAGGGCTACGAGTCAATGCACAGTAATTCATCAGATGCAAATACACACACACACACACACACACACACACATATCACATTCACATACCCACACTTGCGCACACCCACATCCGCACACACACCCACACACTCACATGCATACACACACACACACACACATGCATGCATGCATGCACATATACAGTCACACACACACACACACAAACACATACATGCATGCATGCATGCACATATACAGTCACACACACACACACACACATGCATGCATGCATGCATGCACATATACAGTCACACACACACACACACACACAACACACACACATGCATGCATGCATGCACATATACAGTCACACACACACACACACATGCATGCATGCATGCACATATACAGTCACACACACACACACACACACAAACACACACAAACCCAATTAAGGTTGTTTCTCCACCAGCCTATAGCACTGATATGTGTTTCTGACATGTAACTGATTTTGCCCGCCCAGCTCCCTCCACAACTTATTGAGGTCAGTTTGATTGAGTGCTTCTGCCGCTTGTACGCACGCTGATGTTGATGAATGTGCATGCGCCGCCATCCCAGGTATCCAGGTGAAGCCGGGTAAAATGGCACATGGGTGTGGCCACAGTAAAAACAGCAAAACTCCACAGTGTGTCTCACTTGACAGACATAAAGAGCTCAAGAATAAAAGTATTCAGTTTGAGTTGAGTTGAGATTACATTCAAATACCAAATACTTTGAAAACGATTACCAGGGACACTAGAGTATTATCAAACATCACTTACACAGCTTACAACAATAAAGCAGTACTTTATTTTGCACACTTTTTATGTCAAAGTACGGAGAGGTCACTTTGGGCTCCGTATCAAAGACCCTGCTAGGATGTACACAAACTATTCGGTATGGCATAACATACCATGCAAATAATATTAACACACTGATCTCATATTTTACAGTAATGCATAATATTTCTGTTGAGGTGAGACTCAGGATTAGTATCAGGACTGTGTAAGCACAGTGTGTTTTTACACACTGATGAATATTGTGCTGCTCTTTACTTCATAGTATATTCTTCTCATTCCTTTTCTTTTTTTTTTTAAATGTGTATAATTGACATATACTGATGACTTAGATAGAGCCTGTGTGTGCACACAGCCTATTTACCTGTTACACCAGCGCTGGGCCCATGACCGTACAGGCCCAACGTCATTACAGTACCCTCTGCTGAAACTCAGAGGGGGATTGTGGGATGCTGGGGGACTTGGGGGGATGGGGGTGATAGGTGGCCCCTTGTTTTGTCAGCTGTTTCAGCTCCTCCTCTGTGTGCGACGCGCGGTCGATGAGAGTGACACCAATTATTTATGTCACCGCCCCACTGGACGCAGAGGAAAGAGAGCTCAGCGAGAGAAGACCATCCATCAGCCTGTGCCCAGTGGGGCCCCCGGTGAACGCCCGTGGCTCCGACCCGGCCCTGTGTGAAGGAAGGGCCCTCGCAATGAAGTCTCGATGGACAGGACAGGCAAGTAGACAAACGCCAAAGGCTCTCAGACCGGTCCTGCAGATCAGACACTGCTGATTGAAATGAATGAGAGCACTGTGTAGTCCAAGTCAATTAGAGGCAGCAGCAGCACTGCCATGCTGATAAGGCTGATAACAGACTTGGTAGCCATGCATTCATTAAAGATTGGACAGAGATGTCATTTGGGGCTCCTAAACCTTGTATTTCTACTCTCACTCACATTTTCAGTATAGTTTCATCAAAGGATTCATGAGACTTATGAACGAATGGAAGAATTGATTGATTAAAGGCATGATCAAAAAATGCATATTTCTAAGTGTTTCAAAACATGTTTACTCTGACTAAGGACCCTTCTCCCAGTGTTGTGGGCTGTGAGTAATTGTGGTTGTCAGGCTACTAGATCCTTGGGCCCTGATTCTACCCAATAAGCTGACCGCTTTTAAAACGACCAGTTTTTGGGAACAAAAACAAAACGCTGCTTCGGGTGTTGCAATGGCCAAGAACTGACTCTTTAACTAGAGGGATTGAGATTGATGGATGAGGTGGGGCATGTTATTAATAGTTTGGTGATTTTCACCTTCAATATTTTTGGTGGGCATTTTTTATTGTGTCATGGACGTCACAACATGATCTATTGAAGGTTCGGAAATAAAAGTCACTTCCTGTGAACTAATTACCATCTAGTTTAAAACTTGTGAAAGACACCGGCAGCATGAAGGGTGGAGAGAAACGTGTCATTTATTTACTTCTATCTCACAGTCCCTCCCAAATCACAGTGGTGTAATAAATGTCCTTCTCCCCTAGAAACAATTCATCCAGCAGCACAGTAACATCGCTGGTCTGGTAAGAATTCCAAGTAAAGAATTACTAGAAGAAGAAACAGTTCTCCCACTTGTATCCCACTTTGTTCCATACAAATATACTATCCTTATTGTGTTTACACTGTACAGTTTACCTGTACTTACATTGTTCAATGTAGCTTTAATTAATTCAGTAATTAGAGCTTCAGTGCACCTTGTTACAAGCTACTTACCACAATCCTTAACAAACCAGACGAACTGGATGCATCCTGTAATTAGATTTACTAATCAGTTAGGTAATTATAGATAAAACACCAGCTACAAAGGGGAAATCTATGCAATTATATGTTTTAGTTGAATATGCTTTCATGCCAAAAAGTGCTTTGCATGGATTGGAATGGATTTTGATCATTAGTATCACAAACCCTCCACCAAAAGGTTGGAGGAAGTCAAGTTGTAATTCATGATGACCTTTACTTTCAATACACAGATTAACTCTGCTTCTTTTAACCCATGGAAAGCTTTCCTTTGATAGACCCGACACCCTGCAGGACCTTATGGATGCCACGTCCATTTTACAATCAGCCCCGCTGTTTCAGTCTCATGGTTAGGAAGCTTGAAGATCTCATTAGAATAGACTTCTCTCCTTCTTTGCATGCTATAAATGTAAGACCCCAAAGAACATCTCTCCTACCATGAGAAGTCGGCGCCTCTTTAGGCTGTTACATAACAGGCAATACCACTTCGTTCAGACTTTAAAGCTAAAGATACCCGTGGTTCATACAAGTCCAGAAAGATTACGGCAATGACAGATCCAAATAATGCTTAAGAATAGCAGAGGTAGTGGTAGCAGAGCTTTGACAAGAAACATAAACAAAGTAAACCGCTCAGAACTCAGAACTGTGATTAAAAAAAAAAGACCTATAAGGTGGGATATTGCAATATGTACTTTACATAAAGATCTTGCATGAAGAAAAAAATCTTAAACACTGTGACAGCATGTATGGCTAAGATCTAAAAGCTCTTTTATAACTTTGTCTCTTTTCTAGTTATGCACATATGTACAATGTGTGCAAATGTAAACTTCATTGGTGAAGCCTAACATGTTGGATTCGTGGCTCTTGAAAACACTTATGCTGAAAGGTCCCTGCATTTATGGAACTGTGACATCCCCCAGGTTACAGTATCCTTCTATTCATGTGCCTCCCTGTGTCAAAGGAATGCAAATAAACTCACTCGTCAAATTAAATCCATGTAAGCCTAGTCCATTGTATAATCATGACGATATAGTTCAGACAAAAACATCTTTCTTCTATCTTTTCAGCAAATTCTCCTCTTAATTTAACACATTTACTATATTTTATTTCTGTGATAATACAGTACATTCAGTTTTCTCCACATTGTGAATTACAGTCATTCAGTGGTTTACACAGAGATGATCTATAACAACAACCCAAAAGCAATGGAGCAAAACCCATGCCTCCAAATATGTACATAAGATATACATGATGCATATAAACAGTTTAAGGATTGCAATAAAAATGCAGCAACTTTTAAATTATGATGCATTATAGGATTTACCTTTTGTCTGTTGTTTTACTGTATAGTGAAGTGTTCTAAATATGATCATGATTTGGTTTTCTTTCAAGTTTGTATCTGTTATTGGTGGATTGTGTAGAAACAGATCCCATGTGGTGAAGCATCTAAGGCATGTCTTTCCGATAAGATAAAGGTGTCCTTTGTAGAAGATTAGGGGTCTCTCTTTATGCCTCACAGCTCATTAGAGCCTCATATTTTGATGCTTACAAGACAAAACATGAGTGCCTTGGATATATTAATGCCATATAATAACATTATCAATGACATACAATACAAACATAGAGGAAAATGGAAAAAGTGAAATTACCATTTTTTAATGAAATATCATATGAGGATAATTGATACAACTATAACATGAATATTCCATTATTATTACATTCATTTATGTGTTATATACACATCTTATACACACATATTTGCCTTCCCTAATAGTCAACGCATGTCTTTTCTCCTCCAGGAGAAATCAGACACAACTACAAGGAGGAATGGGTTATGTTCAGTCTTTGAGCCATTAAGAGTGCAAAGTGATGTTGGGCTGGCTTAGCACATGTGAACAAACACACATTGCCCCCACAAACACCCATACACCCCCCACACACACATACACACCCATGCACACACAGACAACATATAGACAACACACAGTGTATGCTTCCTGAGTTGCCCCGCATACAGTGGAAGAGGATGCTCTTGTCCACATTATATTTTCAAGTACTTGTAGCATTTGCATTGCATATTTGTCTTAGCGGGTCTGGGTCATCCCTTTCCATCATGATCACACTTATACATACATTCATATACATAAAAACTAGTGCAAGATAAATTACTCCCTGTTCGGTTTGCCGTTTTTTCCCCACATAAATTCCAAACCACTACAACTGAGTACACTGCTGTATATTCTTTGGTTTAAATACATCTTTGTAAATGTTACTTAGTATTTGAAATTAACTTTGCTAGTATTTGCCTTCAATATAAGTATTTGCCTTCAAGAGCACAGAAAGAAATGTGCATGTTTATGTGCATTTTCAACTTCGGCCAGTTCCGTTTTAGAAATTATATGACTGTTCTACTGTTTGTGCATAGATAGTCACTATTGCAATACTGTGATATAAAGTGCATGATCTGGACAGTGTCGTCTGTTAAACAGAAGACCAGCAATTCTGTCAACATTCAAGATTTAATATGAGACAACATGCCTCATGGTTTTCTCCAGTAAAATGCCCTTATGGGGGCCTTGAAAAACATTCACGGTTTTAAGTTATAGGCTGTTTATTACAGTCCATCAAGATAGTTCTGTTCATGTTTTGTTTTACTCTTCATGAAATTACTTTTCAATTTGTCTCTGTGGTATCTTTTCACTTAATAGGACACTCTCACCCTCATAGGACACTCTCACCCTCATTTTCTCCGTCTTCCACAGAGTTCAGTTCTGTTACAGATTGTTTGAGGGAGCTCAGACTCTGGATGCTCCATCGGAACACTTTTTAGGTCTGACTCAGGGACGTCGCCTGCTCCTTGGACCGCTCCTCCTCGGGTTTGTCAGCACACTCCGAGTCGCAGCTTGCAGTCGCCGAGGTGCTGGTAAAGTCCGTCTCGGAGTCCTCCACATCTGCGTCGGCTCCATCCTCCGACTCAATGCATGGTTTGGTTTGGACGACAGTTTCAAAAGATGCTGACGTATCCTGTGTGTCATAATCGGTCTTGTCCTCTGCTGAGGGAGTTGTTCGCACTGGCTCCCCATCATCTGTGTCAACATCGGGCTCTGTTTCATCCTCAGCCTCATCGCCTCCATCAGCTGATAAGCCCAGATCGCTTGTGACAACTCTGTCGTCACTTTCAAGAATTTCACTCTCCTCGTTGGCTTTTTCGTCAGTGCTTGTTCCAACCTCCCTCAGGGACTTTTCATCTTCGGTCTCACCGTCTGGTTTTATTTCTGACACATCATCGGGTACTTCTTCTGTGTCGTCTGCATTGTTTTGCCCTGTCTCTGACTTTTCATCCTCTTGTGCAGCTTCATTTCCTGTTTCAGCTTCATCAGCCGTTCCAGCCTCTGCAGTGCCCTCGGCTGTCTCACCTGCTGTCTCGCCATCTTCAGTTGTCTGGGCCCCTGTTTCTCCATCTTCAGTTGTCTGGGCCCCTGTCTCACCATCTTCAGTTGTCTGGGCCCCTGTCTCTCCATCTTCAGTTGTCTGGGCCCCTGTCTCTTCATCTTCAGCTGTTTCTCCATCATCAGCAGTCTCACTTCTAGCTGTCTCACCTTCGCCTGTTTCTCCATCCTCATCCGTCTCACCCTCGGTTGTTTCACCGTCAGCTGCTTCTCCATCTTTTGCTCTCTCGCTTTTTGCTGTGTCACCCTCAGCTGTCTCTCCAACTTCAGCTTCAGCTTTTTCATCTTCAGCTTCTTTCCCATCTTCTACTAACTCAACTTCAGCTTTTTCATCCTCAACTTTTTCGCCATTCTCTGTCTCAACTCCAGCTTTTTCTTCTTCAGCTATCTCATCTCCAGTCTCCCCATCTTCAGTTGTTTCACCTTCAGCTTTTGTGTCTTCGGTTGTTTCTGCTTCAGCTGTTTCCCCATCTTCTGCCGTTTCATTCCCTGTTTCTCCATCATCACCTTTCTCATCTTCAGCTGTCTCTCCATCTTCTACTGTCTCACTTGCTTTTTCTTCATCTTCAATCTTCTCAGATCCCTCCTCATCTTCATCATCACCCTCCTGAGAACATTTGAGGTCATCTGGACCCTCTTCTGCAGTAAGTCTTAGAAAGTCTTCCTTTTCAGCCATGTCAGCTGTCTTACCATCTTCTGATTCAGCAGGCTCAGCTTGATTATCTTCAGTCGTCTCAGCTTCAGCTACTTTTTCATCTTCAGTCGTCTCTGCCTCAACTTCTTCTTCATCTTCAGTAGTGCCAGCTTCAGGTGTCTTTTCATCTGCCGTTTCTCCGTCATCAGCTGTCTCGCCTTCAGCTTTTTCATCTTCAGCTGTTTCTCCACCGCTGACCACCTCATCTTTAGACGTTTCTCCATCTTCTGCCTCTTCATCAGCCTCTTCATCTTCGGTTGCACCAGCTTCAGGCACTTTTTCATCTTCAACTGTCTCATTGTCATCTTTGTCATCTTCATCACTTTCACCCTTTGCAGATTCTCCATCTTCTGGCTTTTCAACCTCAACTTTTTCATCTTCAGTTGTCTCACCCTCATCTTCAGCTGTCTCACCATCATCAGAAGTATCTGCTTCTTCATCATCTGCTGTCTCTCTATCTTCGGCAGTCTCTGCTCTAGCCTTGTCTTCCTCCTCGACTGATTGCTCTTGTTTCAGTTCACCTTCATCAGCTTTTTCATCTTCAGTTGTCTCACCCTCATCTTCAGCTGTCTCACCTTCAGCTGTTTCACCATCATCAGCAGTATCTGCTCTAGCCTTGTCTTCCTCCTCGACTGATTGCTCTTGTTTCAGTTCACCTTCATCAGCTTTTTCATCTTCAGTTGTTTCTCCACCTCTGGCCGCCTCATCTTTAGACGTTTCTCCATCTTCTGCCTCTTCATCAGCCTCTTCATCTTCAGTTGCACCAGCTTCAGGCACTTTTTCATCTTCAACTGTCTCATTGTCATCTTTATCACTTTCACCCTTTGCAGATTCTCCATCTTCTGGCTTCTCAACCTCAACTTTTTCATCTTCAGTTGTTTCACCTTCATCATCAGCTGTCTCACTTACAGCTGTTTCACCATCGTCAGCAGTATCTGCTTCATCACCATCTGCTGTTTCCCCATCTTCAGCAGTCTCTGCTCTAGTCTTGCCTTCCTCCTCGACTGAGTGCTTTTGTTTCAGTTCATCTTCATCAGCTTCAGACTCTTTTACTGACGGAGCTTTGGTACAGTCCTCTTCCTCTTCCTCTTCTTCTGCTCCTGTCTCTGGTTCTTTGTCTTCAGCTGCACTTTCACCCGGTGCTGTTTCATCATCAGCAGTTTCTCTTTCCTCAGGTATTTTAGCAAGGACTGTTTCCACCTCGTCTGAAGTACTTCCTTCTCCAGTTTCTCCATCCTCTGCTGATTCACCCTGAATTGAGACTTCATTTTCAGTTTCAGATGGAGCTGTATCTTCCTCATCAGCCGTTTGAGCATCTGTGGTCTCTTTTTCATCAGCTGTCTCAGCTTGTTCTGTGTCTTCATCAGCTGTTTCAGGAACTTCAGAATCTTTATTGGCCCTCTCTTCTTCATCGGGGTCAGTATCTTTTTCAGCTGCATACTCATCTGCAGTTCCTTCTTCCTCTGCTGGTTCAGGTTCGTCTTCTACAGACTGATGTTTAGCTTCAGCATCTTCTTCCTCATCGCTATGTGCATCTTCTGCTTCCTCTTCATCAATCCTCTCCTTGCCTTCTTCTTCCTCAGAGCTTTCGAGGTCACATGCACTTTCATCTGCTGTAAGTCTGAGGAAAGTGGGAATGTCCATGAGCTTCTTCTTCACAGGTTTTGCTTCCCTTTTTGACTGAGGTGACTCAGTTTCATCTTGATTTTCCGTTTCTGCTGCTTCAGAACACACTTCAGCAGCTGCACCATGTTCACCATTTTCATCCTCCTCTTCTTCATCTCCTTCTTCATCTGCATCAGAGGTTTCAAGTTCACATGGGCTTTCTTCTGCTGTGAGTCTCAGAAAAGTTGGAATGTCCATGAGCTTAGTGACAGGTTTTCTTGGACTTTCTGCCTTCGATATACCATCATTATCTGTCTTTTCATTATCAGTTTCTGCTACTTCATCTGCCTCAATTTCAGCTTCAGCAGCCACTTCAGGTTCTTCATCTTCCCCAGATTCAGCTTCCACATATTCCTTGTTCTCAATCTCTGTTCCCTCCTCGTCATCACCTTCTTGTGAACTTTTGAGATCATCTTGGCCTTCTTCTGCAGTGAGTCTGAGAAATGTTGGAATGTCCATAAGCTTTGTCTTTTGTCCTGTAGGCTTCTCTTCTTCATCTTCATTTGTAGTATCTGCTACCTCAGCAGTCTCAACTTCTTCATCCACTTCAGCCTCAACATCTTCCTCAGGTCCCTCTTCTGTATCTTTGATATCCTCTGCTTCAAATCCTTCCTCATCCTCCTGAGAACTTTTGAGATCATCTACGCCTTCTTCTGCAGTGAGTCTGAGGAATGTTGGAATGTCCATCAGCTTTGTAGGCTTTGTCTTTTGCCCCTCAGGTTTCTCCTGTTGGTCTTTTTCCTCAGTTTCTGCTATGACAGCAGTCTCTGAAACAGGTTTATCAGCCTCTTCAGCTTCTTTAGTCACTTTGGGCTCAATAGCTTCCTCAAATCCTTCTTCTGCCTCCTCTATTTTCTCATCTTTAATCTCCATTCCCTTCTCATCCTCCTCTTCCTCCTGAGAACTTTTGAGATCATCTGCACCTTCGTCTGCTGTTAGTCTGAGGAATGTTGGGATGTCCATTAGCTTTGTAGTCTTTTTCTTATGTCCACCAGATTGTTCATCATCTTTTTCAATCTCTGCTACTTTAGCCTCCTCTAATTCAGACACAGTAGCTTTCTCAGCCCTCTCAGTCACTTCAGCATCTAAGGCAGGCCCATCCTCTGCAGCTTGTTTGATCTTATCTTCTGCTTCTTTCTCTTTTTTAGCCTCTTCCTGATTGAATATGCGCTCTGCTTCTTCCTGCTCTTCCATGATCTGTTTGAATGTTGAAATATCCATGACATACATGCATATGTTTGCAAAACCTTGGTTTCCCTTTGAAGCCATAAATTCTGCACGGGGCACTAGCTTTGAACCATGTTTCTTCTTTAGATTTTTACTCTCATCATTGCCAACACCTGCCTCACCTTGAGTCACTTCCACATCATCCTTACATTCCTCTACCTCATTGCCAGGCTCCTCAATGACATCTTTGCAAACTTCCACTTCATCTCTCTTCTCTTCATTTGTTAGAGCTCTGAGTTCCTCCTTTGCCTCCTCTGTCTCATCTATCTCTTTCTCCTCTTTCAGGGGTTCACCTTCACTGGCTTTGATTTCTCTCTCACTCTCTTCTACTTTATTATCTTGGCCTGTAGTCAGAGCATTCTTTTTCAGCTGCAGGATTTTTCTTAGGTCAAAGTTCATCATCACTGAAACATTTGTTGGAGCTTTTAGTTCCTCCTTTGCCTCCTCTGTCTCATTCTCCTGTTTCAGGGGTTCACCTTCACTGGCTTTGATTTCTCTCTCACTCTCTTCTACTTTATTATCTTGGCCTGTAGTCAGAGCATTCTTTTTCAGCTGCAGGATTTTTCTTAGGTCAAAGTTCATCATCACTGAAGCATTTGTTGGAGCTTTTAGTTCCTCCTTTGCCTCCTCTGTCTCATTCTCCTGTTTCAGGGGTTCACCTTCACTGGCTTTGATTTCACTCTCACTCTCTTCTACTTTACTATCTTTGCCAGTAGTCAAAGCATCCTTTTTCAGCTGCAGAATTTGTCTTAGGTCAAAGTTCCTCCACACTGGAACATTTGTTGGAGCTTTAAGTTCCTCCTTTGCCTCCTCTGACTCATCCATCTCTTCCTCCTCTTTCAGAGGTTCAAGGAAATGACTTTCATCTTGGTTTTCATTTGCATTGGTTTTGATTTCTCTCTCAGGCTCTTCTACGTTATTGTCTTTGCCAGTAGTCGGAGTATCCTTTTTCAACTGCAGAATTTTTCTTAGGTCAAAGTCCATCATCACTGGAGCAGAGTTGAAAATTTCTGCTGGCAAAATTTCTGCTTTCTGCAATTTTTTCTGCACGCATGTGTCACATGGGCAGTATTCATCATCACTGCGCTGGTCGCTGAAATCAGTCCCAGTGGCAGCACAATCATCATCACTTTTTGCAATCTGTGCATCAACTGACTGGTTGCGCATGACTTTCAGTCGTCTGCGTCTCTGTTCAGCTTGGGCCGTTGATTCTCTCGACAATGCCTCCCTTGGTGGTCTTGGCCTTCCAGCACGTCCTTGTATTTTCCTGAGCTCTCTGTCAATGCTTGTTTGTATTCTCCTGTGAACCTCATCTTCCAGTTCACTGATCATTGAGTCAATTTGCATATTTCCTTCCAAATTCCATCGCAGCTTGAATTCTTTCATAGCATCAACATAATGTGCCATGAACTGTTTCTGTAACTTGCTCAAAAGATTTAGCACCCATATGGGATCAGGGTCTAGAGAAACCCTTTTTGTCAACTGGGCTCTATGGACTGATGGAGGTGAACCAGAACTTGTTTCCTCTTGAGGGTCTGTTTCAGTTTCCTCCTGAGGTTTAGCACTGCTCTCATTTCCTGAGCTTTTGTTGGAGGATTGAGGTGATTCTGGAATTTCTCTTGGGCTGTCATTGCTTCTTATAGTGTCATCTGAGGGTACATCATCCTCATTTTGTTTCTCAATGTCAATGTCTACCTCAGGACTTCGTTGGACCCGAGTGGCTATGTCTGGTGTTGCCTGGTCAGATTTGGTCACTTCTAGTTCTTCTTCATCTTCAGTCTCTTTAGCCTCCTGTGCAGTTGTAGGAACATCTGTGGCTGCATCTCCTGCATTAGCTGGGGAGTTTTGATCTTGAGCAGTAATACTCTTCCCTGAACCTGTGGAACCACTACTGACATCTACACCTGAAGATGATCTGTGATTGAACTCTTCATCTACTGATCTGTTTCTGATTTTACCTTTTAGTTTTATTCTCTGGTCATTGTCAGATGGGTCACAAAGCCAAAGTGACTGAAGGATATTCATCAGCTCCTTATACCTGGCATCTTTTCCAGTTTTGTCACTGGGGTCGAAGTCTATCAGCTGCAGGTTTGCAAGGCAATCAAGGAGTCCCCTAGCAGAGGAGCTCAGCTTCCGTCCATACACTGGAGACACCTCAGGTAAACTTTGGCATCTGTCAAGTTTAGGGCTTAGCAGAACTTTCATCACTTGAACAGAGGAGTGGAACCCCTTTGCAACTTCTTCCTCTCTTGGAGGAGAGGGGACGGTAGTATCATCTTTGGCATTTGCTGTCTCGGACTCCTGAGGTGCCTCAGCAACAGGTTCATTGTCTGCCTTTACAGAACTCTTTGTTTGTACCTCTTGAGGTTCATCTATGTCACAATATGCCTCAGACTTAGCATTGTCAGCAGCCTCCTCAGCCACATCTACTCTTTCATTTGGTGAGGGCTCATGGGATGTGTTCTGATGTTCTGCATCATTGCCATTTTCATGCAACTCATCACCTACATCATAAAGAGCACTGTCTGATGGAATTTTCTTCAGCCACTCATTCACAACCTCATTGGGCGATGCATTCGGCAAGTTGGATGGAACCAGCTCAGAGACATCGCCCCCCTTGTGCCGTGAAATACTTTTTTCACTTCTGTTACAATCCAGAGGTCCATTTGACTTTCGGCTTTGGGTTTCTGCTGTTGCTGCTCTTGTATCGGTTTGTTCCATGTTGGGCTCTCCCACTGAAATAGACTGTGATGACACACTATCATAGGAATGTCCAACACGAACAGCAGGTGATCTTGGTGATCCTTTGGGCGGACTTGGGGTAAGCCGCTTCTCTAAGAATCTAGGAGTTTCCTTAGCACCATAATTTCCTGTTGGTTTATAACTTGATTTATTTGATATTTGTGAATCTGAACTCTCATGATTACTCTTTCCATCATCATCAATCTTCGCTTGCAAATGAGCAGAATGAGTAGACACGTTGCTTTTTGGTCTATCATTTACATCTGCTGTGCTGGGGTTTCTGGTTTTGGACCTCCCTGACCGTGCTGATGTAGTTGAAACAGGTCTCTGTGAACTAGCTGCTACACTGCCAGCAGCATCACTAGACTTGCGAATAGGGGAATGACATTTTGGGCAAATACTGGGTGACTTGTTGCCATCAGTTTGTAACTCTGTCTCAAGGTTAGTTTTTGCTAGAGGAGATGGTGATTTACTTTTTGCACTTCTGCCAGAAGTTGCACTCTTTGCTCTGTCACCAAGCACATCTGTGTTCAGCGCTGCTGGCTGTGGCACAGATTTTCTGGATGTAACTGAGCCCTTAGAGGGTTCCACCTCATCGTCTGTAGTATGATCCTCTGCCAGTCCAAGAGAAACTGAGACACTTGATGCAGCAGGACTACTGGAATTACTGCTCACTTTAGACTTAGCAGACAAAGCACTAGCAGATCTCTGTGAACCTTCCACATCTACTTTATCACCAGTAGGGGCATTATTTTCTGTGTCCTTGTTGTCTGTCTCTGTATTTTCCTCAGGTGCTGTAGGGGTTTTAGACTTCTTAGATTTTTCAGAAGCATCAGATTTTGTGGACAGCGCACTTGGAGATCTAAGTCCTGTTTCCTCAGGTGCTACCTCAGAAGCTTTAGATTTTTTAGATTTTGTGGAGACATTTGTTTTGACTGATAATGAACTTGGTACCCTATCCTCAGGGGCACTTTGTTCAGGAGCAGACTCTGAAGTTTTAGATTTTCGAGATCTTACAGATGTATTTGATTTTGTTGACATTGCACTACGGACTCTCTCTCCCTCTCCTTCTTTATCAGACTGCTCAGGCTCTTCAATTGCAGGGATATTTGAGTGCATTGAGAAATTAGATTTTACAGACTGTGCACAGTCCAAAGTTTCCCCCTCGGGATCATTATGAACAGCCCCTGAGCCTTCAGACATTGTTAACATGCCACTAGCTGCTTCATTTTGTTGTTCATCTGGGCCAGCAAAATCTGATGGTCCTTCAGCATCACAAATGTTCGATTTTTTAGATTGTTCAGAAACATTTGATTTTGTTGACCTAGCACTTGGGGACCGTAAATCATCTGTCTTTTCAGCAGCAGGCTTGGACACTTTTGACGTTTTAGACACTTTAGAAACATTTGATTTAGTAGACATGGGACTTGAAGCTCTTTGCTCTGGTGGTTCATCCACATCAGCAGGAGGTTCAGCGTTGGCTCCTGAAACCTTTGACCTTTTAGAAACATTTGACTTAGCAGACATGGCGCTCACCGATCTTTCTTCAGTTACTTCTGGGTCAGGTTTAGCTTCTGACACTTTTGAAGCTCTAGATCTCACAGAGGCATTGGAGTTGGCTGATAGAGCACTCAATGGTCTCTCGTCTGTTGGTTCTTCAGCTGCATTTTCTTCTGGTGCCTTTGATTTCTTTGACTTTGCAGAGACATTAGATAAACCAGACATTGCACTAGGAGTTCTCTCCTCTGACTTTTCCTCAACTACAACAGTGGTGTTTTCGGGAGGGATTTCTGATGGTTTGGACTTCTGAGATCTTGTGGATAGATTTGATTTAGCAGACATGGCACTAGCGGCTCTCTCCTCTGATTGTATTTCTGTTTGCTCAGATTCTGGTGCAGTCTGTGAAACTTTTGATTTACTAGATCTTGCAGAGGCGGCACTAAGAGCTCTTTCTTCTGTAAGTTGCTTCTCAGGTGCCTCTGAAACCTTTGACTTTTTGGATTTAGTTGACATATTTGACTTTGCAGACATCGCACTAGGAGCTCTCTCTTCTGCAGAGTCTACCAAAGCAGAATTTTTATCAGGTTTTTCTACTGAAACCTTTGATGTTCTAGAGGCAGAAGACATAGCACTAGGTGACCTCTCCTCCACTGTTTCTTGAGCAGTTTCCACAGGAGCGGCTTCTGAGACTTTGGACTTTTTAGATTTTGTAGAAACATTTGATTTAACAGACATTGAACTAGGGGCTCTCTCCTCTGTTACTTCTTCAGCTGCCTCTGTTTCAGGTGCAGCTTCTGAAACCTTTGACTTTTTAGATCTTATGGAGACATCTGACTTGGCTGACATGGCGCTAGAGGTCCTCACCTCTGTTGATTCTACATCTTCAGGTGCAGCTTCTGAAACTTTAGACTTTTTTGATCTTGTAGAAACATTGGATTTGACTGACAATGAACTCGGAGCTCTCTCCTCTGCTGACTCTTCAGTTACCTCTGCCTCAGGCTCAGCTGATTCTGCAGGGGTCACTGAAGCTTTTGACCTTCTACATCTTGCAGAAACTTCTGATTTACCTGACATTGCACTAGGAGCCCTCTCCTCTGTTGGTTCTTCAATTGTCATTGTTTTCTCTGGTTCTTTGGGTGCTTCTGAAACATTAGACTTTTTTAATCTTGCAGAAGCATTGGACTTAGCAGACAATGCACTGGGAGCTCTCTCCTCTGTTACTTCATCTTGAGGTGCCTCTCTTGCCGTTGACTTTTTAGACCTTGTGGAGACATTTGATTTCACAGAGATTGGACTAGGAGCTCTCTCTTCTGTGCATCCTTCTTGCTCAGGTGCAACATCTGAAACTTTGGACTTCTTAGATCTTGTAGAAGCACTGGATTTGGCAGACATAGCACTGTTAGCCCTCTGCTCAGTTGGTTCCTCTACAGCTTCAGCAGATTCTACAGGTGCATCTCTTGCCATTGACTTTTTAGATCTCGTTGAGACGTTTGATTTAGCAGACATGGCACTAAGAGATCTCTCCTCTGATGTCTCGTCAATTACTTCTGCCTCAGGTTGAGCTGATTCTTTAGATGCCTCTGATGCTTTTGACACTTCAGATCTTGCAGAGACATTAGATTTTGCTGAAGTAGCACTTGGAGCTCTCTCCTCTAATGGTTCTTCAGTTTCTCCACCTTCAGGTTCAGCTGAAACCTTTGACCTTTTAGATCTTGTGGAGACATTTGATTTGGCAGACATAGCACTAAGAGGCCTCTCTTCTGTTGTTTCTTCAGGTTCTGCTTCTGACACCTTTGACTTTCTTGATCGTGTAGAAATTTTTGACTTGGTAGACATAGCACTAGGAGCTCTCTCTGTTGGCTCTGCTGATTGTTTGATTTCTGCTGCAGTCTTTGAAACATTTGATTTGTTAGAATTTGCAGATACATTAGATCTTACTGAAGCAGGACTGACTGCTCTCTCTGCTGGTTCCTCGTGCTCAGAGGCAGCTACAGAAACTCTGGATTTATTGGACTTTGCTGAAGCATTGGACTTAACCGACAATGCACTTGGAGCTCTTTCCTCCACTGGTTCCTCAGTTTCCTCTCCCTCGAGTTCAGCTGATTCTGCAGGTGCCTCTGAAACATTGGATCTCTTAGACCTTGTGGAGACATTTGATTTAGCTGACAATGCACTCGGAGCTCTCTCCTCTGCTGCCTCTTCAGCTTTTGACCTTCTACATCTTGCAGAAACTTCTGATTTACCTGACAATGCACTAGGAGCCCTCTCCTCTGTTGGTTCTTCAATTTTCAGTGTTTCCTCTGGTTCTTTGGGTGCTTCTGAAACATTAGACTTTTTTATTCTTGCAGAAGCATTGGACTTAGCAGACAATGCACTGGGAGCTCTCTCCTCTGTTACTTCCTCTTGAGGTGCCTCTCTTGCCGTTGACTTTTTAGATCTTGCTGAAACATTTGATTTAGCCGACAGTGCACTAGGAGCTCTCTCCTCGGTTGGTTCCTCAGTTTCCTCTGTCTCAAGCTCAGCTGATTCTGCTGGGGCCTGTGATTTCTTAGATCTTGTGGAGACATTTGATTTGGCTGACATGACACTAGGGGCCCTCTCTTCTGTTGCCTCTTCCTCAGGTGCGGCTTCTTCAACCTCAGATCTATTAGATCTAGCAGAGGCATTGGACTTAGCAGACATTGCACTAGGTGCTCTCTCCACAGTTGGTTCCTCAGTTTCCTCTGCCTCAGGTTCAGCTGATTCCATAGGTGCCTCTGAAACATTGGATCTCTTAGACCTTGTGGAGACATTCGATTTAGCTGACAATGCACTCGGAGCTCTCTCCTCTGCTGCCTCTTCAGTTACTTCTGCCTCAGGCTCAGCTGATTCTGCAGGGGTCACTGAAGCTTTTGACCTTCTACATCTTGCAGAAACTTCTGATTTACCTGACAATGCACTAGGAGCCCTCTCCTCTGTTGGTTCTTCAATTTTCAGTGTTTCCTCTGGTTCTTTGGGTGCTTCTGAAACATTAGACTTTTTTATTCTTGCAGAAGCATTGGACTTAGCAGACAATGCACTGGGAGCTCTCTCCTCTGTTACTTCCTCTTGAGGTGCCTCTCTTGCCGTTGACTTTTTAGATCTTGCTGAAACATTTGATTTAGCCGACAGTGCACTAGGAGCTCTCTCCTTGGTTGGTTCCTCAGTTTCCTCTGTCTCAAGCTCAGCTGATTCTGCTGGGGCCTGTGATTTCTTAGATCTTGTGGAGACATTTGATTTGGCTGACATGGAACTAGGGGCCCTCTCTTCTGTTGCCTCTTCCTCAGGTGCGGCTTCTTCAACCTCAGATCTATTAGATCTAGCAGAGGCATTGGACTTAGCAGACATTGCACTAGGTGCTCTCTCCACAGTTGGTTCCTCAGTTTCCTCTGCCTCAGGTTCAGCTGATTCCATAGGTGTCTCTGAAACATTGGATCTCTTAGACCTTGTGGAGATATTCGATTTAGCTGACAATGCACTCGGAGCTCTCTCCTCTGCTGCCTCTTCAGTTACTTCTGCCTCAGGTTCAGCTGATTCCATAGGTGCCTCTGAAACATTGGATCTCTTAGACCTTGTGGAGACATTCGATTTAGCTGACAATGCACTCGGAGCTCTCTCCTCTGCTGCCTCTTCAGTTACTTCTGCCTCAGGCTCAGCTGATTCTGCAGGGGTCACTGAAGCTTTTGACCTTCTACATCTTGCAGAAACTTCTGATTTACCTGACAATGCACTAGGAGCCCTCTCCTCTGTTGGTTCTTCAATTTTCATTGTTTCCTCAGGTTCTTTGGCTGCTTCTGAAACATTAGACTTTTTTATTCTTGCAGAAGCATTGGACTTAGCAGACAATGCACTGGGAGCTCTCTCCTCTGTCACTTCCTCTTGAGGTGCCTCTCTTGCCGTTGCCTTTTTAGATCTCGTTGAGATGTTTGATTTGGCAGACATGGCACTAGGTGATCTCTCCTCTGTCGTCTCATCAGTTACTTCTGCCTTAGGTTTAGCTGATTCATCAGGTGCCTCTAAAGCCTTTGACTTTCTAGATATTGTAGAAATATTTGATTTGGCAGACATGGCGCTTGGAGCTCTGTCAGTGGATTTATCATCATTATCCATGGCTTCCACAACTTCTGAAGCCTTTGACCTGTTTGATTTTGCAGAGGCATTTGATTTAACAGACATGGCACTTGCAGCTCGTTCTTCAGATGTTGCCTCTTCATGTTCATCTGTGCTACTCATGCATGTAATAGTGGCCCCTTCTGTCTCTTCAGGCTGGGCAGAACTGTTTGATTTTGCTGAAGTAGTGCTTGGTGATCTATCCTCACTTAGGTCTCCTCCACTCAGAGGCTCATCAGTTTTGACCTCTAAAGCTTTTGACTTCCTCGAGCTTGTGGATGTGTTTGACTTAGCTGACATGGCACTTGGTGCTCTTTCATTCCCTTCTTGTTCTGCTTCAGATACACCAGATTTCTTTGACTTTATAGATATGTTTGACTTGCTAGACATGGCACTTGGTGCTCTTTCTTCTTTCTTCTCCCCAGCATCATCCTCAGCAGACTTCTGTGATTTTGCAGAGGCATGTGATTTGGCAGACATGGCACTTAAGGATCTCTCCTCTTTCTCCTCATTCCTGGATTTTGAAGATTTAGGACTTGATGCTCGTTCTAATTCCACCGCATTTGCCACATTTATAACAGTTTTATCTGAGTGCTCTGGTTCTTGTATGGCCTCTATACCTGGACATGTATTAGATCTAGCTGAATGTTTAGAGGTAGAAGACAGTCCACCCTCAGATCTTTCGTCACAGTCGTCAACTGAGCTCTTATCCAGCTGTTTTCCATCATCTACATCTGAAATTGCTGACCTGCCTGATTTCTCTGACCTTGCGGACAGGCTAGATGTTTTACTTGGAGATTTAGGTGTCAAGCGCTGCATAGGACAAACCTTACAGATCATGTTGGAACAAGAGCTTGGTGCAGCACTTGCCACAGTCAAGTCTTCGTCGGAGTCATTGCTCTGACTGCATGAGGATGCTCTTGACACACTTGGCGGTAGGTCATCTTCCTCATCGTCTTGGTCTTCCTTCAGGGACGCAAGGACCTGGGAGGAATTGCTGACTGCAGACGTTGATCGATCCTCCTCATCTGAGACTTGAGTGATGTGAACACTCACTGCATCTTTCTGTGAGTCTTTTGAAGGGCTGGTAGATCCACTTTTGCACGACTCGTCACTTTTGTCTACATCGTTGTCAGATGCTTGAGTGTTTTCTGGACTGTCATGCTTCTCTTCTGTATTTTCTGAAACTTCACTGGCCTGACAAGTGCAAGTGACATATTTCTCTTCAACTGTCTGTTTAACACAGGTTGCCTTTTCAACTATGTGCTCTGTAAACTCCTCACTCGACCGAGACATAGTGCGTATGCTCTCCACAGATTCCTTTTTGCATACTATTACACACGCGGATGTGCTTGAGCTCGACGACCTAATGCGTCTGCCAGTCTCTTGGTCAACAGTGGGATTTTTCCAGATGTCATACTCTTGACATTGACTACAACAGTGAGGGCAATGAGGCTCTTCCAAGTGTTGTTGGTAAAATTTAGTGTACGCCTCCTCAGCATCTCCAACTGACATGGATTCTTCAGAGCAGCTCTCTGCGCTTTCATGGTGAAGGTAACAGGGCTCATGATATCCCATGTAGTATGGGTTGGTGTTAGGTCCAGCTGTCTTCTTTATCTCTGTGGACCAGTGCAACGTCTCATCGTTGAGCAGCCGAAAACGCACTTTCATTTCCATGGAAAGGCTACCGTCTTTGTTGACAAGAACCCGTTTCTCGATGTCATCATCCATCATGCTCTCCCTTGTGTGCGGGCAGGGACCTGGATGTCCCGCAGTGTGGAGTCCATTTGAGGATGACCTCTCAGATGACAGAGAGAGCCTTGATGCCCTGTTGCTGGACTCAGGTCTTGGGTGAATGATGCTTTTCTTTGTCTCAAGCCCAAAGTTGACTATAAAGAAAAAAGAAACAAAACAAAAAAACAAGTTTTAGTAATATATACTTACAATGAATACATTGCCATTGCAGATTCTACAATATAAATGTTTAATTTAACATAATTACCAAATAGTTACATATTCACATACTATTCAGTCCTTGGACCACTATACTATGCTAAACAATACACTCATAAACCATAACAATTTATACAGACATTACTGTCAACATCAAATGAACTGTGCACTCAATGACCTACAGCATGTCATTACCTTAGAAACTGTATCTATTATTAAATACTTAGTTATCTTTCCTGCAAATAATCAAGATGTTGTGCTATATCTAAATCTGTAATATCAGATAAGATATCTTTGGCAAGATCCCAAACTCTTTCTTTTGGCAGACAAGTTGTTTTGCTAAACTTATTGGCACAGCTCCCCAAATAGCATCCTGACAAATACAGGGATGTCACCTAATGTCAGAGTCACAGATCACTTTGCTTAATACAGACATACTGTAAACTTACAATTCTTCCTGTCATCCAGCCCTTGAGTGCACAGGTTTACACGTGATTTTGTGTTCACTGGAGGCAGCTTGTCGTCTGAGTTTTTCTGAATGCTGTCTAGAAGTAGGGAATGAAAGGGCTCCCGTCCCACAACGACTAGCACACTTGGGCAAAGCAAGAGACTCTGAACGCTGTCAATCTGAAATGGGGACAGGAAGAAACAAAAAGGCACAAAAATATGTTTGTGAATCACTTTAGACATTTTCAAAGTATCTGATAGCAACATTCTCCTTTTCTGACACTAGGGCTAGGATTTTCCATCAGATGAAATGAATAGCCAGTTTAAAAAAACAGGCATTGGAAAGGTTAACTGATGTTACATGGCGCCACCACTGGAAAGGAAATGTGCAAGAGTGGATTACGTCCACATTAAACCTAAGGAGGTTAATGGCAAAGGGAAGTATAGCCATCTGCGGTACTAATTTTCCCACGCAAGTTTTAATTGTGAAAACAGCTTTCCTAATAAATAATTACTCTGTTGTCGGAGGTGGCTGAGTCTCGTGCATAAGATAAGGTCATGGTATGCCCATAAAAATATGTCTATAAAGCGTTTTGTATTACATTGCATAAATTACTTGTAGAGTTCACAAGGTCATAGATACAGTGAGATTATATCCAGACAAAAACACACAGCAACTATTCTTACACCTTAACTAAACACCACTTCTGGATTTGGCATTAATCGTCTTAGATATTAAACTGTGTTGCCTCATTTCACACCTCACAGAGTGCATGCATGCATAGTTGTATTTAAACACATTGGTTAAACAATACACAGTGAGGGTGACAGCACACAGCAGTGTATAAGTAATCATATGTTTTAAAAGGACTTTACTGAAAGCTCTGAGGGGGAGGGGTGCATGGATGTCAATCTTGCTGTGCTAATTACTCAGCCAGTATACTGAGACAGGGATTATACCGGCCCCATCTTGGGTGACAATGCACTCAGCGGATTCCCTGTCCTGTCCCTGCAGCTGTATCAACCACGGCAAAGCAGCTCAGCGTTCACAGAGCTTGCTGACCACAGGGAAAGATGACCAGAGGGATATTCAGCACCTCAGAGGTCACAGCAGTCAGTTGCTGAAGGCATGCTTACTGCAGGGTTTAAGTTAACCATCAGAAGTAATGGCAAGTATAGTGAACATCTAGAACATTTACATTACATCTAGAACATTTACATTACATCTAGAACATTTAATTTTTTCATTTGAAGTTTTTTTCCTGCCTTCTTGTTCTGTTCAAAATAACAGACAGAACGTATGATTACATCATCATATCCCCTTTAAATGGACACACTTTAAATGAACAAAGGAATCTACGACTGGTCAAATTCACTATAACATCCTTAAGTTTCTTGTTCCTATATAGCAAAAACCACAGCATAAATCTATAAATAATTTGTGTGCATAAATGTACCTAAAGGTAACACACATTAATCATTTGCATTAAATGTGACACATTAAATGCTAAGAGGCTATGCTTATGTAAAGATACAAATGCAAACATTTGATACAAAATAGCATCAATGTCAGGCTCAAACTATCAAACCATGTGAGCCTCACAACTATCACACCACAGAGAATACACTTGAGAACTGGCTGGTAAATTGAGCAGGGGTGAACAGTAGGCATGCTTTTTCCACACCTTGTTAAATCTGCTGGCTCTGCAGTTTTCAATCCTAAAAACTTCTCAATATTCAGCCAGTCTAAGACAGATATCTGGCTATTTCTGGGTTGATAGGGAAAAACGTTGAAGATAATTAATTGCGGCCATGGGAGATGCAATTCTGAGTTTCTCAACCCAAACGTGTGTTTTCTCACAGTTGACCTGTTTCTGTTGGTTCAAAATAGCTCTGATTTGAGCAAGATTAATAGTTATTCCAGGCCGCGAGCACATCACCACAATGTAAAGTAGCGGAGGAGGAGGAATATCCCGATTGCACCCTCCAAGAACAATACAACAGGGAAGACCAGTTCCATATGGCAGCTCAGTCTGCTACTGATCTCAGCCAGATTTCAACCAAATCCCAGCCACAACTGCGCCAGATCGGTCCCTACATTAGCCTCCATCTGGAACCCCATATGTATTAACTTCTGTATTTGGAGCCCTAAACTTTGAAAAACTGACAACAGTTTTGGGGATGGAAGGCATTAATATCACTGAACATAGTTAATAATATTTAATTCTAACTTTTTAAAATAAAAATGTAATAAACATTACTAACTAAATGCAATAAACGCCTTCACTCATGCAGTGCATCAGTCTCAATGGAATATCAATACCCCTGTATATTTATCTACTTCTCTATCTTGAGCCCCATAGTTTCAAAGACTGACAGCAGTTTTGGATGGCTGATGGAAATATTATTGATTGAGTTAACAGCCCTCACACTTAAATGTTAATGTCTATTATATATGATAAATGAAAAGAACATGCTATAACTGCAATAAACAGCTTTATTTGTGTAGTGTATCTATCTTGGTGAGGGAACATCAATTCACCCTGTATGTGCTGCTATATACCCCTCCTTGCATAAGATGCAAGAACAGTTGTGAGGTTCAGAACAGCTTATCATTCGTTACATAAGCTTCGGAGTGTATTTAGATTTACACTTTTTTTCCCCTGACAGTGACCTCACAACAGATGTCTGCTTGCCGTATGTGGTCATAAGGGCAAGAACCATTCCCTGGTGTTGCAAACCGAGCATCTTTGTAGTTAGTCAGAACTTCTATAGTGTCACGTACATACACACGCAAAAGCGCGCACACACACACACACACACACACACACACACAAAAACTTATTTTAAAAAGATAAAGAAAAAATTCTTTATCCATAAACTTTAGCTTTGCACTTGCTAACAGCACTTCCCAAGGACCCCTCTGTATCAATCCCCAAGACAGTCCCAGCAATGGGTGTGTGCTGACTTAGAGCATGTTTTCTCAAGGAAGTACATGCCTGGGGCAATACTAATAGGATGTGTGCTCCAAACGGCTGCTCACAGCCCGGGCCAGAGGGGCCAGGACTCTGGGCTCTGACGGAGAGGAAACGCCTGGATGCGCTCCAGGACAAGACGCAGATGCTCAGCCAACAAAACATTCCACCTTTTAGGGACAGCGATCGGTCAAGCCGCAAATGCCCTACAGAGTCCAGCACGGAGCAGGTTCACTGGCTAATTCTGCGGAAGCCTCTCGCTCAGCTTATCGTTTGGCTTGTGTGAACGCACACGTTGGCAGTGGCTTAACCTGATCCAGCCTGAAACACAACACATAATCCCCATGTCTCTTCTGACCTTTAACCGCAAAATTAGACGATTTCCAGTGGGGCCATTTCCTACAATCAATCTGCCATCCGTCAATCTGCGCTGCATAATCACAATCACACAGAGCAATGCACTGTCCTAAACATGGTGCATGTGCGGTGCAGGTGCAGGTGCATGCATTTGGTCATTTAGACATTTGAGCATCTAGGCATTTGGCCACTTGTGTCACTAAGTGGCTGTTCGCAGTGAGATGCTTTATTCACCTCCGGGCTCTCAGTTTAATTGTTTCTCTATTGAATTACATGGCCAGGGGAAAAAGCTAGACTGCCATGTTGTCATGCATGTCGTGTTTGAGTGAGGCGTTCCCTTGGCCCAGTTCCCTCCAGAGACAGAAGACAGACATGCTGATGAACCAGCCAGGCGCCCAAAGCGCCGCCCCAGGTTGATGCCACTTTACTGGATATGACCTCCACCACGCACCAGACACGCACACACACAGACCAGCTGGAGCCTACTTTCATGCCATGCCAGGCGGGCCTGTGCTCTCCATCTCCTCCATGACGCATAGCGCATGGTGGTGCCTGCTCATCTATGACCACCTCCCTCATTTCCCGAACTGATTTTTTTTGGTCAGTTCAGTTTTTTTTTTCTACTTATATTTGTTTGAACTGTTAGATGAATTAGTGGTGCTTTAATTAAAGTTTAGAAAAAAAACTAAAAAATATCTACCTTTATAAAACATAAATAGAATGTGTTCCTCAGTCTTAACTGACATTTAATTCATCCCTTCAGAGGACTCATCATTTAGGGCTATAATGTTTTCAGTCACTAGAGGCCTCTGTATAACTGAAAACAACTAAGAGCTTTTGTACCTTAGATTGTGATGAAGCTCACAAACATACATAGCTCATTTAAAGCAAGCACATAGTCAGTATTCCAACAGTTATGCTTACATTTATTTTTTAATACTTTTTTATACTTAGATTTTTTTTTTTACCTGGAAAAACTATGGAATAAAAACTTTATATGTTTTATGTCACCGCAAAACTTTTTACTTTATCTCTTTATCTCTGACACTTTCCGCTTTCTCTCTTATTTAGCTCTCACTATTACTTTCTCTCTCTTTCCTTGATCACACCATTCGTTCCCATCATCAATGTTCATGCTAGGAGAATGCTGTGGTCCAACTGGCTAAGGTGCCCATACCACACTTGGGTCCAAGTGCCCACGGGGACCTGGGATCAAATCCGACCGAAGTCATCTCCCGATCCCAACCCATCTCTCTCTCTCCCACTCTCTTCCTGTCACTCTCTTCACTGTCCTAATCAATAAAAGGTAAAAAGTCCAAAAAATATATACTTAAAAAAAAATGGCCAATGGCTCTTGAAGTAAAATCAAGCCTGCTCACCTTGTGGCCCTCCATGGTGCACAGCTTTCGGACGTGACACTGCATGAGCTCCGCGACCTCATCCAGGAAGACCCCGAGGCTGCGCACAGCCCTGCGGTGCAGCACGATGGTCTTCCGCACGGACGGGTCGCTGTTCTTCACCAGCATAATCCTCTTGGAGTGCCTCTGGAAGTGGTGCTCCCTGGGGCCCTCGCCGGCACCCTCTTCAGGCCTGGTGGGCCTCCTGGGGGCAGGCGGCTGCTGCTGCATTTCAGCCTGCTGCGAGCTAGAGGCCTGGCCACCTCCTCCCGCCTCGGCCTGTGCCCCAGACTGGCAGGTGTTGCATCCACCACCACCGGCATTACCATCCTCCAGCGTCTCCTGGCGGGTGCTTTGGGGAGGGACAGGTTGCCGGGAGGGCTTGCGGGAGGGGTCATCCACAATGGCGTCGAAACAATGGTAGCTGCTCTTGAGTGCGGCCATTTTGTGGCTGATGCTGAAAGATGTCGGTTCTGGTTTATCCAATCAATAACAAATTTGAGGTCACATGGGAGAGGGCACAGCGTGTCGCGAGGTCAGAGGTCGACTGCAGAGGGTGCCCAAATCACCCTATGCATTTCTGTGCCACCGATCCACACGCTTTCTGCCTGGTCATGCCATGCTGCAGAGAGAAACACACACAAACATTTGTCATGCAAAATGCCCTGACATGACTAAAATGTTGATTTCTGGAAACGAACCACACATAAACATACACTATCTGCAAAATAAATCTGATCTCATCAAAAGGAAACATTTTATGTTAATGATATTAAGGGAATATTACGATTTATGCAATGACTCAAGTCTGTTTGCGTCCCTCCAAGATCCCCCCCCCAGACAACGTAATTGCATGAGCCACAGGCACAATGTACAAAACAGAGTCAGGAAGAATGGAGGGAGTCTTTTTCAAAATTAAAATAAATAGATACGTTGATTTATTAGGAAATTGAGACAATAAAAAAAGTATAGGACTTTAGGATGGCCTTTAAATTGTACTTCCTAATGGCATATATTTACCACAAGTGCAGACTCGCCTTTTATTTGCTAATTACAGTGAAGCTGATGATGAAACTATATAAATAGCCCATTAGTTCAAGTCATTGAGTGGTCACAAGTCACTGAGTGGTCAACCAGTCAAGTGATCACTAGTGGAGTGGGATCAACAGACCACACTTTCCTTCTGTTTAATTTAAAGGGATTAACTGATTAGGTGATAATCTTAGCAAATGTAAAGCACACTCATTTCGATCCTTTATTTAAGAGCATTTTGATCTCTGTGATTTAAAACCCATATGGTGGAACACCATGTGTTCAATCAGACACATTTGGAGACAAGGAATCTGGTGACACCATCCCACCCTTGAGACCTGCACCTTAAAAGCACCAATTCAAAACAATCCAGCTACGAATTCCACACATCCCTCAGGTTGCTCAGCCTTCTAAACTTAGCGGTAAAATACATGTGCCGTATTATTCAAGACATCCACCTGACAAGTATTAGCATCACCGGAACACTCACATGAGCGCATAATTATAGCCCTTCCAAAGCACGTACTAAAGGAGACATATAATTCACAAATTAGCTGTTGAGATTCCATATAATCCATCTGATCCATCATCCATCTGATGCATGTGCTGATTAGACTCCAGTTTCTGCCTATCCAGAGACTAGGTTATAATTTGCATAAAATATATCCATTGCACTTGTGCAATAATGTTCTTTGCAATCCCCCTTTCCCCATTTCAAAGACACCAACAAATTAAGTTGCATTGGATGCAAAAGAAACCAACAAATTAATAAATTACTTTTAAAAAAACAGTTTATCTCATTTCCTCTCTTCATCTGAACTGTGGGTAACCACAAATTCATAGAGAGTTCAGAGACGATGGAAAGTAACACAAGTTTAAACATACTGAAGGCCATCTGCCTAAATGCAATCTCATTTAAGTTAAAGCCTTACGTTTGCCCTGGTTTTTGATCTCACACGCATACCTGGGGCATGCCCTTAGTCTCTCTCTCTGTCTCTCTCTCTCTCTCTCTCTCTCTCTCTCATTCACACACACGCACACGCACACAAACACACACAAACACACACACACAAACACACGCACACACAAACACGTGCACACACACACACACACACACACACACACACACACACACACACACACACACACACACACAGAATTCCACACACATATTTTCTTCCACACAAAAGGCAGTCTGCCATTCTGCAGTGACACTCTGATACTTGGAAGGTCTAGCGATTTTGGAAAGGCTCTGTTCATCTGGCCATGGTCCAGCTGAGGAACACATCTACTCCAGATCCAGTGAAGCCAATTCTGAGATCACTACCATTACACTGCAATTCACTTTCACAAACAGTTGTTGATATTTCAGATAACCAGCCAGTAAAAAGTAAAGAAAAATCCGCACACTCAAGTCTTTGCAAACAAGTTTTTTACTCTATGTGCAAGCTTTCGGTCAGATGACCTTCTTCAGGCAGAGTAAAAACACATCATGAAAACATCATGCACCTCAACAGATGAGCGGTGATTTTTTTGACCTGATAACCAGCCAGTCAAATGACATCAATTACTCTGTTAAGTGCTCCTGGTGTGCTGTGTTGATTGGCTGGGATTGCTTATGATTCTTTTTTTCTTTCCAAATTACATGACTATGTACAAACACAGAACACAAGCCACTTCTTTAACACAAATACCGAACAGACAACTGGATGGCACGTCTGGATGTCATTAGATGGTCAGGAGCAATTTGCTGATTGCCCAATCTTACAGCATCTGACTTCACACACTCATGCATCTCTTCTAAACTAATCTTAAAAAGGTAATAAATGAACATTACTATACTGTATAAACCACCCTGTGGACTCTTTTAGTATATTTCCAGGTGGGATGGGTGGCACTTGAGTGACAGATAAGGTCTGTGTGTAAAGGATATAAACATATATAGAAATAGACTTTGCCCGTCTGTCAATTTAAGGCTAAGTACATTGTGACTGAACACTAGGGGAGAGAGCAGATGAAAGGGTATAGACATGGAGGAAATAGACAGCAGGGTCAGAAACAGTAAGGACCAAGGGTAATCTTCAAGAGACTTAAAAATAGACAGCTTAGCGTCCATTTTGGAGAGAAAGTGGGAGTCAGTAAGCATCCTGAGTTATGGCCTTAAAGTAAAAATAAATTGCTGCTCACAGCGTTTCACAAATACTGATTCATGTTACAATAAACATCAGAGTGTTGCTATTGATTATCACAAAAGCTAAGATTATTAACAGCTAAAAATCACAAAAGCAGAAACATTAAAGAAAATTGAAATCAAAACTCATGAAAAAATAAAGACATGATTTCACACAACCAATGCATTTTTGGCCATGACAGTTTAATGCATAATGCCAGTGACTATGTGGTAGATAGGCAGTCAATAGTCGCACACGCATAGATATGCATGATTCTATCAACATAGAAAGTATAATGCTTAGGTATTACAAATTGCAGTTAAGATGCTTGATTTCATTGCTTAGTTCAGATCGCACAGCACGCTGTTGGTGCTGAGAGAATTGCATGGTCTGCAGTGACATCCACACTTTAAAAAAAGGAGATGCACTTAACCTTGACAAAAAGACGGCCAGATTATCTAATTTAGCCTCGAGGTGTCATGGCTGCCACAGGGTGAACTGAGGAAACTCAAAAACCGCATCCTCCTGCCTGGCAAGTCCAAAATGCTGAAATCGTGTCCAAGCAGCCAGCGGCCTCTTCCGACTCTGCTTCACATGAAAGCTTTGCGGAAAAAGAGGTATCAACAAATAAGGCTTGCGCATACGAAATCCATTAACGCTGTCCAAACAAGTCACAGCCACTGATAATACCAGACAGTGAGCTGCAAGCATCAGAACTGAATGATACAAAACATGCAAAGAAATTGGGGCCAAATAGTGCTCTCGATGATAAATAGCTATAGGCTTCATGTTGGGTGGTTCAGCTAGGCCTTTTCCTTGCACAGCAGGGTTAGAATAAAAAACATGCCTGTTTCCAACGTTTTGCAGATCTACATACACCTATTATGTCACCCCAGCGGAGACATTTCAAATCTTGCTTGAGGTATGACCTTGTAACAGAAAAGTCTCACTAAACTCTGCCTTTACATAGTTTTATAAAGTGTTTCGAGTGATGCTGTTCAGCTTTTACAACAGACCAAGTAATAAAACACAGACCGCGATCTAATTTGATCTATTTTCAAGAAGATGCATGCATGCATCACATGCATGCACTGATACACTGCAGTTAAAGCACTTAAAGCCATACCAAACATGAACCACCCTGTAGTCAGCTTCCGAAGGGAACCTGTCACAAACACAAACACATACACCAACCAAGACACATACACAACAAACACTGACCCAAGCAATAAAAATACTCACCCTTTCAAAAACCTTGATCTACATGATAAGCCAAACGTTTGTTTTCTCACGGGGGGTTAAACCATCCGCAGACCCGAGGCATACACTCCACAGGGAACAAGTGCAGTGAAGTGAAGGTTCAGGTTCAGAGTTAGAGCTGGCACGAGAGCGAGTGTGAGAGAGCGGCCAGGCCAGTTCAAAAGCCCTCCCTCCCTCTCTGAGCAAGGGCCTACCTGCTAATCAGGTCCCGGGGAGACTAAGGATAGAACGAAAAGCCTCCTTAATCACCCTGAGATCGCATCGAGTCTTGCTGTGCTGAGGCTTTCAGACACATGACTGGGCCTCCATAGCCACACAGTGGAGGGTTGAGGGAGGTGGTGGTATGGAGGGTGTCAAGGAGCAATCTTCTACAATCTACTAATGACATAGCAGTATTGACAAAGGATGAAATTATGTGTTATGGGTGGATGAATGAGCAATTCTCCAAAAACGACATGGGATTTTCATATGCCAATGGCTTTTTAACCTTTAAAGATAATAGGACAGTTTGGGAAAAAGCCAAGTTTAACCATCTTGGGATAAAATCAATTAAAATATCTGTTATGTGTGCTACTTAACACAAAAGAACTTTAAGAATGTGCTGCATCTGTGCACGTAGCCGATGACAAGGCCTCCTCTTTAAAACACATGAATTAGGCACAAGCCACCTTTTTTTGTGATATGGTCCTTCCTGTCCTCTTTTTCCTTTGGAAAAATTGTCAGTAATGTACCCTGAAATTCCACGACCCGTTCCTTGGAAATTAGCAACCCACTGGCAGTGTAACAGCCTATCACTGACATGTTAGACAGCCCAGAAATGGACACTTCCTGGTTTTGATTAATGGGGATTGATTGTGAGTGACTGGGTCTGTAAATAGAGCTTAGAATCACGACTTACTCTGAGGGGCTAACTTACGAAAGACTGGATGTCAAGGTGCGACACCACTCTGAACTTTGATCTTTGACCCCAGAACAAATACAACTGCTGCAGCAGGAAGTGGCTGCACTGCTTATGTTCCTGCTCTGGTTATGACAGTTCTGTGGATAAATTTGGTGCCTCATCAAAATGTTTTTATCTAAAAAAAAATCTGACTTTGTGACATTTCTGCAGTAAAAAAATGTAACACCCCAATGGATTCATGTTTTAGCATGTTTTACACAGAACATACAGTATAACACATAACATGTATAACACGTGCAGTACATACTTGCAATCAATGCAAATGGCAAAATAACCTCAGTTGAAAGTCAAATTTATTCAAAATTATTAAATATCATGTTGCCAATAACACATTTTTTGAACCTGTTCTATGATAACAGTGGTCAAACATGAAATAACACTTGATGATTTGTAAATATGGTATTTATGGAGGGAAATACCAAGCAGAATAGAAAAGCAATTACAAAGGGAAAACTGACAGGTGTGATATCCCAGGTAGAGGTAGTCAGAGGAGGTAGGAGGTATGGCAGAAGAGCTAACTTGGTCTTAAGAGCTTTGACTGGATGGCTCTCATACTTAACGATTAATGACCATCTTATTTAACAGTAATCCCAATGAATCCAGTATGGCTCTGCTTACCTCTCCAACTGGGTTAAGTAAACCAATGGTGAACCTCAGACAAGATGGTGTTGGCAGCTTGATGAGGTTGAAGAGATTGAAGTTTGTTTCAGTGAGAAAAATTGCTCAAATGATGGGAGAAAACTCTTCCAGGATAATCAAGGCCAAATTTGTAGATACACTTTTATAAAAATAGAATTACCCAATTATTTTCTCTGAAATAATTTGAAACTGACCAAAGTATGTGCCATTATTCATTTCATGTTTAATGTAAACAAGACTTGTGATACTAATTAAGATGAAACTGCGAGCTGGAAACCAGTATAGTCCAATAATTTATCAACAAATTTGCCATGGCCATTTCTATAATGTCTTTGTAAAATAAACAATAATGATCTATTTTCAAACTTCCTTTTCTTTACTCTATTATACCAAAAGGCATGCAGCTATGAGAAAATTGCTTTATTTCTTTTCAGGAAGAAATTAAGCGTTTTTTCAACAAACTGTAAATACACAAGCAAATTTGGCCACGACTGTATATTTCTCAATGTCTGATTACTTCTTTGCTCAAATGCTGGCCTAATGCCCATGAGAATCAGCCAGAGTGACAGAGGCAGTCACACACCGTATTTATTTTTTTCACTGTGGGCACATGAATGCGTCTTGTTTTTGCTGATGTCTGACTAAGACGTAAATGCTCCGCAAGACTTCCTGGTGTCTCCCTTATCTTGGAGCTGCAGCCGGGAGCTCCTTTTTTCCGATCAGGCGGAGTTCTGGTAAATCAGGTATGCTTACTCACTAGGGAACCCCTTCCCTCACAAACACGTAGGCCATTAGGGCACGCACGCACGCACGCACTCTCTCTCTCTCTCTCTCTCTCTCTCTCTCTCTCTCAAACACACGCTTAGACACAAGCTACTTTCAGACATGTCCTCCATAGTATATGCATTTTTTTGTCAAACAGAGGTCCAACCCTTTGGGTGATTCAGATATGATACTGCGGACATTATGTGTGAACGACACCGACGCACATGAACAGAATCTCCGCGTGGTTGAACAGTTTGAATGTGGTTGAACACACACATGAATAGAATCTCCACATGTTCTTTGCTTCGTTCAGACTCATTTAATGCCCGTCAGAAATACTAGGAGGGGAGCAGTAGAACTGCCGGCTAAGTTCGGAGTTCCAAATGTCCGGTTATGTTGTTCAGATATACGGCCCAACCGCTTGACATCCACAAAACATGTAGACTTACACCTATGTCTGAAAGCAGCTACACTTTCATTCACTATACACACACAGTCGTATAAGGTATATAGAGAGAATGCAAATGGGTAAGATCAAGAGAACGAGAGAGAAAACTCATGTGTCATAAGGATGAGTAAGCCAACTGGGCTGACTAGTTTTTTCTCCATGAGTCATAAGACCCCCATACACACACACACACACACACACACACACACACACACACACACACACACACACACACACACATACATACTTAACCCGCTGCCCTGTCCCGTCTGCCTGAGTCAGACAAACTACAGATGACGTCACCTAACCCACCCACTCCTCCGCCTCTCCCCCCCTGAGGGGGAATACTGGGGGAGGAGAAGGGAGTGGAGCCCCCCTCCCCTTGAGATAGTTGCGTATACTCACAGAGCACCATCCCCGCTGGGGCAAAGAGGAAACCGAGAGAAAGAACACAGTAGGGTGCCGCCTGGTGCACAATAGACGACCCGAACACACCCGAGGGGCACTACGGTCTTGACTAAGCAGAACGGAAAAAGTGAAACTTGGTTATAAAGAGAATGTTAGTTATTGCCAATTTTATGCAATTTAATATCATAGTGTCTTGCATCATACATCAGACTTTCGGCTTTCAGCTCTGTATCATGCATTCTGTAATACAATATCGCAAATACAAGTTGTGCCATCCTTTAAATTCATTGACTATGTATTATGGGATGGTAACATAACAGGTGCCTGGCAGACAGTGTGTGTGTGTGTGTGTGTGTGTGTGTGTGTGTGTGGACAGGCCTTCCTGCTGAGGAACGCCTTCACAATGACTAATGATCTACTGAGCAAAGCAGCAAGAAAAAGCATGCAACCAAAACAGAACACAGCAGCACAGCACAGCAGAGCCGTGCAGTGACCAAGCCCAGCCAGAGCAAGTGACCGTTGGCTGCATGAGGCCACCCTCCCAGCAGGAGCCCGAATGCCTGCTGCCCACATGTGAGCAACTGTGTTGCTGAAGCTCCAGCTTAACTGCTCCCTCCCCCACTGCCATGTCAGAGCTGATTACAGTAGAACCCTCTCCGCCACAAGCGGTCGCCTTCCTTGCCAGAACTGTACAGCTCCACTTGAAGGTTGAGTATGTTTAAGGTGTTTAGCGATGACTTATACAATATCATAGAGCAATAATATCAGGGTGCTTGGACTGCTGATGGGATGATGTATGGAGGAGGTTGTGGTTATGTATGTGTTCTTAAGGTCCAAATATCCTTTTTTTACAGGAGGATATTTTAGACACTCACAAAAACTTTGCACTTAAGTCCAACAAACAGATGTTGACATGTTTTTTTTTTTTGCCATCCCATGCTTTTTATGTCACTGACACAATTTGAACATTTCTGGCATACCATATGATCTTAATTCCTGAGAACTGCAGTTAATTTTTACAGTTAATATGTAAGTTTGTAGCATTTGGCACAACATCCCATCACACATCACTTCAAGTCCTTTGGATATCATGTTAAACAACAATAAGGCCAACCCTTTGCACAACCTACAGTGTTTCCCATACATTTACTTATTTGTGGCGGCCCATCACAATATCAACATTGACCACCACATAGTGATTTTCTAGGTTGTACTAAATTGTGCTTAAATCTGGTTAGCATCATAACCACACTGTGCTAATTGTTAAAAACTGTTGCATTCAAGTTAATTTCTGCAAACCAACCACCACAAATGGAATTCAATTCTCTGGGAAACACTGACCTAACTCATAAGGCGAACAACAATATTGTGTTCCTGGAACAAATCTGCTTTATGGTGATGTACAATGCATGTTGGCCTGCACAAGATAAGGCTCCGCTGTTGTAAGAACTTAAAGCTGGCATAGGTGTGCTATTTTTACATTCTGATCCAAATCCATGCAGCTCTATCACATCCATGGAATTTATAATTTTCCTATTGTGCGCAAAAGCTGTGCCTTCAACAACAAACAGAACCAATACAAGCACATCTGCATGTTTGACAAGATTTGCTTTACACTGCAGATGAGCGTGTAAGAGAAGCACCATAACAAAAGGGGGGCAAGAATAGGCAGAAAAGGAATTTAAATTTGCAAGTCAGGATCTTCTTGGTGTGATTGTCCCTGTAAACCAGACGGGTAATGCAAGAACTGTCTTTGCAGACTCACAAATCCTATTACCAGTAGTCTTTAATTGCCTCTACCAAGTTTATGGGGTGCCCTGGATTAGCTATGAGATGTGACATCCAGATCCCTGCATGCCCTGGATCTGTCAGTTTTTAACATGTCTCAGCAAAAAAAAAAATCTAGATCAGAGAAGGCATTGTAACAAACCCATTCAGTACAATAACCAATCCATGCATTGAGTGTATAACTGTTTTTTAAAGTAGCTTGAAACAAAAGTTATTTGAGAAAATTATAATAATGGAGTTATCAGTAAACAAGGTGTGTAGCCCAGGGATGTGCTAAGAAACATCAACATTTATTTTAATATAAACTAAATACAGTAACCACGCAATATCAAAATAAAATACTGTATTTTTGTTTTTTCAAAATACTAAAAATAATCTTTAAAGGGAGCGTGAAATCACTTTGCAAACCTTCTATCTGTCTGTTTAATCTATTCCTTCTTCAGTAAGTGCACAGTGTTTGAGAGCAACAGCTTTTCTCCGCCTACAAGACATGCCATAAATCTGCAAACAGTCAACAGATCAATTCTGCTGACCTGCCTGTTACATCTCAGCCAACTGAACTTTTCAAGCGATAGGCCTACAAACTAAACACTGAACCTATTTGAAAGCCACAGAATGTGGGCTTAAAGCAACCCAGTTCTATCCAGGGATCGCCACTCGTGATGAGTCATGGAATGCCTCTTGCCCAATCAGAAATGTATAAATAGTTTAAATGGATCTGTATAATGTTGTATAATGCTTGATATTGATTTAGGTGACACATGCAACTTTTTGAGCTAAGGGCAAGAACGATAAAAAACGATTTCAGAACGATAAAAAGCTAATAGCCAATCAGAACCCATTGAATTTTAACCGTCACATTCATTAACACAAGGATAGACTTTGTTTATCGTTGTTCAGTGTGAACGCTTTTATCGTTATGGTTATAGTTATCGTTATCATTATCGCTCTTGGTGTGAATAGGCCTGGGCCCACTTCCCCGATAACGACGGAGACACGCTCTTAAGAGGGTTTTCTACGATTCATCTTACGATCGTTCGTTTTGTTTTTCCGACTGTTTCCCCAACATGCTCGTATCGTGAACGCGCATGCACTGCTCTTAAGATGCTCTAAGGGGAGCTGTCCACGTTAATAGTTCTGAAATATCCTCTGATTTGGTGATGTCAGGTGACTGCACGTCACAGCTATAGGCCTACCATTTAAACTTCGGATCTACACATTAATTCACATCAATACGAAAATAGAAACACTTTGACATCTGCATGTAAGCATCCCAAGTAGGTTATATACCACACAGAGACATAAATAATTGTAATTATTTTAAGATTAGATTGTTGCACCATGCAATAATTTTTCGCGGTGCCACTTAAGAACACGTTTGACGATAAGAAAGAAGTCGAGTAAGAAAGAGAGGAAATGTATAGGCTTAGATTTTGATGCAGTAGGCTACAGACTAAACCAAATGTTGCTTTCTCTGCTTTTTACCTCATAGGCCTAATAAAATATTCACGTAGCAAAGATAATGTCAAACTATTCTGGCAACGTCTCGTTTCATAACTTGATTGCATTTTTGTCCGCTTTTCATCACATTATTATGCCCATTAAATGTAGGCTATTTTGCACGCTAACATCTGATTCATCACAGGTAAACACAATAAAGAATGGGAACGTAAAATGGATTATGTATTCTAAGTTGTAATTCCTCTGTATGTCCTGTTGGTGACCTCAGTGAGAAGTACTGTTAAGACGCTCTTAGCCGGTAACGAAGTACTCTGGAGCACTCGTGAGATCTACGAGTGTTTTCACGACGCTCTTAAGATACGATGGTTTCGGGAAACAGTCGGCAAATCTTAAGACGTTCGTAAGAGGGACTTTACGACGCTCTTAGGCTTAAGAAGCTTTCGGGGAAGTGTGCCCTGGGCAAATTACTCAGCACTAATAAGAGGCTACATTCATTGTTTTGCACTTTCATGATGTCATCACATCACCAAAGGATTGTTTTAGGCCTCGGTGCCACCATTTCTTTTTACCAAAAATATTTGCCACTATTTTTAAACTACAAAAATACACACCTATAAAGTAGTTGACACAAAATGTGCAGCCATTTTCTTCAACCCGATAAAATGCAAATGACAAAATAGCCTACTATTTTGTATTTGAAATATGTATTTTAAATACATTATCATAAATACTGCCCATCCCTAGTGTAGCCCAATTCAAGCAATCCTGCAAAAACAAACTCAGTTCCAAAGTATAAAGAACTTCAATAAATGTCCTTATAAATTTACTTAGGGCCTACAATGATGGCTAGAACTTGTGAACTGCAGAGCTTTACCATCCTTCATGCAGAGCATCAGTGGGGAGGACACACATAGACATAATATACATAGACGCCGCATCGACCGCTACTCCTTACTAGCGCTGACGAGATTTGGAGCCGCCATCTTGGACCGGTCATCCACTCCACTCAGTGTAATCTGTTTGGCCGGTGAGATGAGCTGTCAGCGCACTTAATTAATCATATCTCACTGAATACCGAACAGATTCTCACGCGTTTTTTTTTTGCTGCAAAGGTCATACATGTAGCTATGATACAGGAAACATGATTTAGCGTATTTTAATATTCATAGTGGGTTTAACAGTGATAGAATATTCTGATATATGATATAAAGTGACCTGACGTCCGATATCAAAACTGGGAACATAATCCATGTTTGACAGCATAGACAAAACTAGTTTGATACAAATTTAATGAGTTAAATATAGTTCACAGTTGACAGAAAAGTTCCATCAACAGCATTATTCACAGTCCACAGAAAGGTTCCATAAACATTTAAGTGAGATCAGTGCCATTCAGACATCTGAGGGGTATTCCAAGTAGGCCTATGTGGTTTAGTGACAAACTTGGGTAAATTGACTCAGAATAAGTTGTAAACCTCCCAGTAGAAAAGCTGTATGATACAGGAAACATGGTTGTGTGTATTTTAATATTCATAGTGGGCTTAACAGTAATAGAATATTCTGATATATGATATATTATAAAGTGATGACATCCAATATAAAAACTGGGAACATAACTAATCCACGTTTGACAGCATAGACAAAAACTGGTTTGATACAAGTTTTAATGAGTTAAATTTACAGAAAAAAATCCATTAACATCTTCAGTTCAGTGCCATCAAAAATAAAGTGATGAACAGACATTGGTGTGGCATAAAGGAAATGGAGTAACTGGGTTCAATATCAACAGCATTTGTTAGACAAGTTCCATAAATATTGTAAAGTGCAAGTTTGTAGGTTTGTTTCTGATCCTTAAAAAACAGACGTAGGTTTGGCATAGTAAGTGTAACAGTTCATCAATTCAAGACAAAAAGGTGACTTGTCACTTGTACAGTGTCAATGGGTTCATCAACAGCATCTGTTATTTACAGTTCACAGAAAGGTTCCAGCCCCAATGAAGAGATGAAATAAAAAGGAATTAAGAAACATTTTAGAAACTGCTAAGATCAACCCGTTCATTGCAATCAGTAAAGAATCAGGGAGTGTGTCTTCACAGGCTCAGTAAGACAGAGTTACCGTCATGCAGTTGGTTCTATGATTTCGACAACTGGTGCATGTCATTTTGTATGTTCCCACCTTGCTAAAATTGCTTGGGTACACTTTGGCTGAGAACAAAAGTGCTTCAGACAGCAGGTGGGCAAATAAGATGGCATAGTAAACTGGGTAAACTCCATAAAAGAGGACTGAGTCAACCAGACGATGGGAAAATAGGACACAGAGTGGCGAATGCAGGTGATGAAGGTGGAGCTCATAAATCAAACATTCAGTCACAGTGTAGCAGATGCCCTGCAGTACTGCAATGAAGAGCACCTTCCTCAGTTCCAGGGTGTGAGGAGACCGTTCAGTTCATTCACAGTCTTCTTGAACAAGGCAGTTGTTCTGGAGAGATACAAAATAATAAATAAATGAATGAAAAGGAATTTGAGAGGCATCTTATTCTTGTTAGGGTAAATGACATGTGAATAATACAGTGTTGGGCAAGCTACTTCGAAATTTTAGTGAGCTAAACTATCAGTTACTCTGCCATGAATAAAACACTACACAAAACTACAACCCAGTCAAATGTATTAGTAGCCTAACACAAACACAGCAGTAGGCTAGTTCACTACATAGGAAGCTACTTTAAATTGTGCTAATTTCACATGACAAGAAAAGTGTAGCTTGTCTGGCTAAGCTACTTGATAAATAAAGAAGTTGAGCTATTGAAAAGTTACTTTATTCAGGAAATAGTGAGGCTACACACTACACAGCAGGCTACACACCAACACACTTAGCTGTGCTTAGCTAGCGATTGCCCAATAGGCTAGTCTATGTCACTTGTGTAAAATCGGCCGCCAAATCTAGTATGATTTATTTCTACAATAGCCTTCTTGTGTCAGTTGTAATCTAAGTCAGTGTTATGGAATATGACTTATCAAGTCTCAGTTCATAGCCGGGTAAACACCGAGTAAACATAGCCTAGCTATCGATAGATGGCTACGATTTTCATACAGTAATATCACAGATTGCTCCTTCTCAGCTCTCTGGTAATATTCTATTCACAAAATACAACCAATAGTACGGTTATGTTAAATCTTACTTGTGAAAAGTAAATCCCCAGTATGGTCCCCGATTTGAGAAGGAACATGCTGCACAGTGCTGTCATCTTGTGTCTTCTGCTGCAACGCAACGAGGAGTATGACCGGTCCAAAATGGCGGCCGCATTTCTTGTTTCCAGCAGCCAATGCGGCGTCTATGTATATTATGTCTATGAGGACACAGGCCTCACAGGCCTGCCTTACAGTAGGTTCTGCTGCTCACCTTCCTCATGCCTTTACTGTTCGCTTCACAATCAGTAGGCTATGTTACTAGTGTGCTCTCTGTGAGAAAACATGACATGTTTTACAGCCTATTCAACAGTAGGCTAGATCCACATGTGGCGTTGCAAAGTTTTGGAAGCACTATACTGAAAACACACCACTGCATATTTTAACAAAACAGCCTACCTTCACTTAGGCCTATATTTCCTTGCCATAATTTACTTGTTTCCCTTTTATGCCTGACTCAGTTCACGTGTGATTTTTATTACAGGCATTGCTGTACAATTTTTCATTCATGTCTGCATTATTTCAGATCGTAAGCTACGACAGCTGAATAAAAATGTGGGATACATCCCTATACACCATGACTTCCAAGTGACTCTTACCAGTTGAACACTCGCGATGCACATTGACACACACTTTTGAAATGTCCAACTTCATCAACTGCTGCCTTGAAGAAATGGAGATGGCACTACTGCGTAATGGAATGAACTGTAAGACACTTTTGTTTCCCTCTGTTTTAACTTTGCTCTGTAATTTTGGATATTTGTTTTGATTGTCCAGACAGTGTCAAAGTTAGCTACATGTAGGCCGATGTTTGCTAGCTAACGTTATATGACTGCCAAATGCTAGTCGTTTCCTTGGGGTGTTAAATGATTTCAATACGAAGTAGGCTATCCGCATCGGCTGTAGGCTAGGCTATCACATAACCGTATGATTTTTTAACAGTGAATATTGTGTGAATACTTTATCTGTGCTTGATAGTGTTTATCATAAAGCATGGTTCCTATGGCACGGTCTCTAACTATGTATATGCGTGTGAATAATGGGCTAATTTTGAGGAGGCGGGTGACTGTCCTCATATTTAAAAAAAATGTAGCCTATCCTCTCAATTAGCCACAAAGACAAAAATTGTAGCTATCTATGATAACTAAGACAACATCCTAGATATAGGGAGAACGTAGCACTTGACATTCAGTAGAGACTGTATTTTGCTTGCTAAAGGTAGATTGCATGCTTGAAAGAGTTTGATTAGGCCTACTTTATTGTTGACCGTCCTATGTTATAGCCTACCATGTGTGCACCAGTAGGCCTACCCCTTGTATTTGTTAGCTTTTAGCCAGGCAAATATATATGACAATAATCGGGGTAGGAGCTAAGGCAATATGCGCACACAGTTGTAGACCTAAGATTCCTCAAAATAACGGATGTGAAAAGTTATTGTCAGAAGTGGGATTCGAACCCACGCCTCCAGGGGAGACTGCGACCTGAACGCAGCGCCTTAGACCGCTCGGCCATCCTGACTTAAGGAACTGAAATGCATGACGTAATTTAAAACGGAAATGGTAAAGTGTTGTTTCCGTTCTGATTCCGTGTGAAAATACGATTTTACATATTATTTAATGTACATAGTAATAGTAAACTACGTTCGAATCATAGTACGAACGAGTCGCTGTTTGCGATGTCTTTATTTTCCGTTTTGGATGCTTGAATGCAGCGTAGTTGTAGGCTAATGCTTACTATCACTATGGGACATCTGCCAGCCAGCCTAGACTCCGTCAAAGAGTGTAGAAGTAAGTTAGCCTACTTCTGTTATTATGACAGACTTGTCTGTATGCTATAGGTGCTTTGAAGCGCATACAAGTTCTAGGTTCGAGCCTGCCCTTTCTGAAACGCATCACGTGCATCAATGACACATTACGGCAAGTTCTAGGTTCGAGCCTGCCTTTTCACTGGACGGAAAAAATAGTAGCCTACACATTTCAAGGGACAATACACATATAGGTTTTAAAACGTTAAATAATATAGGCCTATAACATAGATGATAAACAACCATTTGGTATTCCAGGGTCCAAATTTTATATATTTTTTCATTTTTATTATTTTGAATATTTTAGGGCCTTGTTTATGAGTATGTGTGAAGAATGACATGGATTTATGGTAAAATATGTAACTGTATTGTTTCAATCCCTTTTCACCTAAATCCGTATTTGTCAGCCATTTTTAAAAATGGCTGCCGTGGCCCCTAGGGTCCAAATCCGAGGCACCATAGATTCTAAAACTGATCAGACCCCAGTCCTGGCCCTACTGGCTGTGGAGAAACGTCCACAAGGTAGCTCAGCTGAAAACAGTGAGCTAGCGAGTCTGTCAGACACAGACGTGAAAGTGAATGGTTGATGCATGTGCAATGTATGCAGCATGTCATTTTCCCCACTGTCAACCTGTTCCATAGATCCACAGAAATAGTTAATGTGCTAACACTGACTTCAAAAAGTTTGAATGAAAATTGTGGACTGCTCCTCTTTGTCCTCCCCATTGACAGTATAGTGTAGGCTATGCACCACAGTAGAACATAACTTTTTTCTCAGTCGTTTTGGTACGCAGATCAGAATTGTAATTCTTAAAACTGCTTGTTCAAACTCTAAAACATCTTCTCACTTGTGCATATCATAAAAGCAGTTGTCATTGCTTCGAGCAAACAGCAAATGTTTCAGTACATTCATGCACTTGAGTGTGTGCAATAATGATTCATCAACATGATTCATCATTCTATGTTTTTTTAATAGTAATAGTGTTCCATAGCCCTGCTCTTCCCCTCTTTGTGTTATTCTATGTGTCTTATTGTATGTGTGTTATTTCTTGTGGTATCTAATGCCATTGATTAGGGATGAATACATTACAACCATAATAATGATATGAACAAAAATATATGCATTGCTTTAGAAAAATAAGTCCAGAAATTGGGGCAAAGTTTGGCAAGTTGTATTTTTATGGCCCTTTTGGTAGGCCTACGTGTAGTCAGATTACCATGGCTCAGTGTGATTGTGTAAATAGTATTAAAGCCAAAACAACTGCATCCTACTAAGCTATGACACTTTTAACTGGATAAGTCCTTATTTCCTCCTTTCCTCACTCAACTATGCCACCTTCTACACTACCCAATTGGCATAATGTGTGCTCTCTCTCTCTCTCTCTCTCTCTCTCTCTCTCTCTCTCTCTCTCTCTCTTTCTCTCTCTCTCTCTCTCTCTCTCTCTCTCTCTCTCTCTCTCTCTCTTTCTTCCTGCTCTGAATGCACCAAAGTGAAACATTAGAAATATTATCAATAAAAAAGTTTCTTGCGTGATATTCAGGAATGGACAACTAGTCATGTCTGATCTTATAGCAAATCAAGAAACTATTGACTAATTTTTTGTAGGCCCTCTACTTAGTGCAGTGTTTTGCAGATTGACTTGCTTTCACTAAAAGTGTTGTTCCGTCTTCATGCAATTAAGGCCTTGTTTGGTAAATTTAGCTATATATTATTTGTCTCTACAGATTCGGTGCCGGTTGTCAGCCTGCCTGCATGAGAACAGTTACTGACATGGGATCTGGACATCACCATGAATAAACCTACCTATCAGATTTTGTGTTGGTTTTTCTCAGAAAGGCTACAAACAGATGCCTTAAAAAGTATATATATACCTATTGACAGAGTATTTTCATATTGGGCATCTTTGACAACATGACACAGTTTGACTATATTGTTGATAAACAATGGTGTAAGGACATGTCATTTTGATTGCACTGACAGTTTAAATTCCATTCATATAAATACTTGCTTTTGAGGCATAGTGTTTTGAGCAAGATGCACTTTTGCTACTAGTGCTGTCACAGCTTTGCCAGGTTCTTCAGCAGTACCATCTCTGCACCAGCCACGCCCACTCATCAGACTCACACTCCTGTCAGTCATTCTCTCTCCCCTGCCCACTGAAGCCTTACACCTGCATCTGATCAATCAGCTGATCAGCTGCACTATATCAGGCCTACCTCCACACACACACTTTGTCTGGCCTCGTCAATGCTGTATCAAGGACCCAGCCAAAGACTGTATCTAGGGATGGGCAAAGCGAGGCTTTATGAAACACTGAAACATTCGAAGCAATTGTGCCGAAGCTTCGAAACAATTCCGACACCTCCGAGCTGTTTAGGGTGAAACAAATCTGTGAAATGCTTCATATTGGAGATGTAGTCTTTGAAGTTTGTGGCTTGCTGTGTTACCTGTGTTCAGTCTTTGTCAAAAGCTTAGCAGTCATGCCCTTGGTCAATTACTGGATGGGAGACCACATGAAGTGACAATAAAGAAATTCTTATTGCTGCCGCTAGTGTTCTCTAAATCACTTTCTTCTTATAAAAACTCTTGATTTTTGACCATTCTGAGAGTTTAGTTGAAACTGTGTGGTTAATGATGAAGTAAGAAAACATAAACAGATACGATCTGAAACAATACCTTAAATCAAACGAGGATCGAACCACATTTGAGCAGCCTGGGCTAGGCCTACCGTGCAAAAAACACCCTCACTAACCACTACACCATCATGGTTATTGCTTAAGAAAAGTCTACACTGTTAATTGAGTGCGCGGACACGCCTGCCGACACCGGTGAAATGCACCGAAGGTTCACTTAACTTTGGTCACATGACATGGGGATTTTGAACAATGTTTCGAAGTAGTGGTCACATGACATGGCTGTTTTGAACCACGTTTCGAAGCAGTGTTTCGAAACACTTCTGCTTCGAAGCCTCGACACTGATTCGAGACATCGGTTTCAAAAGTCACACCCCTAACTGTATCGCCTAGTCCTCCTTCTGTCTACCGTGACAAGTGCAGTTTGTTATTGTGAGAAATGCACTAACTGTTGATTGTGCAAACATTATTGATTTGTGAAATGCACCAAATTGTTATACAAAACTGTAAATCTTTTCAAAACATATTTCAAAACAACAGTCTTTTAGGGGTTTATGGTTTTATTTGTCATATGTAGGCTGATAAGTAGATCAATAAAACTAAAAAAAATGAAAACAGTTATGTTATTTTACCATGATGGGAAACATGAATAATCCTTTCTAATAAAATACTAAGGTTTTATGTGACCTGTTCAAGGTATGTGCTGCAATAATCATACTTTGTAATTGGTATGTTTTTTCACAGCAGGTGCCCTGAATCTGTTGATGGTTAGTAAGTCTCAATTTGTCCATTTCTTTCCACAAAATCGGCCAGAAGTCATAACTTAAGGGGTTATAAATGTTCTAACAGGGGAACATGCCCCTGAACCCCCTATCTAGCTGGGTTACGAACTGTCTGCAGCTAACAGTACCGCTGCTGGAAAAGTTTATAGGGGAAACACTAAAAGTACCAGATTAGTTCCAAACCTTCATTTAACTCAAAATCAGCCAAGCCATTCATTCAACTCTTCAGCCAAGAACACCTTACAGTAATTACCCGTGTTAAGTGATTTTCTAAAGATTCTCTTTAGTATACTTTTCTAAAATAGAGTTTTCTACCTCTGATAGCAGCCTCCCAAAAAATCTTTGTGGCCCTCCTGTTACTATGAACTGGATCCGGGCCTGCCAGAGCCCCTTTGTGTGTTTTTCTACCTAATTTGATGCTTTTATCACAAAGTGATTTTTGTGCTTAACGGCCCCACTAGTCGCCTCGGATTTGGTCCCTGGGCTGACAAAAATGGATTTTATTAGAGGAAAAAGATGGAAAACAGAAACTAACAACTATACAGTTACATATTTCATAAATCAATCAAGTTATTTTTTTAAAAAGTCAAAAGTTATTTTTATATTGATGTTGAATTGTATATTTATTGGGTGGGCGTGTGGTGCAGCTGGCTATAGCGCCCATACCACCAGTGTTGGGCAAGTTACTTCAAAATCGTAATGTAGTATGTATTACTTATTACTGTCATTTCAAAGTTATTTGTTAGATTATAATATTACTGTCTCTGAATTGTAAGGCATTACACTACTATTGTATTACTTTTAAGTTACTTTTACCAAAATATCTAGAAATATGGATTTGGCATTCTAAATGCAGTTTATTATGCTCAATGCAGCTCACTGCACTTCCAGTGGAGGATGATGTGGTATAGCATAATGACTGAGCTAGGCTTAAGGCTAACAACAACAGTAGAATGTAATAGGCGCAGTGATGGCTCATGATGCAATACAAGGAACAATCATAGCCAGAATTTTGTTAAAAGCCGACAAAAGGTCGAAGTCTGGTCAATTGTGATAGAAATGCTGTAACTTTAGGCTTAGGCCTACTTCAGCAGAGAGCCCACTACCTGTATATTGTAACCCAAAACTTAAAAGACATGTCAAGATAGGCTACACAGTGCCGCTGCTGGCCATTTTGTCATATGGCAGTGTCATTTTCAGTCAGAACAAACATATCGGTCAAGAGAAAATCAACTTTAAATCAATATTTGCCAGGGGTATGAATAATTGTGTTCTTAACTGTATATATATATATATATATATATATAATACTTTATATTATATATATATAAAATATATGCTTTTATATATATATATATATATATATATATATATATATATATAATATAATACTGGCTCTTCTGTAATATTTGTTGCCCACAAAGGTTTTAGATTTAGTTTTTGAGGCTTGGTTGTTGATTGGCCATTATGTGAAATCCCCTATAGCTCTAGGAATTTAACATCTCTCCTGTTATGTGTATATTTGAAAAGTCATTCTTTCATATACAGAGAGCTGAATGAAATATGTTGCCTACGGACCAAAGTGCATAAAACACACATTCAGCATTAGTGGTTCAAACAGACAAGCAAATAACAACATGTACTCACAGTCATGACCGTAAGAATTTGGCAGTCGCCAGAAGACTGTGAGACAGTAAGTCATCGTTTCCCAACCTTGGGGTCGGGACCCCATATGGGGTTGGCTGACGTATCTTACAATTGACCAGTTCATTACATAAAATTATACATAAACTAAATTAAAAAGTAACAGATACTTCATTACAATCTAGCTAAATAAAAATAATCTTAGACAGCCCGTTTGACTGATGGAATTATACTTGATCAATGTTCAAAACAAAGTAGTTAAACAACCAGACGTGCAAGGCCATTTGGGAAAAATCAAAGTACCGCTCTCGTCTGGATGTTATCAGACATGAGTTGCGTTCTCTCTCGCTACACGTGAATTTGTGCTCTAAAGTCCCAATGGGGAGCAGGCGTACTGGTAGGGAGGCAGGGAGTTTAGGGCCCTGATTGTAAAGCCTTGTGATGCGGGTCCTGATGGTGCAGAACTGCCTGATGGTAAAGGGAAAAACAGGCTGTGTGAGTGGTGGGTGGGGTCCTTCACAATAGCAGAGGCTGTGCGTATGTGTACGGATATGGCTGTGTGTCACTTAAGTTGCTTTATCTTTCTTTAAGATAGCAGCAAATTATGTGTCATGCATTAAACATTATAAGGTATTTTTAAGGAGACAATTTTAAATCAACAATATTGAATTTATTCTGCCGCAATGTTGGAATTCATTCATCAATATAGATAATATAGATAATACAGGTTAAAATAAACCCTTGTTTCGCATGTTTCTAAAGAATCAGTGATTCATTGAGATTTTCTTGTTTTCCTCCATTGATCTCCATCTATTTGATTATGCTATTGCATTCCTGCACCAAGCACTGTGACATATGTGATGTTCGTCATCTTCCTTGAGCAAGCATCCTGTTTTTGCACCTGTCAAGATGCTCTCGTGTCATCTTCCCGGACTGCGAGGGATACTATGAGTCATTTCCACCTGTCCCCAGTCGATGTGCAGTCTTGAAACAAGGGGGGAAACGAGATCGAGCGCTGAACCAGGAAAGGATTCCTTACAGATGCAGACATCAACAACATCCCTCCAAAATGTCTGCACGTTGGAGGAAGTCATGGCACTTTGTGCAACGGCCAAGGTCAAGGTCAGCCTCGCTACCGTTCCTCCACTTGTTGTCATGCTGTTAAAAAAAGGGGGATCAAGGCTGAGGAAATCCTCTAGGTCTGAGTGACACAGCTCCCAATAAGCTGAGCCCCCCCTCTGTAACAGTTTTTGTTTGTTGTTGTTAAAAGAGCCAAGGTTCTAGTCTGCTTAGCGTTTACATTAAACGTGGAGTCGTGGGGTGCTGCAGAATGGATAACGGAAGTTATGAAATCTGCAGGAGTTCTCAAGAATCTTGTGAAAGGGGGATTTGAACCATCTGTGAAGAGCTGTGTCTTTTTTGTTCTGCACTCTTTGATGACATGAGAAAAGCAAAGACAAATCTGCAAACACACAGTTGCACACACACACATACACACAATAACACGTATGCACATACACACAATAACACGCACATACAGTACACACAATCACACACACACACAATAACACACGCACACAGTACACACACACTTTGCTTTTAACCGTCCAGACGATCTCCATGTTAGATATGTTTAAACCTGTCATCATGGTTGCAGTATGCTGTGTCTAACTGGTAATGTGTTGTTTGAAGATTACATCCCTGGCTGAACTGTTTGTCACTCAGCATGGTCATTACCAGTAAAGCTATTTGGATGAGACGTTGAGTCAATCACGGTAATTACTGGAACCCTACATTACGATTTAGTATTATTAGATTATTATTACATTATTTTTTTAGTTATAGGCCTATTAGTTTATATATTTGGTGTCATGTCATTGGTGTAATACATTCATAATATATCACAATTTGTGGATTGTTGATTAATTTAGTTCAGTCTGAACAATTTAATTAACTTTCACAGCATTTAAAGATAATTAGTCAACATTAGACATAATTATTTTTGCCCAAGATTCATCTGATCTGACCAATAATTTCAAAGGAGTTTTAAAATCTCTATGTAAAAAAAATGTGGATGGGTTGTCACTGCATGCTTCCCAAGAGACAGCCGCATTAAGAGTTGTGGTCTGCAGGTTTGTTTAGAGTATGTGCCAAAAGTGATTTAACAGCATGTCTAGGTCAAAGATGACTTCATACGTAATGAGTTACTGTGCAGAAGTAGACCCAGCGCAGAGGCAGGAACTGACCAAGCTCTAGCATGGGCTAAATGAAAGAACCACATTGCAATTAGGAAGCACAATAGGAACATCCTCCTCCACATTCGGCCGAGGACTTATGGGACCCCAGAGAGTTGCTGCTGTGGTCAAAAACAAGCTTGCGCAGTTACTTGCTCAGACAGCATGGTAGATTGGGCACATCAATATTACTTACTTACACCACATTACATGCTAAATCTAAAGTCAAGGCAATTAATTTGCCATGCGTCGTCAAAAAGATTGTATTGTAACATAGCTAAAACTTAAATCGGAATGGAACCTGATTTTATCTAAAACAATGTGATTGTTTACATATCAGATCCAATGCAAGAACTTATTTCCTGAGGTGTATGTGTGCATGTGTGTGTGTGTGTGTGTGTGTGTGTGTGTGTGTGTGTGTGTGATGAAGTGGGAACAGAGAGGAGGCATAGGAATAATTTCACAATAGCTGGCCACGGCCATGGCAACGCTGTTTACAAATCATAAAAATGGTGGAAGCCAGCCACACCACTGAGGATGCTGGACCATCTTTCCTCTGAGAGTTAAATGAAGAGCTACACCCTCTCTCATGGTGGCAGGACAAAATTAAAAAAAATGAAAAGAATTTACTTTCACACACCATTTCTCTCTCTCTCTGTCTCTCTCAGTTAATGGTGCCTGTCTGTATCTTCTCAAAACAGGTGCCGGACCGGTGTTTCAGATGGCGCGGTAACACACAGGTAGAGATGGGTGGCCATTGGCTGTGTTTTTGCCCAACCCCCCCCACACACACACACACGCACACACACAAAGTTTTCCAGGGGTCCCCATCTGCGTCGGTGAGCTGCCTCTGCCACATGGCACGTTGCCCCCAACCGAGTCTGGTCCATTCTTCGGCCGGCGCAAGGCATTCTCCAGTCACCGCCCTCCCCAGTCACCACCCTGCCCCCAGCACCGCATCCCCCATCCCCAGCCTCGCCACCGAGCGCCACGTCTGTTGTCTCACCACAATGAGCGAGAGAATAGTGAGACGTATAATCCCCAGTCATCAGAGAGAAGGTGCCAGGTAAAAAAAAATAAAAAATGTAAACAGTTATTATTGTGCTGGACGGAATGTGTGAGACCATCCACACTGTGTGTTTGGAGCTGGACCATCACAGATGCTGGGCCTCTCTCCTCCGCGGTTCTGGCCGGGCCTGCCCATATGTGATGAGCATGCACCAGTGCTGCCATTGTAATTATTGTTCTGTGGAAAATATGTTTGGTCCACTTTTTCTTCATTTCATTTTTTTTAAATGTCCATGACTTGCCTATTCTAGTTATATGTATAGTTATATAAACTATACATGGTTAAATAAATTTGTTTTACAGTAATTAAAACAATTAAACCTATAACCTTTAACCCTAGCTATAATTAAAACATTATAGGTAGGGCCTGTGGTTTCTAGAGTTTTATTTGCATTTTGTTGATTGCAGTGTATTTTTTGTTGATTGCACTGCATTTTTTTTTCTAAATTAAAGGAAAATGTCACCTTCTTAAAATAACATGTATGTGTTCCTGGGGAAATCCCTTAACTTGTTTATTATACTGTATGTATGGCCAATAAGCAATTTCCCACCAACATGTTTATCAGGTGGTGCAACGCCTTAATCAGAAATTCCTCGGCTCGATCAGTGACGTGATGGAGCAGGCCACTGTCCTCGTCCACACAGACGACGCCTTTGGACGAGACACTGAGCCGCTGCATCTCCGGAGGGAGCTTCATCGGTTACCGCCCTCCTCTCACCCCCTTTCCTCCCCAGCATCGGCCACTAATCCTTAAAACAGCTGTGCTAATGCAACATGTCCGCGCACCAGTGGCCATCTTTATTAATGAGGGCCTCCCGTATGACCAAATCAAATATTCTGTGAACCAAAAATGTAAAGCCAAATCCTCATGCGTGAAAAACGTATTGATGAGGGTGCACGTTTCAGGCAGGCAAACCAAGGTCTACTTGTTTATTTGGACCGAGGTTGTGACGTCACTGCGGGGGAAACAGGAAACAGTGGAGACCACCTAACGGCCTAGTTCCACAAGCCTGACCTGGGCCTGGAGAGAGTCCAGGGAGTAATCACAGAGAAACAACAAGACTGGAGTCTGTTAAAAAAGGGGGAAATTAGTTTGCTCAGCCTGCATCCTTGAAGGGTGAATAAATATGATTCTAATGGGATTTGACCAACTCCTGAAGTTCTGTGTCTTCTTTTTTTACCACAGGTACTCCAGATAATTACAGAACTAAGCAATCCAAGTAAAAATCATATTGACAGAGAACCCACACAAAACAAAATTCATAAACTCATCATAATTCAAAATTCATCATAACTAAATTAACTCTGGTAGAAAAAATACAGTAAACCATTAAAAGCAATATCTAAATAAATATTATATCTAAAGCAATATCTATCTAAAATAAAATAGTTTGGCATCACAAATATAGCATGAATTCTATATGGAGATCCTATAAAGTTTTTTTTTTTTTAATATACAATGTGTAAATTGTTTGCCTAATAGTCTTATAGTGAAATGGGCTAGACAAACAATGTTGTATTCATCTTGGTTTTGACAGGGAGTATTTTGGACCGCGCATATCAAAACTGATAAATCAGATAAATGTGCTAAGGGATAAACATATTTTTTCACATACATACATTCACATGTTTATTTTATTAGTTGGTCAAGCTGCAATCCATGTAATTTTACAACCGGGTACTTCAAATAGAGATAAGCCTAACCTTCAGCCAGATTTCAGCATTGTCTGGCAAAGGTCTTTGATTGTGGGCTAAAATATGAATTAGCTTTTTGGAGCACCGGATAAATATTTATAAAAATTTCACCCAGCTTCTTAAGGCCACAAATATACTGACCAAATACCATGTTCAGCCACTCACAATGGCCATTATTGGCTATTGAATGTTGATTGGCTCTTGGCAGAGATATTTGCTGATTGGTCCCAGTTTTATTTTGGATAACTGGGTCATATGCTTCAGGAGGAGCATACAAAGTTCAGACGGCAATAATGGTTCCGATTTCTTTTTTTTTTTAATGGAGGAATATCTTTTGAATGTGCAATTTTCTCTTTACACCCACATTCTGAGGTAATTCACTGATTTCTAAGTCACCAATACAGTAGAGTCTTCTCACCAAATCTTGGAAGCCTCTAACCTCAACCAACCAACCGGAATACTCTTAAGAGTCGCTGACGCTCAAATGACTCAAAATGGAAAACGGAAAAACACAATAGGTTTTGTGCAATGATGAGTTGCAGAATATTTTCAGCACACAGACGGCGATTCAAGTTTCACAGAGGAAAGAATCGAGGCAGATGAGTTGAATGGTCTGCCCTCACTTCCTCTGGCCATGCAGTCTCCAGAGTAGCCTGCTCTAAAACAGCTGGGCCCTTCCCATGTCAAAACAGAGCTTATGGATCAAACTAAAAATAGCACATTTGAAAACAATGCTCTGGTTATTGAGAGATTTTATGACTCAAGGTTTCAAAAAAATCTATTTATTCAACTGAGGAAATTGCATTTTGAATTTGAAGCTTATTTTGGAACCTAAAAAGTATTTTTGTGTTTTTGTGTAATTCCCCAAACCTCATATTTCAAATTAACTTAATTAAATCATTCATTTGTTAGCAAATGCAACCTTATCTGCCTTTTCACTGTTCTTTAAAAATGTTCTGATTTTTTATTACCCATGTATTACAGATTACTATATCACTTGTTTTGTGCTCATGTATTCAGTGGTGTTTTCATGGGACTGAACTCTATTTACCAGGTTACTATGCCCTTTCCCTAAGGCTGTGCACCAGAGTAGTGGGGGACCCATGGAGCCTTCAGCACAGGAGCCTGCTGCCTAGATTGGGGCCTATTGAGGTCTCCGTGATCTCCGCCTTCACCCTCTGCCTGGAGCTCCAAGACCCCTCCGAAACCCCTATCAACATGCCACCTTGTGCACGGCCACAGGCAAGAAGGGTTAATGATCTCACTGAGAGTGGGTAAGGCCGCCCAGTGCCATTGTGAGTGCAGGCGCATGATGGATGTTGTCACTTTAGCTAGTTTAATCAGAACAACCCAGGGTGATAGGAGGTGCCTCAATCGCAACCAGGAATGGGACCACGTCATGCAAAAATGCACTCGGACAAATATGTGTTGGATAAGATTTTCCCCCACAGGAAAGATTGTCCACTGTTCATGGGAAAATAGATGGATCAAGTGATGAAGAAATCTGTGTTAGGCCATGTCAGTGTGTGTGTGTGTGTGTGTGTGTGTGTGTGTGTGTGTGTGTGTGTGTGGGCTGATGCCTGTGCGGGGTCAAGCACGAAGCCCTAGAAAACGGTGGGGTGTGCGATTTTAATCAGCGAGAGCCATGTTTCCTCCCTGCTAAAACGAACAGCAGGTTCCCTCTTCCCCCGCGCCGCCACGGCCGCTTCTAATGCGGGGAGCAGCCGGGGCCCAAACATCCTGACGGAGAGAGGCTTTCCTCTTATCAGGCAGGAAACACCGCTCCTCCGCCACATCCTCTTTACAAGAAACGCGACTCAACCGTTCCCAAAAAACGCAGGAAGGCCGAGCCAAGCACCAGGATTTGTCAAATGTTCACCCCCCATACACACACACACACACACACACACACACACACACACACCTCACCCCATCACCTCCCTTTCCAACCCCCCATCTGCCACCTCCCTATTCCTTTTATCGAAAAAGAAGAGGCATTTGGAGGAAAAGAGAGAAAGTGGTGGCGGTGGTGTTGGTGGTTGTGCGCTATAGAGAAAAAGAAAAATGGTGAACGTGTAACACAGTTGATGGGAGCCAAGGTGTATTTATTTATTTCGCGGAGATTATGAAAGTCTGCATCAGCAAGATAGGGGCAAGGGGGGAGGTAGGGGGGGTGGGGTGGTGAAAGGAGGGAAGCTGGGTTGGAGGGGGGAGAGGGGAGTTCCAGGATTCTGCCAAAGAAAGGGGCCCAGAATGAGACGACAGGAGGACAAAAGGGGAGTAGGGGCGGAGGTGGGCAGGCAGCGACAGCAGTGCCTGTTTTACACTAATCCGCCGAACCGCAGCACGCTGAAATTGAGCGCGCATAAGCGTGGTGGGTGTGTGTGTGTGTGTGTGTGTGTGGGGGGGGGAGGGTGTTGTGGTAGTGGTTGGCGACTGCGGCGGTGGTAGTAGTGGCGGTGGTGCTTCTGCTGGAGGTTGGCATGGTGAAGCTCTGGGATCCCTCCATCGCTGTTCTCGTCAATACGGCGTGACCGTGGCCACAAATGTGTCAGAGACGCTGGTGTATGAAGTTGTCAAAGCAAGAGACATGACAGCACCAGCAGACATGCTATCCAGCTTGTGGTTGGTTTAAAAAAAAGCACATGTGGTTATTTTGTAGAACAGAGTTGCCACAAGACAATGGAAAATCAGAAACATTTTGCTTCAGAATTGACCAAATAGGGCATAATTCTATTCTGGCAGTCAGCATGCACTTGCCACATAAAAAAGTAAATAAATCTAAACTAACTGATAATTAAAGAATATATAAATGAGATTAGATATTTACAGAATATTGTATTGTTGGAGATAAAAAAAATAGCAAAGGTTAAGTTTAAAGAAAACAGACAAAAAGATAATAGTAACCTTTGGCATTTTAGGACAAATGTCTTGCTCAAATGTCAACCAAACAGCTGGAACACACAAGAATGTGCAGCAAAATTTAGACACCTTACAAACAAAAGAAGAAATATGAGAAACATTTTACCTTGGTTTAAAATGACTTCTTTATTACATTGCTTCAGATCTAATCAGGTCCTTGAAGGGGAACGGTCCTTCTCACATTTCTACATACAATCAGTAGCACTTATGAAATGCTTCATTTCACCCTTATACTATTACAGATGGTGCCAGATATTAACTGTGACAATGCCTTAAACACACAAAAAGTTATCTGGGATCCAGCTTTCTTCATAATTCTCACTCTATGTTGGTCCTACAGAAGTACAGACATTTTTAGGTTCATTCCAAAGTCATTTTAGATTTTTTTACTTTTGTGTGAGGGTGGGTGTTCAAGGGGGTAGCAATAATATCAATACAAAAAACTGGTGCGTAATTAAATTAATTAAATTTCACAAACCAGCATAGATCAGCATACCATAATATTTATCATTATTATTCTCGGCCATAACGATTATGAGTATATATATTTAAGTAAGTATTCATATAAATGTTTAGGAACTATGTGGGGGGAAAAGGTATTCAATGATCTTCCTTCATTCACTATTATTATGTCATTTGGGATTCCTGCATTCTAAAATAGCCTTCTTTAAATACCAATTGCTGAGGTAAAAACAAAAACAATTCATGAGGTTCATACAAATGTGTATGAAGACAATTCCAACTAAAGAAGAACTTAAGACAGCAGTACAATGAAAAATATGCAAAACATAGAAATACTTAAATAAGCCTAAGGGCACATAGGTACATGCTTCAGTGACACACTCTGAACTATATGATAAGACTTTAAAAAATCAGCTCATTAGATTGCTTCCTTTCTTTTTTTCCTTCTCTCTTCACTTATTCTTTTTTTGGAACAATAACATTAAATTTGAGAAACTGTCTGTTTATCCCTGAGATGACCTTCGACCTGTCTTTGTCCATCTCCCCCTCTGGTCTCCACGTCCTCGCCTCGTTTGTCAGCCGTTCAGGCTGGTAGTCTCATATCAGACCTGTCCCGATGAACCCACTGCTCATGGTATTGAGTCCAGTGTTGTGTTTTGTTTATGTTTAGGAGATGCCGTAGTTGTTGTAGTACGCAGCGGTGGCGTCCGCCAGCACAGAGATCAGACTGCTCTCTGTGGTGCTGCTAGAGCAAGCGGAAGCAGCCGTCACCTGGATGTGTCCCGTCACAGTCATGGCGCCCTGCTCCCCGCCGTGGTGGTAGCCACCGCCAGCCATAGCAGTGGCGGCAGAGTTGGAGTTCAGGTACTGGTCGAACTCGTCTCTGTCCACCTCGCCCAGGAGCTCGGCCTGGCTCAACTGGTCCAGGCTCTCCAGCTGACCCTGCTCAGGTGGCGGGGAGAGCTGGCCCAGGTGGTGGCCCTGCAGCCCGTGGTGGTGGATCTGGATCTGGGGGAAGGAGGAGGCGTAGTAGGGGAGCTGGTGGGACATGGACATGTGGTGGTGGTGGCCCATGTGGGGGCCGCAGTGGTGGGGAGGGGGAGGTGGTGGACCCTGTTGGGAATAGTCTGGGTGGTAGGGCGGCGGGCTGGTCAGGTGGGCCGGGCCCAGGCGGCGGTCATCGGAGCACGGCGCGCCTGAGGAGGACGGGGGACAGGAGCCGCTGGAGCTCACGGGCACAGAGGCCGGATAGAAGGATGGGTGCTCGGAGTGCTCCACCGCATCCAGGGGGGACATCTCCGGAGGCGTGGGTAGGCCATAGGGGTAGGTGTCAAAGCTGCTGTTAGAGCCGGCCGCATCCCGGAAGACTCTCATCCCGGGGAGGGACGGTGACGAGAACCCTCCTCCCACACCGCCGCTGCCTCCGATGACACCACCGCCACTTCCGTCGTCGTCCTTGTCCAGCGGGTGACAGCAGCTGCGCGGGTCCGGCAGAGCGTTCTGGTCAGGGGCAAGGCCGCCCAGGAGGAAGCCGGGGTCCACGCGCTTGCAGATGCGCTTCAGCTGCTTCTTCCGGCGTGGCCGGTACTTGTAGTTGGGGTAGTCCTGCATGTGCTTCACCCGCAGACGCTCTGCTTCCTCCACGTACGGCCGCTTCTGCGGTGGGGTCAGAGCCTTCCAGGACTTTCCTGCAGCAACACAAGAAGCAAAACAACTCTCAGTATTGCACAGTCACAAAAAAGAAGCAAAACGACTGTCAGTATTGCATGGTGACAAACAAGAAGCGACACAACTCAAGTATTGCACTGTTACAAACTAGAAGCAAAACAACTCTCAGTATTGCACTGTTTACCAAAGAGCTCTAAATTTGTCTCAGGATGTGGGCTTGGAAGTTTATATACATTGTTTTGTTAGAACTGTCTTCTTTCTTGACAACTGATGAAAATATGTTGAATATTATTGATTGGTGCAGTCATGCTGAAGGAAATGTTAGCCGGGAGTGTGTAATCATTTATTTCTTGTGCAAATGCTGTTTATATTAACCGGTAACGGCTGCTGTATTGTGATACTATCTGGCTGTACACACGCATGAAATACCATGTATCTTTTGTCACTTATCATCACTATGGAGACGCGTTGATTGTCACAGCTACTAGTATATGAATATTCAAATGATTATATTATAAGAATTATACAATTAAAATATTAGAGCTTATTGCTGTTCCATTGCTTACTTAATATTTATTCTCTAAATATGTAGAATACTTTTCTTTTATTAATGCACTTTATATTATATATATTACGCATCACACAGATTATTACAGAATGGAATTTGGTGATTCTTTTTTTCTTTTTTCAAATAAGTCATTTGAAGATTACTTTTTTTATTTCATCTTAGAAAACCACTTTCTCATCTCAAATAAGTTTCATTTCATGCCACAATAACTGAAAGAAAACTCAATTTAAAACTCATTTTAAAAAGCAGGATATTGGTATTTCTTACCGCATGGAAATTTTTACTTTCTGATGGGCAAAAAGTACTAATTACACTTGACTAGAGTGTTAGTAGTAGATACTTTAATAAAGCAATTAGCCTGCAATTCCAGTATAGCCACTCTGTGTTTTTATTCTGCATTTTAATACTTTAATAAAATTTGCACAAGTACTGTCAGGCTTTGTCACACAGGTTATTTAACTTTGTCTGCAGAAAGCTCTGTAAAGTTTATGAGCTTATGAATATGACTTCAATCTGACCTTCTTCATCTAAACTCCATCATTAAACTCTGCACTCATCATTAAAGTAAAAATCTGTCCGAGGTCCCAAAACGCATGTTGGCAATAATTGCACTTAATGAAATGGACTGATAATAAAAACATCATCAAGTGTTTAACACTTTTCTATTAATGCCAACAATGTAACAGCAACAATGTTACAAAGCCAACAGATAAAGTAATACACAAAGTACAATAAGGACATTCCAATTATTTCCCAAAAGACAAATAAAAGTTTTTGTGATGTTTTTCATGTATCACTGCATTATAAAACAACTGAACTGATTGCTACCACTTCATCCAAAATTGGTAACTGGCAAAGTCCTTGAGCTGACTTTGTGGCATGACGCAAATTAGTTTCCTAAATTAGTGCAAAACAAACGTTTTGATAAAGCTATGTCTGAATATAATAATAATAATAATAATAATAATAATAATAATTTCTTACCAAGCATCTTGCTAAGTTCTGCATTGTGAAGGTCAGGATTCTGAACGGCTAGCCTCTTTCGCTCATCCTTGGCCCACACCATGAAAGCGTTCATGGGTCTCCTGATGCGCGGTTCCGAGGTCTTGTCAACAGAACCTCTGTGGGAGGTGTGTCCGTCAGGGACGTCTCCATCTCCCGCAGAGCACTCGAAGCTCTCCGGCCAAGAAGAGTACGCACTAATTAACGCCGCCATTCTTGAACCCTGCACTGGAGCAGACTGTTGGCTGCGGCGCTTAGCTCCCCTCTCTGAAACTTTTTTTTAAAAAATAACTAATTCTACTGAGTCAATTACAAAACACAAGTATAGGTCTTATACTCAGGTGAACTAATACTTTTTAAATAAAAAAAAGTAATTTCCAAAAAAAACTGCAACAGAACATTTAAAATCATGTGAGACCAAATTGGTTTCCAGTCTACTATGCTAAATGATATGAGCTGCTGTCCGTTTTTGGTGTGTGCACGGTGCGCTCCTTTCGACTCCTCCTCGAAACCTGTGATTCACTCTTTCCTTGTTATGGAGAGGCAGCTCTTTATATTTGTGCAGCAGGTTCCAACACGGGCCCCGAAGGATTCTCAGCTCCTCCTTGATTGCAACTTGAGACCTGCGACAGAAAAAAAGAGGGGAAAATATTTTAACACTCTTTACTACAAAAGGACGTCACTAATTTGTAAGCTTTAGTTGTTTCCACCAAAACATAGCTCAACGTGTCTAATATGACATATATTTGAACACAATAACAGAAGGCTGACATTACATCTATTTGCATAATAATAAACAATAACTGTATATGATAGCTTAAACGTTGACAATGTTTGAATAGTGCTGGGCTGGGGAAAATTTAGCCTACTTGTTATGCACCTGCAGTTCAATTAGTTGGGATAAAAGAGTGCTGTGATTTGGAGAAATCCTATATTATTATTAATTATTAAAATTAATTTGACTTTGTTGTCTTGTATAGATTTTCATAACGCCTTTCTTTGGGGAAGTCCCGTCAAGTTATGACATCTTGTTTGGGATAGTTCCATACACTGCAAGCATGACTTTGCTGAAGTCCGTTGATGACATCACAGAATTTGGCTTGCGTTGAATGTCAATCACTCAACAGTTTGGGCGATGACAGGACTATTGTGAAGTAGGCCTTAATTCCCAAATTGTATCATTTCACTGTATTGCTGATACAGAATCTGCCATGTAGGTCACATTCTGTCCTTCAAAATGACCTTGGAGATGCAGAGAAAACAGTTTCAGGTTAGACAGTGATGTATGGTGAGACAACAATTGGAAGAAATTTTCAAACTGTAATAAAGTTCACCAGCGAAAGTGTGCTTATCTTATTAACATTTAACACGTTCTTTATGCACCTAAATTAATGTGCCAATGAAAAAAATGTGTGTGCCCTGAATGCAGCCCCCTTAAGAAGTAGGTGAACTTTGGGTGCTTTGGGTGCAGTGAGGTCCCGCAACTTGTTCTTTCTTACGGACAGTTTCATCTTTGCACCATATAAAATTGCACTTTCCCCACAGTCAGCAGAGGAGTCCCTATCAAACAGGGAGGTTCCTGTTGACAGTACATTCCTCTGGCAAAGGCCTCCCACCCCATGCGACAGGAAGTACCCCCCCACACACACACACACACACACACACACAAACCACCACCACCACCTCCCATCCCTTGTAAACCACCACCGCCACATGAAGGAGTCTGAGGAGACACTTCCCCCTTTTCCTCTGCCTCGGACCAATCACAGTGGAGTGGCGGCCATTTAATACTGGGATTAAGCCCCCCTGTCCGCAGGAAGAGGAAATGGCACTTGATGCCCCAGAATGAGTGAGCGCTCCACAAAATACCCTCCACTTCCTCCTAGTCCCTGCCACTGCCTTGACATGGGAGTAGCCATGTCGTAGTATCAGAGTGACTACACTCGGAGGGAAATTCTGCATGTGTGTGTGTGTGTGTTTGCTTAGTGTCTATGGTAACCTACGAAAGAGGACGTAGGTTTGGATTTTATTCTCTCTCTTTCTCGCTCTCTCTTTCTCTCTCCTGTGTTGTTTAGGGGATTACTTCCTCTTCTGTTTGTCGGATTTGATCACCAACAGACCCAATTGTTTCCCAGCGAGTGTGGGAGGCATGGATATCTGCCGGCTATTATTTATTTGGGTTCCTCATCCACTTGGCCCACGTAATGCAACACACGTGGCGCACAGAGAGAGAACTGGAGGGTGGCTCCATCAGAATGGGATCAACACCTTCTGGAGACAGAAGATAATGGCACTGAAGGTGGCCTGCTTGGCCTATGAGTGCTCTCCTCAAATGCCTCCCCCATGCACTGATGAAAAAAAAAAAAAAAACTCACACAGATTCTGATAGAGGATTTCAAGGGGTGGGTAGGCGTGATTGAAAATCTACAATTAAAATGATGAGAGTCTCTTTTTTTGGTGTGCGTTTGTGTGTGTGTGTGTGAACAAATGTACCCTTTGATCAGTCCCTTCCCTGTGTGTAGGGTAGGGGTATTCCAGATAATCCCTCATCAAAACAATGCCAGCTGTGTGTGTGTGCGTGTGTGTGCGTGGTTATATGAAATCATGAAGAATATCAGTGAAAGCTGTGTGGTCTCTTCCTGCATCATTAAAAGGGAAGAGGTGAAAGCAATACACTGATGCTGAGACATGCCCCCAAGACCAACACTACAGGCTTAATCTTATGGTCTTGCACTTAATGGTCCTGATGGGCCTAAATAGCATTATGCATTGGGATGATGACTGCTCTTTTGCTTTGGCCTTGTTTTCCAGTCCACCATGTAGGTTTAAAAAGAAAATGGAAGAGTGACAATGTGGTGTAACTGATGTGCAACCTTCCTTCCACTGGCATTATACAATATCAGTTAATCTACAGAAATTGTAGCATGTCTTGTACACATAAGAAATGTGAAATGTAAAATTGTGTTAGTGTATCGTACTGTGCATGATAGCCAGTAAATACCTAGTTGTTGTTTTCTAGTGTTATACCCAGAGACATGGTCTGGTTATACCCAATTTTTTCCAGAATGCAGTCACAATTGCACCCATGACAGCAAAGTGTGGTCATAGGTTCTAGAATACCCTTTGGAAAATTAAATGGAGCCATTTGTCTGCAAATGTCTGGTGCAACCAATGAAAGAACCCTATTATTTAAAAAAAACAAAAACAACCAAGAGGTTATGTTACAAGGAAGTGTAATGCAGACGGGCAGGCATCATGACTGATGTTATCTAGAGATGAGTACTGTATATCATATGATCCTTTGTAGTAAATCTTTTGCAGTGACCCTTTCCATCATTCACATATGTATATAGCATTTTGGGTTAGAACTCCTGCTGTTTAAATATGCTATATGCATAGTAACTAACAAACATTGATGTGCAATACCTTCTCTCATTTATCTCCAATTTCACTTGTAATTTGTCACCATGATTATAAACATTGTTACCTTTAGTCTTTAGAAACATCTCATCTTACCTCAAATGCCACACAGAATAAACCCAGCTGGCTGCAGGAGTGGCAAAACTAACATGTCAGTCAAATTGGCACACCGTATAATTTCACCAGACACACATAAGGTGTAAATAATGCAAAGCATTAGTCATATGTATATTGAATTGACAATTGTCATGTACAGGGTTTAGCAATAATTGTTTTGAGTAATTCAAGCAGCCAGTCCTTCCTTTTCCTCTCTTACAGTCATAACGCCCACTCAGTCCAAACAAGATTAGCTTGTTAGGTGTTTCTGCTGTCCTGTCAAAACAACATTTCACACTTTCAAGCCATCTTTATTTGAAGACAAATCCTAAAGAAAAGCCACTTTCTCCAGCTATTTTATTTTCCAAAACATAACTTGGGGGAAGGGCGGCTTCAATGTCTCAGGTACACTGTATGAAACCACCTCTTTAATTGTTACATTATGAGTGAATGTGTTAATATTTGTTCCATTTTAGCTTACAAACAATATCTAAACACGGCCACGGGGAAGGATGATGAGACCACAATGCCCTGATCAATAGGACACTCGGCCAAAGGCCCATTAGCATTCAAAACAATGACTTCATATTTGGCGTGGCACAATGACCCTCGCTGTCCACCATCATAGATCAACACTGTCACATGTTATATCATGCAGCCCAAAATTACAGCTGCCCAGAAATAGCCATCGGCTGCTCATGCTTCCATAGTTTTGTTGTTCATGTCGTTAATCACTGTGCAAACTGTAAGAGAGTTGGTGTTCTAGTAGAAAGTTTACATCACATTTTCAAATCCATCCCTTTATTTCAGGACCCCCTCAAAAATGAGATCGCATCTCAAGGGGTTATCCTCGAAATAAATAAATAAATAAATAAATAAACATTTCCAATTGAGTGTAAATTGACTTGGCAGTTAAGGAAATTTAAAAGAGAAAGGTAACGGATGCTTAATAGTTTAACCCAAAGAAGAACCTAATGCGTGTTCGAAATTACTCCTAATAATATACTAAATAAGGAAGGACTGGATTTAAATGGCAAGACAGCAACTTGTTCTATATGTTATACATACACATCAATCACAGTCTCATGGCAAGTGTTCTCCTATTGAAATGGAGGCACGGCCAGTTTTCCACAAGCGATTGCACAAGCCATCCGTGTGGTGAAAAATGAGGTGTTTTGAGATTGATGGAGTTGAGGCGTGAGCTCAGGCGACTGTCGCCGTCAACTGGTTTCACAATTGTGACGAAGGAGGAAAAAAAAGAGGCAATGACAAAGACTTCCTTAATCCATCTCAAACTGGCCTTCAGGTACAGCCTTTTGCAGCTACCTCTCCATTTTTGCACACGATGAGAAATATTCTGTATGCAGACTTATCACCTACGATCTTGGAAACACTGTTGCAAGGAAAAATGACACTTCTACGCCACTAAAATCTTTATTAAGTCAAGTTCAACAGATCACCATACAGGCTACATGGTAGTCATTTGGTTGAAGTGGATGGGGCATTAATAGCAACAATTTCATAGGAGAGTTGGTCTCCAAATTGGAGTAATTTACAAAGACAGCTGTAATAATTATATATTAATATATTAATAATTACAACTGTCAGACAATAAAAAACAGATTAAGAGGTTTAAATGATGGTGGAATCATGTCCAGTCTTTCTTGTATAGTCACAAACAGGTTATAAATAAAGCAGTGGCATTCTGAGAGGAGAAATACAATGGATTAATGATGAAAACACTGGGGAGTCAAACAACTGGCAACTGGGGCAATTATACAGTCAAATGTAACTAAATGTGATCACTCAAGTTACAATTACAATTAAGAAGTCCATCCTTGTCCATTGAAAATAATGGGCTGCAAAGCCAAAGTAAATTCATCGCAACCCTATCTGAAGACCTCAAGGTTCTTTTCAAGGCTTTCTGATGGGATGTAGAAGAGAAACCACATTTACTTGAATGTTAGGAAAGACATTTCTAGGCCAGCATCCCTAGTCAAGATTTTTCCTTCTCTTTTTTTTGTCCTTTTTAGACTTTTTCTGTTCGACTACGAGCACTTCCTCTTCTTGCGGCTCCTCCTTGTCCTCTCTCTTCCTTTTCTTTTTCTTAGTTTTACCGCCCGTCTCCTCCGCTTTGGTCTCTCCACTGCCCTGACTGTTCCCCTGGTCTGCCTCCACAACCTCCGCCTCTACTTCCTGCTCCTGTTTCTTCTTCTTCTTCTTCTCTGTGGAGATGTTCTCGGTCACCTCGGAGTCCTCCTGCACAGGTGCAGGTGTGGCACACTCCTCTACGGCCATCTCCTCCTCTTCCTTTTCTGTGTTTCGCATCTTCTTCTTCTTCTTCTTCTTTTTCCTCTCAGAGGAAGAGGAGTGGTTTTGCTCCGTAGTCTCCTCAGAAGCAACGACAACAGTCTCCATCGCTTCCACACCTCCAACTCCAACGCTCTGTTCATCGTTCTCCCTCTTTTTCTTCCTCTTTTTCTTCTTCGTCTGCTGCTCCGTGTCGCTGATGTTGGGGCTGTCCACTGGGGTCTCAGAGGTAGAGGGTGTGGGTGTGTGGAGGCCGTTGGTTCCGCCGTCAGTTGGACTCGGCGTAGTGGACTGGACCGCCGCTCCTGCGCGAGCCTTCTTCAGCTGAGCCATGCGCTGGGCAAAGTACTCCTGCATGGTCAGAGTGCTGGTGACCGTGTTGGACTCGGGCTCCTCGGGTTTGCTACTGGTCACCGCTTCTGGTTCCACTGCCTTGCTTTCCTTCTCCACCTCCTCCTGTGAGTCTTGACCACTACTGTCCTGCAGATTAAAAAAAGGACACTCGTGAGAAAAATGCTGTGTCTGTTTCTGTTCATATACTTCAACAGGAATTTACAAAGTGATAATATCAGCAGTTGAGGTACATGAACTTATTAGCATGATATGGCTACATTATTTTAAGTGTTAAGTTTGGCAACACTAATAGTCATGCAAACATGACTATGACTTTCCTTCCATTTAAAGTCTGAACATTCATCATAAATCTAAAAACACACACACACACCACAGAAAGTTAACATTGCATAACAATAGCAGCAACAACAACGAAACTTCAGAACAACGTGTGGTGCAAGACCCCAAAACCAACACAGATGCCAGAGAAAGCATAGAAATGTTTCAAATTAGCGGCGCCTAAACTGACAAGTGCTGAAATGACAAGCTTGGAATGGAGGAGCCTGTCTGAGTGAAAAGGAACATCAGCTACTGCCACACCTCTCCACACAGACGCAAAAGGCCCTGTAGCATCTCCTCCCACGTACTGACACCCGTGCGCGCACACACACACACACACACACACACACACACACACACACACACACACACACACTCCACGTACGAATATGCACTAAAGAAAACACAGGGTGAGAAATAAATGACTCGGTCATTCATCGACGGCCGCCTGCTGAGATTTGCTTGAGGCATAGTGTGACATCACAGCTTGGCTCAGGTGTGCTGAAGCTTAACGCCACGCTGAGATGGCAGGTAACGATTGCTCTTCCCTCTTTAACATGAGGGAAACTTGGTGTCCGACAAGTTCACACAGATAATGTGATGATACCAACATAAACAAAGAGACTTAAATGGTGTGGTGATGATTTTGTTTAGTGATTTGAACGAAGACGAAGTTAACATGAAGTCATTCTGAAATAAGGACCTAACAGGAATTACCTCTAGACGCAAGAACGAAAAATTACTGAGGTGCATTTAAAGGATTAGGCTAAATGAATGATTAATATAATCCAGGGGCGTAACTCACAAATCAGGATTTTTCAGATACACGGATTACTATGTTATGTCAAGCCTGTAAACAAGTTAGATCTTGGCCAGAGATTATACATAAAAGGTGGCATTTTACATGTCACTTACTGCACACATCTAGACTGGTCATGGATAATCCATCTTTGCGAGATCCTGACCAGCACCACCCATACCCTCCATCCTTTGTTTTAATGATGAGATTCAGGTCTCCATCTTTAGAGATGATTTGTAGACCCATGTTTCCCACCAAGCAGGACTCCTCACAGCAGGAGCAACGGCAGCGACCCGCAGCTCGACGTGACGCCGCCGCTCGGAAGGACCACAGAGGCTTGCTTTAGATTAAACTGCGAGCCTCCAAACGCTTTGTCACGCCGCCCCACGCTCCCATTTGTCTTCCATTTGCTAATAGCCTGCTCAATGCATAATGATTTGCCGTGAAGAATACCCACGCCGCAAGCCCCTCCGAAAACAAGCCGGGTGCTCTACATTACATCGCTGACAGGCCAGAGAAGAGCATTTTTCACATAGAGTGGGGTACGCATCAAGAGCACCTGAATAATAAGTGTAACAGAAAAACACGGTGAGGTCCTATGCAAAACACAAAGAGACAGAGGTAAGATGATAATCATCGACTTGGGAGTGGCCTGCAGCCAATACAGAATAAAATAGTTTCAGTTATAGAGACAAGCGGTCACACGGGACTTCCAGGGGTTCTTTGATGTACATTGTTTGCTTTGTGAGTGCCTTCTGCTGGTAGTGTTTTATTAATTACCAATTACTGCCTATTACTCGGTCACCTGGTAAGCCTTTTACTGGTTTGGGGTTAGGTGGGTGTGATAAAAAAAAAAAACCTGTTAATGTCAGATGTCTTTCGATGATGTAGAGGTCCAGCCTACCAAAGCATATCTGTCCAAAAGTTTTCAGACTCTTTTCAGGCTTCCTTCGTTAGAAAGATGTGGCGAGGCAAAAGAGAACTGCAAAAACCGCAGATGTAGGCTCATTAGAAGAAAATAAAAACTTTCCAACTTTTTCTCTCTCTCTACCTCCCCAAGAAAAATCCATACCCCTGGTTGTTGTACAATAGCATTCCCTCTGGTTCGGCTAAGGGGATAGAGGCTTTGCGACTGATGGCATGGACAGTGCATCTCTGGGATTTGGCGTAATGGCCGGAGGGCATTTTTAGGAGTTGCCTGTGAAATTACTCTCTAGAGAGGGCCAGGGAGGAGACGGGGGAGAGAGAGAGAGAGAGAGAGAGAGAGAGAGGGAGGGGATAGGGTAGTGGGAGAGATGGAGAAAAGGAGGGATGTGTAAAGAGGTAACAGAGCAAGTGATAGTGGGAGAGGGAACATGGAGAGTGAGTGAGTGAGAAAAAGGAAAGAGGGAAAGAGAGACAGAAGGGGGGAGGGAAAGAGAGAGAGAGAGAGAGAGAGAGAGAGAGAGAGAGAAATCCTCCTCATCAGAGTGGAGGTGGTGATTTTGTGTGTGGCTCCAGGACTGTGTGCCTCTGGGAGCATCCATTAAGACTTATCTCTCTAATACGCAGTAAGAAGAGCTGCCACACACACACACACACACGATCAGCCAGTTAGTAGGTCTGAACCACATAGGCAAACCATGACTGAGATGTACAACAAACATCTGAAAGCCTCCAAATCATAGAAGGTCACAGACAGAGGACACAGAACAACAAAAAACAAGATGACAAACCGCTGTAGCTGAAAAGTGCTACAATATGCTGAAATTCACTCAAGATGGCAGCCTACTAATCAGGTTTTAGAAGCCACATATCCAATACATCCAACTTTCTAGAGGTCCAGGCAAACTCAGGTCTGACCCAAAAGTAATTGCAACAGAAGTTATTTTCACATTTTCAATTTGTGATCTAAACACCATAATTATGACCGCCCATGGCAGCTCAGCGGTCATATATATAATCAGATTTTTTTTTTTTTTTTTTTTTTTTTTTTTTTTTCGCATGCCCAAATTTCCGTCAATGATTCGGGACACTGAAAGACCGGGGTACACTTAAACTTTGGTGGACATGTAACCCCACATGGATAGCATGGAACCATCGTTTTCGTTTTGATCTGTAGCCCCGCTGAATTGGACCCCGAAAGGAGGTAGGGGCAGACACAGTTTTCTGTGAATATCTCGAAAACCGTAGGGTTTAGGAGGACCATTTTTTTTTGTATGTTGATCTCAAGGGACCATGTCAACCCATTCCATAACCAGTCATTTCATGTATAGCGCCACCTAGTTAAACACAAAAAAGTAAAAATGAGGTGGTGTAATTGAAGGTATCTGTGACCTAACATAGTAAAAACTGCATGAAATTGGAAGTGTAGGATCATTATGACACCCTCTGTATGCACGCCAAGTTTTGTGGAATTCCGTTCATGGGGGGCCACACAATAAATTAATTTATGTTACTATACACCAACTGGCCTGTAGGTGGCCGGAGACAGTTTTCTGTGAATATCTCGAGAACCGTAGGGCCTAGGAGGTCCACCTTTTTTTTATATGTTTGTCTTAAGGGGGCATGTCAACGCATCCCATTACCACTTATTTCATGTATAGCGCCACCTAGTTAAAAATTAAAAAGCAAAAAATTAGGTGTTTTCATCTCAATATCTCTATATAATAAAAAGGTCAAAACTGCACGAAATTAAAAGTGTAGGATCATTATGACACCCTCTGAATGCATGCCAAGTTTTGTGTACTTTCGTTCATGGGGGGCCTTACAATAAAATAATTTATGTGCACATTTAGTGACGTACACCAACAAAGGATTCGGGACACTGAAAGACCGGGTACACAAAACTTGGTGAGCATGTACCCCCACATGGATAGCATGGAACCGTCATTTTTTAGTTTTCATCTGCAGCCCCAGCTGGACTGGACCCCGAAAGGAGGGTAGGGCAGACACAGTTCTCTGTGAATCTTTTATGGTATGTTGGTCTCAAGGGCCCACATCAACCTGGCTCATAATCACTCATTTGTGATTTGCCCGTAAAAAAAATGAAAATCAGTAGGATTAAAAGAAAGCCAAAATAAATATTCATCATCATCATGGCTGCATTTTTCAGTATTGGTAGAAGTAGTCGTTTGTCCACTAGATGGCGCATCGTTGCAGTGAGACGTAATTTTGTTGGAAGTTAAAAGTGGGTTGGAAAAAACAATGGACGCTTCATACAAGGACTGTAATTTACGCAGCGAACATCTAATAAGGATAGGACGATGTTCACATGAAGTGTAATTCCCATTTCTTCTTGAAGTCGAAATAAATCTGAGGATGTTTATCGGACATGCTTGGTTTTACTGCAGATACGTTAATCTTGTAATATCAATAAGGACCTAGGTAATGTTACGTTAGCGTTGGTTAGTGATGGAGGCATTTGATTTATTGCATTTGTAGAAAACTATAAATGCGGTTATACCAAGCAAATGTATAGCAGCACTGTTTGTATCTTTCGACTGTCATTTATTGCACGTGCTACAAAATCATTCTGTGCAATGGAAGATTTACCAACGTTACACCGGTCTGATACAGTTTTGCCTATACATGCGTGAGACTGAGGCGCCTGTTTATTTTGTTTTAAGTGCGTGCAGGGTGTGAGAGGGGAATCGATGTGCTTTGATTACAGCTTGGTAGTTGTAGTCTGTGAAATTAAAAAGCTGCACGTGTGTGTGAAGTATCCAAACAATGACACCTTCATTTCATTATGGCTGCTTTAGCAAAACACCTTAAACTACTGTGTAGTGGGTCCCATTTAGAAGTGGCTACTTCATTCGGCTTTCCTTGACTCATGGAGCTGCGTGAATGTTATTACAACTTTTAGCCCGCGATATGACAGTTTAAGTCCAGCTTGATACTGTAAGGCGTGAAGCCATTGGTTTCAAAGGAGATTTTATTTGTGTCACCAGCATAGCCTATTGACAATTTATGTTGTCAATAGGCCTACCTATAATCCTACCTGTAGCTTAGGAAGCTAACAACTTTCTATTAGGATCTAGTTTGTTAGTTACCGTTTTTGTCATAACTCCCTGATGCATTTTTGCATTTAGAATAGCCAGAGCGTGTATATCTCAATCGGGAAAATTAAACAATATCGGGTGCCTATGGACTAGGCTGGGTGAACCCAGCCTGATCTGCCCGCTATTTATTTTTTGATTTCTTAAAAAGATTGAGCTTGGTCTGATGAAAGCCAGACTAGCCATGGACCTCAGTTAAACAATGCAAGGGAACACGAATCAGCCTATATTTGCACTAACAATAACGGACAAAAGCTCTTCAACTTTGGCCCGTTAAAATGTGTATGAACAGTCTAGCGACGCATTTCATCAAGGCCCATTTGGACATGTCAGTTATTTGCACCACTGGTTAGATGTAAAACAGCATTTCGTTTCAGACTAGGCTACTGTTACTTAATTTGTGCATTAACAATAACGTTTCAGACTACTGTTACTTAATTTGTGCATTGACAATAAAGTATTACATGAACTAAAGATGACTAAAATCTTATGTAGAAGAAGAAACATTCACAAAAAATACATCCCATCCAAAAATGACCTTTGTTTTTGATAGTTGTTGAAAACGCATGGAACTGACAGAGATGTTTTTGTTTAAAAATACATAAAAAAATAAATAAATAAATAAATAAATAAATAAATAACATTATGCTGATACCTTTTGCTTTTCCCAAATACAATGTAGCCTACAGGTGTAAGTGACCTTTCATCAATCCAGTTGCAATGGATGAACTGTGATGAACTGCCCTACTTGTGATTGTTTAGAGATTTTAAAGGTTTTATAACAATTCTACATCTTCTTTGGCTATTCTACAATCTATTCACCTTTTCAGCACCAGTAGGGTACTTTCTGTGCAGCCGCACACACACACTCAGGCATGCCAAACAAGCATACACAAAAGTTTCAAGAGTGGGGGATGGAGTAAAATATGGAGACAAATTGAAGTGTGATTTATTTTCGCGGAACGGATGTACAGGACTGAGTGGCGGTCATATTTTGTACCGCTATGCGGTACATCTAGTTAAAATTAGGCACGAACTCTCGCTGTTAACCTAGCCAGGTTAATTTCCCTCTCTTCTCAAATTGACTATTCAAACATGTTTATTTAAGATGTGGGCTAGGCTATATGAAATGCCAGAATGTGGTTGATGTCTGTATAGAGGCACGCATGCTCCCTGATCTTGGCTTCAAGCTCATCCTAGTCAAGCTCATCCTGCTTGTCACGCGCATCTGAAAAAAAATCTCCTGTGCACAACCTGCCTGCTGAAATTTCTCGTGCGACAGAGGAAATGACGCAATTTTGACGTCACATTGTCGCGCTACCGGTCGGGTGCGGCGAGTATGTAGTACGCTTAAGTCAGAGGCTATTATTGATTGTTTTGCACTTTTATGATGTCATCACAAAACCAAAAGTAGGCTATCGGTTTAACCAAAAATATTTGGCGGTATTTTTAAACTACAAAAATAGTACAAAGTACTTAGTAGTACAAAAACCGAAGACATTTTCTTCAACAAAATAAAATACAAATGACAAAATACTATTTTGTATTTGAAATACTTATTTTAAATACATGTATCAGAAATACTGCCCATTCCTGGCTGTTGGCTGCAACAACTTGAGCTAGATAGTACTGATTTATTTGTGTTTTGTGTTTGTCAATTTTGATCCAATATGACAGCTTTGCTATGTTGCCCATCCAAAATTTCTACCAGTCCACCCAAATGTAGTAGGCTAGAACCGACCCTGGTTGTCATTCACGTCCACTTAGTAAGTCAACAGTATAGACCCTTTCAAGAGAATTCCATTATCAGCATCATAGTTGGCCCCACAAGACTTCCTTTTTAACATTCCATATGTTATCTTAATGCAGAGGAAGTAGATTGGGGCCCAAATAGAATGTTCAAGCATTGTTTTTGTTTTTATTGTTAAAAGGGTCTATATATTACAAGCAGAGTTTGATAAGTCTGCAGTGATGTAGGAATATCATGGCAATAGAGCCAACATTGGTGCAACATTGGCAAGTGCGCAGTGACAAGAGAGACCATCACCTGGTGATACACAGGGGCCGGTAGTTTGCTACATGTCTCACAGTTGCACAAGCATTCGGACAAGCACATTCAGAACTGAGGGTCAATAAACAGTGGTAACTCGCTGGCTTAAAGTAAAGAAAGCTCAAGAAGTCACAACTGAACTTGTCTGAAGTGGTACAAACTAACCACCAAACCTACTGAGAGCCACAGAATGTGGGCTTAAAGCAACCCAATGCAGGTCTATTAAAATAACGACTGCAAACTCATGGTACACTGACATATAATACAGAGAATCAAGTCTGTAACATTGTCAATGCATGCCCAGAATGATATTGCACTGTGTAAAGCTGTTGATCAGGTAGGATCATGACCCTTTTAGTTGTTTTTTTTGGGAAGGCTACTGTGTAAGTGCCTAATTGGGCTATATTGATGCCAATGGGCAACTTTTTTTGGGCAATGGCAACTTTTTGAGCAAAAGTTAAAAGTTCTCAAGAAACTGATGGTGATGATTAAAATTCTGAAGGAATTTGAGGTTGGTGTGTGTGTGTGTGTGTGGGGATGTCACTCATCTTGCACTGGATCATCTTCCTGCATCTCAATATTCCGATCACAAGTGCGGGCAAATTACTCAAATCAGCACCAGTCAGAGGCTACATTCATTGTTTTGCACGCTTATGATGTCATCACATCACCAAAAGTATTGGTTTTACCAAAAATGGCAAACTGCAAAAACTGCAAAAACACACACCTATAAAGCCACCCTTGGGAGTAGACATTAGGAGTGAACAATTATGGAAAATAATCTAATTGCGATTTTTCTCACCAATATTGCGATTGCGATGCGATACTGTATGCGATTATTTTTAAGCTCTTTATCTTCTGTCTTATTCAACAAAGACAAGCAATATATATTATTCTATAGTATGGCCAACACAAAATTAGATAAGTTAAACATAAACTGTTCTTTCCTGGAGCCCAGGCCTATGTTATGATGGCATTAGGTCATTGAATAAGATTGATTAATTAAATATTTTTTATTTAACTATTTTAATCACATTAGTAGGCCTATATTTGTTGAACTTCCAGCCTTGTAATCATTTAATGATTCTTATCCGTTTCTGTTTTGTTTCTATTTCATGTAGATATGATCTTCTTTCGTTAGTTAACAGTTAGGTCTACATGCAGTGGCACTGACACGGCTTCTCCTTGTCCTGTGCTCTCCATACACGCGCGCACGCGCACAGACCCGCTCCTCTCCTCTGTAGGCTACTTGCACGTGAATCGGAACTACTCTAGATTGTTGCTGCGCAAATAAATGCGGCCGAATGACCGTTCCGCTCGGTGTTAACTAAAGGTTAGCATCAACAACACTGCAGCGCAATACGCATGCATGCAAATTAACTAGTTTGTTCTAAGCCAATCGCGGAGACAAAACTCTTTAAACAGGCAAAGTTATCAGCAGTTAGCAGCATGTATGTAGCCTAAGAGCCTTAGCTGGTAAGCTAATGTTAGAACAGCTGGGTTTTTGGTGGTTAGCTGTGTCAACTACTCGCAGATAACATTATGCATCAATTAATTACCTGTAAGATGAAATGTTTACGCCGCCAACCCCCTTGGATATCGCAAATGCCCCCACTGTCACTGTACTCCAGTACACAAAGTCCCCAGTGCACAGGTGAATGGCTGCTGTGCAGCCTAAACAGTCAGGAAGTTTTAATAGTCAGCTGGACAAGTGAACGAAGTTACCAGCCAGAGTAGCAGCACAGGGGAATTATAAACTAGAACCAGGGACATGGCAGGTTCGAGCAAAAGGTAATGAAGAGGTTTGTTTTTAACCAAAGTAGTTTTACTGATCAGACCTTTCTTGACAATGTTAGCTGGTCCTCTTGTTAACGTTTTTTGCTTCTTCATTGGTCGGTGTGAAGATTCGGTGGGTGGAACATCGGCAAGCGCAAGTATAAATGCGTTTTGGTGACGTCACATATTACGAAGCGTAGGCTAATCGCAGCCTTTGCGGTTTGAAAATCGCGTTTCATCATATCGCAATATTATCGCAAATGCAATAAATAGTTCAGCCCTAGTAGACGTCACTTGTTCTGAGTAGGG
>NC_063196.1:10810890-10930890 GCF_017589495.1 Alosa alosa
TATCGGAGCAATATTGGGCGGCCTGCTAATTACAGAAACCATGCTCTCATTGTCCTGCCACTATTATAAATTTGGTGGTGGCCTGGGTCTATGGATCGGGCCTCCCGATTACCCAGCTGTCCGTCCCCTGATGAGGGGGAAACTGGCGGCAGCGCCATCCTTCACCAGAGTGAGCGTGGGTGGACAACGAAACAGGTGGCTCCCGTGCAAGACAGTGCACAGTTCAGGGTGGCTTATTAAAGGAAGAAAAAGAAAAGAGAAAAGTGGGCCCGCAGCAAAGTCCAAAGGGTTTCCCCTGCAACAAGACAGCTCTTCAAATCCATGAGTTGGGTTGTTTTTTTTTTGTTCTTTAAAAAAACATGTGCAACTTATGACAGATTGGCAAGTCACTGTCAAAGAGTGACATGACTCATGCCTGTAATAGCAGGAAAACAAGCTCTTTAAAACAAAGCCTGTGAATGGGGGAGGCCAAGATTACAACAGTGTATTGTTGCTTCCTTTCACAATACTATTTACTGAAAAAGGTCAAACAGCAAAATCTCAATGTAAGATATGTGAGGCCAACAGATGCGTTGGAAACCTCCTTATCTTTCAAAATTTGCGGGATTAAATTATTTTTGTAGAGGTAACAAATGATACAAGATTATGCAAAGGGCAGGACTGAACTATGTTTGCTGTACACTGAAGTCTGCCCCCCCCCCCCTCCCTAGAAGCGCTCGCGTTGTCATCCTGAAGATGGAAGACACACCGTTTATTTTTCGCCGCCGTGATTTATTACACTAAAAAGGCAGTGATTAAATGCAAAGCCCAGGCCTGCAAAAACACCGCCATGGCGCTTGGAGATCTTTCGGCGCAGTTTAGCTCAGCTTCCTCAGGCAGTAATTACCTTGCCAGGGCATTCCTGCCTAGGCTCGTAGCTAAGAGACAGCCATTTCTGTTACTCCCCCACCGCCACACACAACCGCCGCCAACCACCCCCTGCCTATGTTTTTCTTTTTTCTTTAATGCTAATCTGTACATGTCAGCACATTGGCACAGTTGGACGACTGTAGAATGACTTGCCAAAGATGAGGACGGACGTGTGTGTGTGTGTGTGTGTGTGTGAGTCGGGGGGGGGGGGGGAGTCATTTGGCTTGTTTCTTTATATTCTGTGGTGGCGGCAACGTGCCCTTGTCAACGGGGAGTGTGTGTGTGAGTGTGTGTTGGGGGGGGGGTTGAAATTGAAGGGAAGACAGGGAGCTGCACTTTTGTTTGAGGCAATTAGGTGTTACCCGAGAGCGAATTAGAGTTCCCCTGGCTTCACAACAAACACAGGACCTGCTAGCTAAGGTTACCGGTAACATGTCACAAACCGTGTCATGCTCACATAGTACCCGCTAAACATTTCTACACCACAGATCACAAACTCATCTTTGTACATGACAATTTTTTTTTTTATATATATATATATATATATATATATATATATATATATATATACACACACATACACACAATTTTAAAATGACTTGTGAATGACTAACACACTCACACCTTAACTATGATAGTGTTTTGTTTTTTATACTCAAGGCACTTGTACTGTACCATATGTAGATAGCAGCACCTTGTTACAAGCATGGCACTTCACCAGTGTGGCTACGTCCAGTTCACAGTGTCCGGGGGGAAGGGGAAGGGTTGGGTACCGTTCAATTTGTATCGATTCAGATTTCGATTCAGATTCTGCTTATCAATTCCGTCGTTTCATCATTTTGATTGCCAAAGGAACTGACATTTTTTGGATAAAATATATAATATGTCTTTATTCCAGGAGTAGTCCATGTTCTAAGCCTGAGCTGAACATTCAAAAAAGAGAATATTTATTTACACATTCTGATTCACAGACATATGCATTAGAAGACTAAGGCCTTAACATCATCTAGAGCAGCTAATTAAAATAACTGCTAGGCCTTGTTGGTTTGGATTGTTAGAAAACTTTACTTGTCTTTGTTTGCAATAATAAGGGGCCCATTGTGCTAGTGAATAGTTAGACAGAACTCAATTCAAAATAATCAGGAAATAAAATATTTCTGATTTTTTTCTTATTGATTTCTGATTTTTGTTATTGATTCTACTCTATTGTAATATTTCGGTTCAAAACCCTGGGCAGGGGGGGGTAGGTCGGTTTTGCATCGTCAGCAAATGTTCAAGTATTCAGCCCCACCCGGCCGACTCGACCAGACATCCATCGCCTCCACCAGCGAACATCCATCCATCCACTCCCACACACACACCCTCAAACTTCACGGTTACCTCCAACCCCCCATGTGTCTCCATAGCAGCAGCGCAATGTGGCGGGCCCCTGACGTTCCATCCTTCATGTGGGCGGCTGTGGGTGGACGCAGGGCCACAGGTGCCCAGGCTCTTTGTGGCTTTAGCGGGTGTGGGAGTGAGAGAGGGCGCCGGGGGTCGTGCCAAAACCCTGGGCACAGCGCGACACGACGCAACACGGCGCAGTGGGGTTGTGTTGGGAAGGCCTGAGAGGAAAAACGTTGGGAGATTCTGGGTGTCTCCGAGGAGCCCCTTAAGCTGGTCCAGGTCTGGAGTGGACAATCCACTGGACCATTCTGTGAGTATTGTGTGGAAATAACTCTGAAAAAAAACAGGCCCAGCTAATGGGATTTAAGTGAATACTGAACCATTCAGCAACACAGATAACGTGAGACAGATCAAAGCGAAATGTCAAAGCACATGATAAAGGCCAAATGCTTCCTTGTGTTCTGTCCTTTTGAAAGAGATATTTTTCATCCAGTAATTATAATACAATAAGTACAATATTAACCTAGTATTAGTACTTAATCTTATCTTTTACTTTTGCGTGTGTATGTGAGTGTGCTTGAGTTCATGCATGCACATGGAAAATATGCATTTGCAAGAAGAACACCGGTCTGACATCTATAGTTGCATATGCAATGCTGGATTAGGGTTGACTTGGCAAATTAATTGGAAAATCAATGAGCAACAGGTTCCTGTAGTGTTCTCTACTGTCTGCGGCTACTGTAAGCTGCTACTCAAAATTAACAGGACATCAATGAGGATGTTTTAGCAAAACAAAAAAACAACATAAATTTCAGCTAACCAATGTCAGTCTACCAGACAAACAACAGTACAAAAATGTCCCCTCACTCTAACATGTTTGTACAATTTTAAACAGATCCTCTTCAAAAATCGAGAAGATATCATGTAAAGCCAAAAATATTACAAACTTGCAAATGAACTGAAACGTTTGACAGGCATCCACAAATACAGGAAATGGAAAACAGGAAGAGTGGGTGAAAAGGGAAAAAAAAAAAAAAAAAAAAAAAAAACACACACATGCACGCACACACACAATAATAACACACACACACACAGGCGATCCGGCATTGACACGACGAGCCGTGGGTAAAAAATGACTAAGTTTGGTTGATGTATGAAGCAGGCGGGAGTCCATTCATCAGTCGGCCCCTGAGCGCTCGCCCCGGCCAGTCCCTCAAGTCGCGGGCCGCAACGCTCCCCTTTTGACTGATTAATTAGCCAATCAGAAGACATTTTTCACCGGCGGCAGGAGGGTTTATTTCAGCTAATGCCCGGGCCCCTTCCTAACAGACTCATTCCAGCCAAGTCGGCTCTTTCTTGCGGGGCCCTGCCGACGATACGGGGAGAGAGAGGAGAGGAGTGCAGGGGTGTGTGAAGGGGGTGGTGGTGGGTGAGGGGAAAGAGAGAGAGAAAGCGTGTATGTGTGTGTGCGTGTGTTGTGTGTGCGTGTGATAAATCATAACCTTACTCCACCCCTGCAGCTCTCTAACTAAAACCCCCAAGGAGAAGCGACAGAGAGAGAGGGAGAGAGAGTGTGTGTAAGAGAGAGAGGGGGGGGGATGTGTATAACAGATAGCACTGAAAAATGAAACTGCAAGAGAGTATAAAGCAGCCTAACAGACAGAGACGAGAGAGAGAGAGAGAGAGAGAGAGAGAAGAGAGAGACAGAGGACAGAAAAGACACAGGGTAAAACATATAGACAGAGAGAGGGCAAGAGAGAACACTGGGACTGAGACACAGTAACAACAGTGCAACACAGAGACAGGGGGAGAGCGAGAGAGCGAGCGAGCGTAAAAGACAGGCAGAAAGATGGAGAGACCGAGAAAGACAGCAAGAGAGAGAGACTTCAGACTTCTGGGACCCCCGGGGGGCATATGGTGCCCAGGCCCAGTGAGCCAGAGACTGCGCCCTGCTGGCCAGACCTGGCGTGAGTCCCCAGCAGCAGGACGGGACCGGACCCGGCTATGAGCGGTGACCAGCGAGCCCTCGTCTTGTTGGGCAGTGACTAATGATAGTAAGGGGGCTGGTAGAGGTCGGTGTGTGTGTGTGTGGTGGTAGGGGAGGAGACAGCAGTGATTGATCACAGGTAGGTTCACAGACAGACAGCTGCTGTGTTGCTTGTGTGTATGTGGGGTTGTGAATCTAGTGTGTAGTTTGAGTGTGTATATATATATATATATATATATAGTGTTTGTGGTGGTGTGTATGTAGGGTGTGTGAATATCTAGTGTGTATACAGTCTATCTAGTGTTTTTGTGTATGTGTATCTGATCTGTAGGCCCAGGTAGATGGACAGCTGCTGCTGCCACAGCATGGGGCACCGCTTAAGGCACCGAAAGGAAACTGGGTAATGATTACTTCCTGTTCCTAAACTGTACAGGTAACAGGGAAGCTACACCAGGCGCGCAACTGAAGCGTTCCGTTCATGTTGCCTCTGCTGCAACAATCAGCTTCCACTATTATTAATGGAAGTAGCTACACCAGACGTGATGCGTTCGGAAAAAATAGACCAGTCTTTTTTACGCGTTGCGAACGGAATACTTCAGTTACGCGCCTGGTGCAGCTTCCCTGTAAGGTTAATCCATTCCATTTAGAAAGCTGAGGAAAACTAGGCATCCAGGATTCCACTTGAGACAAAATTTCACCTTTTCCATGTTGTTTTTTTTTTTTTTGATAGTCTGGTACAGGTATGAACAAAGTGCTGGTAATCACCTTGAAGATGAAGAGGAGAACAGGAAGGGGCCAGAGGCCTGATCTGCTCCCAGGGCCCAAACAAACACTGCTGGCTTTGATCTGGAGCCAGCCATGTATGAGAATCAGAGGGTGGGGGGTAGAGGGGAAAAGAGGAGAGAGAGAGTCAGTGTGTGTGTGTGTGTGTGTGTGTGTGTGTGTGTATGGTGTGTGTGTGTGTGTGTGTGTGTGTGTGTGTGTGTGTGTGTGTGAGAGAGAGAGACAGGGGGGGTTGAGGGGGAAAGAGGGGAAAAGAGGAGAGAGAGAGAGTCAGTGTGTTGTGGGTACACTGGGGTATGCCTTGATGTGGGGTGTGTGTGCTTGTGAGTGTGTGAGTTGAGTGAGAAACAGTGCTTATTTCACATGTTTGCGTGTATAAGTATCTGAGAGGAGATGTATGTGTATTAAACGTGTGTGAGAACTGGTGTTATACCTTTATGTGAGAGGCACACAGAGAGAGCATGTTCGTGCTTGTATGCGTGAGACAGTGTGCGTGTCTTTGTGTACTCCTGTGTGTGTGTATATACGTGTGTGTATACGTGTGTGTGTGTGTATACGTGTGTGTGTGTGTGTCAGGGAGCACTGTGACGAGAGATAAGAGGCTGGCAGGAAGCTCACAGGAGGGAGGAAACCCCTGGTGAAGGAGGTGGGAACGAGGACGGCCAAGACCTCCCCAGTTCACGCGCACACACACACACGTACACACACACACACACACACACACACACACGTGTACACACACACACACACACACACACACAGGCCTGTCCCACACAGGACTGAGAAGCACACAGCGCTACCTACCTGCCTGCACAATGGCTGACCAGAGGGGGTACTGGTCCTCAAGGGACCTGCAGAGTTATCTTGGGCACTGCATCGTGTCAGACCAGAGTGGAGAATGGTCTACATCAACAGTCACTTTCCAGTGACTGATTCTGATAGTAGAACTACAAAACTGAAGATTCCGTGTACTTAATAAAGCTTACTAAATGATGCAAATTAGAGGGTCAAGACTTGACTTTTGGTAATGGTTGTACTGTAGAACCACAACAATGCTGCAGAGAAGGCACAACAGATCACGGTGCTTGTAGGGGTTCAGCTAGGCTGTTAGCCTAGCCTAGTTTAAAAGACCATCAAGTGTGTCACTCTCTGACACAAATACAAACACACACATACACAAATTACACACCCACGCATAAAATCACACATCTAAACACAATCATTCTTGCACACACACAGAAACACACATCTCACACACACAAACACTCTTGCGCGCGCATGCGCGCACGCACGCACACGCACACACACAATAGCCCTCCACCCCCGCTCCTCCTCTCTTTCCTCCCCTGGTCTAAGTGCCCTTTCTCTGGCTGGTCCTGCCAGCGGTCCGGGCCACTGGGCCTCTGGGGAGCCCATTGTGATTGTGCTCAGATCGGTTTTCGATCCGGTCAATGAAGTCCCTCCTGAGCCGCGCAATAATAAAGCCAAGCAAAAACGATTAGCACGAGAGAGAGAGGAAGACAACACCCCCACACACACACACACACACACAAAAAAAGAAAAGAGTCAGAAAAAGATGGGGGTGGAGAGGAGAGGGGGAAAAAAAATCAGTCCACCTGCATTTCCAATTTTTTCCTCCCTAAAGCCAGGGACTGGAGAATGGGGGCCTATTGTGATTGCGGTCCGATGAGCCCCTGGACCTGTTTTTGAAGACTGTGCCCCCCAAGCCCAAGTGTCCAAGAAATGGACAGCCGAGAACCAGAGCCATGGTGTCTGCTCTCGTCATGATATGGGATGGGTGGATTCTGCCCAACAGCAGAGGTCCGCCAACCACACCTGGGCCATCAGGGAAAGGAGGGGAAGACTCCCAGGTGGTTGAACAACTTGCTCTGAGGCCTCAGTGAGACACTGAGGCGGAGGAGGAGAAGAGTGTCTGAATACGGCGCTAAGCTCACGCTAAACTACAAATGGTAAAAGGAGTTCAGTCACTTTGTCACAGCAAAAGCACTGACTCACCACTGACAAGCCTTGAAACGACTTAATGACGAACATGTGCGCTTTGGACAAAAGCGTAACCATAACCATAACCATAACCATGTGAACATCAAAAACAATGTGGGAGTGCAACTGATGTTTTTTTATTACTTAGTGCATTCTTACTACTTAATGTGTAAGTAATTAGTGATGGCAGCCTTCAGTGTTTGCTTTAGGGAAGCAGGTAACTCCTGTTCATGTTAACAAGGCAATCATATTGTCAAGATATAATACACCAGGAGACACCAATATACCATGATTTTTGGTGTCTATGACACTCGCTTGAGCATATCTGATTCTGATTCCATTTCAGCTGCAATTATGTCAATTTACTGAACTGCTCTCTGAAAACCTAAACATCAACACAAACGCCTAGCAACATTCCCAACATAAACAAAGATAAGCGCACCGAAAGTGCACCTGCTGACAGAGAGGAAGGGGGTAAGAGAGATGACACTCTTTCATCATGGGTAAAAGAGTAAGTATTGTTTACAACCAAATGCGGAAGGCACCGACTGGAATGACTGAAATGGGAGCAAAAACCACTAAAAGGTGGCAGTAAATTCCCAAGACGTTAACGTCTTTACTTCAGTGCCAAGTCATGCCAAAGCCGCACAGCCAAAGTGATGACACACGTACCAAATCAAACCACGAGGAGAAAATTACTGCCTGACAGTCTTGGGAAAATGCTTTCACTGGAATTAAAACAACACAAGCACACCCTGCAGTAAACCGAGTGAGGCCTCGTTTACCACCTAAGGGCCAAACCAGCGTTTGGCCGTCTGAGCAGTGAAGTGCTGTCATCTGCTAGGCCCTCTATTGGCATCGGGGCGAAACGGTCACGACCAAATCCGACGATGTCAACCTGTTCCCTTCAGGACTAAATGATTTTACTGTGGCAATCTTTCAAAAAAGTTTCAAAGCGAATCTTCCAGGATTTTTTGCTCGAGTCATCATGAACGCACAGGGGGCAGACTTAAGCGCTTATTACACCCTGAGGCGTTATGTCTTCGTCGAGATTGGGTCTCGATGGAACATTACCTGATATGGCTGTTGCTCTAAGAAACAGCTCAGGAGGCAGAGACGGAAAGAGGGGGAGGAGGTTCAAGATGGAGGGAGGGAGAGGGGGACTAATCCTTTAACGGGATTTTGAGTGCTCTCTCTCTCCCTCTCTCTCTCTGTCCGGCTTTGGCCTGTGTTGGGGTGAGGCACTGCACGCTATGACACGGCTAATCGGGTGACTGCAGGGCGTCGTCACATGACCTCACGAGAATCAACCAGCCTTGCTTACTTACCGCAGAGGAGCCGAGGCGGATGAGGAGAGGGGAGGAAAGGGGTGTGTGTGTGCATGTGTATGTGAGTGAGTGTGTTGAGTGAGTGTTTGTGAAGGTGTGTTAAGAGTGTATGGGTGTCCGTATGTTTGTGATGGTATGTTAAGAGTGTTTGTCTCTGTTTGTGAGGGTATGATAGAGTGTGTGTGTTTCAGGGAGGGCTTTTGAGTGTTTGGAAATGTTTCCGTTCTTTTTTTTTTTGTACACGGTGCCAATGTCACGTACCTCATCTTGGTCTCTTGATGGCTTTGACCTCTTCCCAAAGATGCATGCCAGGTCAGTTTCACTGCGACTGGATAGGTCTTTTCCTGAAAGGCAAACAAAAGACTTTATGAACAACAACAGAAAAAAAAACTGACGACACTCTTCCCAAAGGGAAAAAAAAAAAAAAAAAAAACTCTTCTGGCCTTGATCAACTTGTGTAAATCTCCCACGCATTTCTAGATCCTTCTATAATAAAATCTGGCAGAAACATGAAGAAACACGTCAATGCCAGTGTTGTCAGTTGTTGATTGCTTCAATGCGTACATGCCAGCTGCTGATTGATGGAGTAAAGGACACAATCTAAACAAATGAGACCTAACTGAAGCAGGCAGCTGTTTTGAACTTGGGCCGAGAGGAAAGGTGTTGGAGAAGCAGCAGAAAGACTGTGGGTGGAGGTGGGGGGTTGGGGGGGATGGGGTCAGCGTTCTGTGCTGCCACCGCCACTGAGGTAGCTTATAGGGAGGGGGGGAAGTAAAACAGCCAATAAAAGAAAAACAAACGAAGCAAGAGAGGGCTCCACCTTGCCTCGCAATTTATTTATTTTTCTTTCTTTCTTTCTTTTCTTTTTTTTCCAGACCCTCAAAGGCTCCAGGATCGGCTGGCTGTCCGTCTCGGCCTCCCTACCTCCAGTCACACTCGTCCAGCTGCATCCTCTTCCTTCAGCCCGGCTCCTGATAACATTTGGTTATTTATTGCTTCTAGCCCCCTTCTCCCCCACATACACACACATTTTTTTTCTGCCTGTTTTTTCAAAGGGCGCCTCTGCCTTACAAGCTCACCAGAAGAAGGTGGGAGACGGAGGTGAAAAAAGAGCCAAGCTATCCAGGGAGGGTCAAAGTGGCCTAAACAAAAAGCCCGGGTCATGCAAACTATCTATTGATCTCAAAGGAGTTCCACCATCACACCCCCACCCCCCATAAACACACATATACACACACACACACACACACACACACATACCTCTTCAAGCCAGAAATTGGTGTGTGTGTGTGTTTGTGTGGGGGGTGGGGGTGTAAAATGTAAAAAAGAAAAAGAAAACTTGACCTTCTCACACTCCACATAAACAGATTAACTAAAAAGAGTGAGTGAAATGTAGATTCTAGTAACACCAACCCCTTACTCTCTTTCGCTACTTCATAATATGCTAACATAAATGGCTGGCAGCCAATGGAAGGCCCCTACCTGGCCTGCACTGCTGAGCCAAGAGAGAGCAGGTATTAAGGGATACCTGTGGGGGTGGGGGTAAGGGTGAGGGTTGTTAGGTTGACAGGTGATATGGCAACAGGCGCAACTGAACACGGGCCAAACCAGCTTAGCAAAATCACAGAGACTTTCAGGAGATGGACAAGCTAATCTGACAACCAACAAACTAACTGGCTCCCATACAAGAAAATAGGGCCAAGATCAAACGTGCTCCCAAAATGACATGGAAATTGTTGACAGATAAAGCCGTGTCTGTCAAAAGATTTCAGCAATCGTCCCATCTTGTTCAACGGAAAAACACAAGTAGAGTGTTAATAGCGCTAACTGATGGAGTCAAACTTCAGGACATCCTGTAACAGTTAGTCTGCATCCATCATGATGAGGAATCAACACTCCTAAGGGTGGATGAACCACCTGGAAATGGGAACGAAACAGGCCATGTGATGCAGGGGAGTGCTCGATATTCTGCTTTAACTCAGCAGCTTATCAGTTGATGAATAGGCAGCCAATTAAAAATGGGTTACTGGTTTACACACGAAAGAGCAAGTGAGCGAGCAAAGGGCTAGTTCTGGAGAGACTCGTGCCTTTCTACAGAGACAGGGAGGCCATCAATCATGCCCAGAGTCAGCCAGGGCCAGTCATCAGAAGCAGAGTTTTAGAAACAACAGAATGGACGTTTTTATGCAAAAACTAAGCGTCCTCACCTGTGAACCACAGAATACACATCAATGGAGGGACTAATGATCAAATGTCACTCAAAAATTATGAGTCATACTTAGATAGTGCCACATAGTGCTACATTGGTTCTCAGATTATGGGGGGGGGGGGGGCTCTTAAAGCTCTTAATTGTAATTTAAGGTTAGAGTTAGGGGTTGAGTTTGGTTAAGATGATGTTCAGTGAACAATGTAAAAGGCAGAATTTGAGTTCTAACATAATCAGTGAAGTATTCGTGGTACACTAATAAACTGTTACCAAATTGCAGGTATAAAGATGCATTCATTTACTTCTTAGTAACTACACTGAAGGTCCCCATTGAACACTGCGTATGCACTTTCTACCGCTCTAGTTCTATGATAACAATCAACTTGGGGGGGGGGGGGGGTTGAGAACAGATGCCCTTACTCAGACATTACATTACAAACTCTCTGCCTTTGAGGGTAAAGGATATATTTCTGATATATGTTCTAATATGCACCATGCACATGTTAACCTTGTGACCCAAAAGCTGGTATTTGATGGGCATGGAAATGCCATCTCAAACTCAAGCCCTGATAGTCCGCTTACTGGAGAAGGATTACCGTCTGCTTCGGAAAAACCAGAATGCACAGAGCTAGCAATGCCATCACCTACCCTTGGCAGTGGCAGACAGCAAGGCATAAGTAGCATCTGCCTACTGGCAACCTCTTCATCTTCACATGTAACCGGTTTAGCCTGGATAAATCCATTACTCGCATTAACCTGGCAACCGTCGCCTAGGGACGGATATTGCAGGCACAGGCCAACGGAAAGACAATTTGCGGCATCGCATAGCGCTAGCTGGTAACCAGGAGAAATCCAATACCATGAATACGCCCTCACGGACTCGGCCACTCGGGGGGGCGGTGGTGGTGGTGAGGTGACTGCAAAGTATTCCCACACAGCAAGACAAGACAAGGTAACTCTGCCAGGTGAAACTTATCCCGATGGGATCACACGTCATTGCAACTGTGCAATCCACAAGTAGAGCAATGTTCTATCTTCAAGACCCCCAGACACACAGTTAGACAAAGAAAGACTATAAAATAACTCTGTTGGGCCCAACATATCCAATGGGGATGAAAACACACTGGAAAAGTCATGCTCAACTGGTGGAGTAAAATACAGTGTCAGTCAAGTTAAATAAAAGCCTTTTTAACATGAATAAGGCATGTGGATTGTAGGAGTTATCTTCTTCACAACTGTTATATGTTATTACTACATGGGGAAAAAGAAGTTGACATTATGCAAGTGAGGTGGAGGTGTCCGATGAGTTGAGCTAAGGTCACAGAGCCAGGTTCAGAGGGGTTGTCTGGGGACAAAGCCATCCCTCCTCTTCACAGCGTGAAGTTTGGGTCAGGGAGCATCCATCCTATCCACTCCACACACTATCCCCATCCTCTCTCAGGCCCCTCTCCTCTCACACACACACACACACACAGCTTTTCCTCTGGCCTGCTAAATTAAGATCACAAAAAATCAAGGCGAAAGGGGGAGATGTCGTTGACAGGGAGCGTCTGGTCTCTATCTCCGAGGCCCATCAGGCGGTGATTGAGGCCATTTCGTGCACCCAAAAGCGACCGTCCTCGGCCCGCGCAGGAAACAGGAAGTGGTGCTTTTAAACGCTTTCTATTTCTTTTTTTGTGTGTGTGGTTGTGTCCTTACTGGGTGTGATAAGGGACAAGCACACTTTCCCCCACATTCCACACTGCTATGGAAAAACAGCGCAGCAACGTGAAGAAACATCAAGTGTTTTTGTTCATGATAACTACAAGCAGAGATGGTATCAGTGACCACAGCGAGGAGCTGTCTGGAAGTCTGGAACTTCTGTAGACATAACTGAAAGTCTCTGATCAACATGACTCAGGTAATTAAAACGTGGTGGTATTCCCATAAATTAGTCAACCCCTTCTGCAGTAAGTGACCTAATCCACCTGGTCAAGAGCATATGACGTGCCTAGTACTACCTTATTCAAGAGCACTAAAGTAAATGACCTGGCGAGAGCCCACTCAACTCCCCAGCTCTGTCTCGGGTCAGTGGTTAAGCTGACCGGAGAGCTCTGACCCATGACCGAAGAACGACATGGTTAAGTGGAGCAGAAGACCAACAGCTGGAAACCAAAGGAGGATATCCAAGGGTTCACTAAAAACTCAAGCACTAAACACTTACTCTTACAACACCACCTACTGTAAGCACTGTGGATGGAAAATGACAACATTTTCACTGAATTCCTCTGGTTGATATTAAGCTAATTATTAACTTAATGGGTATGATCAAGAGCATAACAAAGATTTTAGGAATCAATTTTTTCTAAATATTTAGGCTAAAATTGAGGTTTATTATCATGATTCCCAATGCCATGTTTTAATACATCTGCATAACCTTCATACCACTTATCTACACAATACCTGAAAAATCATAGAGGTGCTTCAAACGATCATACAACACAAGACAACATAATAGGACTGCTGCCATATTCTACCCTTTGTCATCATGACAGCAAATGTGTCGCTGTGTTATAGCATCAGGTCTTACAGGTAGGAAAACGTCTGTGCCTGAAGCCATCAGAAATGTGCACAACGGTTACATGTAATTATCTATTTTTAAATCTTCAGAGGCCTGGCCAACGCCTGAATTCCAGCACAGTGACTGAGAACTTCAGGCATATGTTCATGAGTAACATGGTTCAGGTAGTGTTACCACATCACCTTGGTGGGTATTGATAGCATTAAAACTGGAGATGACACATACACACACACACACACACACACACACACACACACACACCAGAGTTTCCGCTAGAAAAAAAGGGTGCCGATCACTTTGAGGTTTCGTTTTCCGGACATTTTGATGATATGCCAGTCAAATATCCTATTATCCCTTCTTAATTAGTCAAATTGAGGAAAACTGGAGACAGGCTATGTAGCTTAAATAATGACATAATCAGGCTGTATAGAATGCAACATGTTCATTAGCCTAACTTAAACATGCCTAACAAGATCTAGCCAGTATCTTTTCATGGACAGCAGGAGTCCGCATCGTTTGTTATTTTAAAAAGGCTACGTTGTTTGTTGCTGCTACCCACGTTATCTCCAGTGGTGACTGTTTAGCTTACACAGATGCACACACACAAGAATGAGCGCTCACACCACTACCCCCTAATGCTATGCCTCTTTATTTGATAACAATAAATTAAGAAATGTTTCCTATTCTGGGAAATGTTTAGTTTCTTTTTCTTTCGGCCGCGGTTCAATGATACCGTTTAATTGTGCCAGAAATTTTCCGCCGACCAGTAATCGCTTCGTCGAGGAGGCCCTAACCCTGCAGATCATAGACAGAGAACGCATAGGCCTACTGTATGCTTTGGGTAAAGAACACTTTGCATGTCCAGTGTACACGGAGAATGACAGTGTCTTGGAGCGGCCGCACCCCCCGCAACTCCACTTCCAATGTCACTGATTCCGACATACGCCCGACACTTCTGCTTTTTATCTGGTGGTGTTGGAGTTGACCAGACATCTGAGGCTTCAGACGTTAACAATTTATCATCCATCGTGTCTGGCCTCTGAAAAGACTTTTAAGGCTAGTCTGCCTGGGCCTGGCCATGTTTGAACCGCCTCACTCATTTGTTCGTTGTTTAAAATGGACGTTTTAAGCGTGCGCTTCCTATTTGAAATACAGCATAGGCTATGCGTGTTGTTTAATAACTTACTTTTCAAACGGTAGAGCCTGTTCATTTTAAAACATAGCCAGAGGATGTATAATATAGGCTTATATATTAAGGCTTATTCTCAAATTCAGATTGCGTTAGGGGACGGGATTAATAGCCAATTTCAATCGGACAATTTGACAGGAGAGATTTAATTTTGTCGGACATTTCATTTTTTTTCCGGCCAATGTCCGGTACCGGACAACGGAAACCCTGACACACACACACACACACACACACACACAAACACACACACACACCTCTTGGGGAAGTCCAATGTCACACTCACCTTTAGTGAACTTCATGTAGTGTACCCTCTTCCTGGAAGACTTGGACTTCTGCTCCAGGCTGAAGTTCTCCTGTTTGTCCTCCTGTGCAGGTTCTGGTATTCACACAATGGAGTGATTACATTGTTTAACACCTATTCAATTAGAGATTTCAAATAAAAACACACACTGAATCATCATAACGAGCACTACATCATCCCCCTATCCCCTAAAGGAGTTGTCCTCAAAGTCTTAATGGATAAATTAAAGGGGTATTGGGTTGAATAGTTGAATTATGTAAGGCATGCCAGTTTAAATCATATGAATTTTGACACAATAAGCAAGGTGCAAAGACAATCAAGGTGGTTCAGTGAGTAGGCCTATTGTGTAATTTACTGTTGAAGTAGGTCTACTTTTTTTTTTTAGCTAGGTGGTCCGTGAGGCTTTTTTTTTATTGATCAAGTGGTCCTTGGTCTGAAAAGGTTTGAGAAACACTGATTCTCGAGCTTTGCAGAAACACACAAATGTTCAGGGGATCTCAATGAATGTTAAAAGGTGCAACAGCACCACCTAGTGTGTGAAACTACTACATGGATATAGAACTCAACAATTCATTATCTTTATCTGGCTGAGACATGTGCAACAGACAGCATTTGTGTCACATTAACCCATTCGTGCTGGATGCTGCATGACCCAACATTGACCCTCCCACTGGATGCTGCGTAGCGCAACATTGACCCTCCCGCTAGATGCTGCATAACGCAGCATGTTTTTTATTTCATGTTTCTAGGTGCTACAGAGGCTTAGATATTAAATTTTGATAGACGTTGACAATTTTTAGTATGTTTTCAGAACATCAACCCTCAGGAAATAAGGTTATTTAGTCTAGAATGCCATAGGATTCTATAGGCGTTTTTAGCAGGCATTTTAGGAGTAATGGGTTAAGTACCGTTGGTGGTGTCCTGGCCATGGCAGTTGTTGAGATCTGCCAGAAGCTGATTGAAATCATCCTGATGTGCAATCCAATTATCCTACAATGTGTAACATAAATAACCCACAAGGATTGTCAGCTTCATCCAATTACTTAACACTATTGAAGTTGCAGTCAGCGATTGCGTAGGAAGTCGTTTTGTTTATGTTTATATTTCTATTTATTAGCAGACGCTTTTGTCCAAAACAACATGCATTATATTTTAACCAATAACCAAACAAAACACACCAGAGAGGTAGCTCACCCCTCCCTTCAGTATTGCCAGAGAACCTTCATGCATGGTTTCATTTTTGTTTGTGGGACAGGCTGCCCCCACTTTGTTTCCAGTTTTGGGGGCCTGGAGGGTGTTCCAAGTACATGGTTTAGTGACAAACCTGGGTAAGTTAACTCAGAGTAAGTGGTAAACCTCCTAATAGAAGAGCTGTATGCCTTCATTCTCCTAACAAAACAATGCCATAGGGCTCTTGTTGTAGGAGGTTTACCACTTAGTCGGAGTTAACTTACCCAGGTTTGTCACTAAACTACATACTTGGAATACCCCCCTGGGCTGCCTACAGAGACTGGGGTTTTGCTGCAGTGTAACCTACTCACGGAATGGGCGGCTAGCAGTCATGGGGACATTCTTACTGAGTCTGACAAAAAAAATATCATAGGCTTGAAATCGCGTACAATCGCTGACTGCACCTGAATGGTTCGTTCCTGAGCAGAGATCTTACCTCATTACTGGTACTAGTGCCCAGGCCAAGGCTGTTGTTTTTTACTTTCACCTTGATGTGCTCTGTAGCTCCCTGCTCGGTTTTCCCCAATCCCTAAAATACACACGAGAAACGTAACTGTAAACAAACACTGGAGTAGGGTTAGAGTAAAACAGATGTTAATTTGAGGAAAATGAATAAATGTAAAGAAACATTTGCACTCCACGCGTATGTTGCCATCATACTGACAGTCACGCAATAACACGTGGGTTGTCAAAACATATGCAACTGGTGACCATGCATTGAGACGTTGTTCTTCATCATAATGTGAGTTTGGTACCTACCTTGCCCTTGGACCAGCCCATTCGCTCCAGCATCTTCTGGCCGAATTTAGAGTCATCCTTACTCCAGGCGCTGTTCCTAGGATCCACAGACCATTTCTGCTTTCTGCGGGCTGTTGACACATTGAGGTTAGATTATATCTGTTTACGATTTTAAATAAAGAACTGAACAACAGGGCAAAGAATATTTTAATCACATTATCCATGCAAAAACGTTTTTACGTCGGTCAGACAATTTACCAACATTTAAAACAATCAAGTTACTGTACAAAGTTCTACTATAGGCAGAACTAGCTAGCTATTTTGCTAGCTGACTAGCCGACCCAAGAACGTGTTTCAGTCGTGGTCTGGATGTGTCAATTCATTTAAAAAGTACATATCTCAAAATTACACCCACATACTATTTCTATATGAGACACTAATGTGACATTAAGTTGCACAATATATCTAATCTATCTATCTGTAATACAGAAATAAAACTCACGTTCTGCCAGCATGGCCATCTTGAGGTCCTTGAACACATGAGGCGATTCACGACGGTGCCTTGGCTTTGCCTGTATAGAAATAAATATGATCATTTCTAATATCATTTGTATCAGAGAGGGGACGGGTGGTAATTTCACATTTTAGATATTTATATTATAGATATTAGATTTCTACAAATGAGAAATGTATCTTGAAATATTGTGTGTGACATTGAAATACACATTCGGAACTTTTTGTTGATCCGAAGTCATTGTAAAAACACAAGGGGGCGGTGTAGTATCAATTAATGTAGATGGAAGGAGAGGCTCTTGAGCAGTGGTCCCCAAACCAAAGATTGTTAAGGCGGAGCAAGATATTTCATCAGGAGCCACTTCCGGGAACCCGGATCGCACGAGGGGGGGTCAAAATCCCCCTTTATGCAGAGCAGAGGCAGCGACTGCTCCATTGAAGTCTATGGGCATAGCTCAGAATTTCACCACATATGCTAAGGTCTTGGTTCTATAGAGTTAGGAATGTGAATTTCGGGCACATTTTCATGCTCCTCAAACCCTTCTGAACATTTCAGGTACATTTTTAGCATTTTTGAGCAATCCAGTCTGGAGAAAATCAACCTTATATCAGGTGTGCGCCAGTTATTTCTGCCGCTGCTGTTGGCCGGTTGCAACTTACGCTCGTCAATACGTCATCGGCACGCCTCTTAATGCAGACAGGATTCTATCCCCATTTCGCGCCCATAGACATGAACTACGAAGAAGTATCTTGCTCCGCCTTAACAATCTTTGCCCAAACTACGGCCCGCGGGCCGGCCCGCCACCTCATTTTAGGTGGCCCCCCAAAACATGTCCGTGGTATATAGGATCCGGCCTGCACGGGAGTACGACATCGTCAAACTATAACCTCCGTAATTTCCCCCATTCATTCTCTATGGCGGGTCTTAACAGTACACATGAGTGTACTGTTAAGACCCGCCATAGACCCTAACTCTATAGAACCAAGACCTTAGCATATGTGGTAAAATTCTGAGCTATGCCCATAGACTTCAATGGAGCAGTCGCTGCCTCTGCTCTGCATAAAGGGGGATTTTGACCCCACCTCGTGCGATCCGGGTTCCCGGAAGTGGCTCCTGATGAAATATCTTGCTCCGCCTTAACAATCTTTGGTAGGCCTACCTGCAAACAATGTAAGAGGCCTCTGCTGACTGCATCAGTGCTCAAAGTATTCTAAAAATGTATCAATTAATTGTTAATAACTAACTAACTTCTATTCAAGTCATAATTCTGGAACTTTCTGGTATAATTATTTATATTTTTATTCACTCGTTCAAATGTTCATACAGAGTTCACAAAGTTCTCATCAGGTGAGTGAAAGTTAGAATGGTGGTCATTTCAGATGTTTCTGCCACCACTTCATAAAACTCATTGTTTGAGAACTTTAAATTATTTGTAGGATATTGCTTGTTCACAACTTGAGCTGTGTATGCAAAGTTCAGAGTTCAAAATATACTTTTGGGACTCCCTGCTTATAGTTTTGAGAATGCTATTATTAGTATTATTTAACTTGAGCTACATTTTACACTGATATGGCATGATGGCAATATAAACACAGATAACAATGGTATTAAATTGCAATAGCCTATAGATTAAACGTAATGGAATATTCAACTAAGGTAGACTGCCTTTGTTCACAGCGCTAAGCTATTTATGGTTACTGATATACTCCGAGTCTCTGGCCCTGTCTTAGAGCCAGGCATAGTGAGCTGGCCCTCGGAAGAAAAAGTTTGGGGACCACTGCTCTTGAGGTTCTGGTTCAATTAAAGTGGCTAGGCTGCACTGCAAAATAAAAATGATACTGATGCGTGGACAGGTGTAGTATCTTACATTTAATCTTAAAGAATACCTGTTAGACTAAATTGGTCAAGTTGATCAAATCAATTGAGACTTCGAGACAAGGAGCCAACATGTCCACAATGAGCTCTTTGGTCTTCTTCTTGGTGTTGAGAGTCAGGTTGTTGTCAGTGCACCACGATGTTAGGTGCTGGACCTCCTCCCTGTAGGCCGTCTCATCGTTGTTGCTGATGAGACCAATCACTGTAGTGTCGTCTACAAACTTGACAATGGTGTTAGAGCCATGTACAGGTGTGCAGTCCCTTTGAGAGAGAAGCGTAAAGAAGGACAAAAATCAGTGCAGCCCAGTGTCTGGTTTCTTCCACACACACTGTTGGGAATTGTGGCCAAAAAGTTCAGTCTTCGTTTCATCAGACCAGATGATTTTACTTCTTGTGGTCTGAGAAGGCTTCCATCTGTCCACTCTACCAAGACCTGATTGGTGGAGTGCTGCACCAATGTTTGTCCTATTTTGCCTTTTGATCCTCTCAAAGGAACTCTGGATCTCATTCATAGTGACCATTGGGTCTTTGGTTACCTGTCTGACCAAGGCCCTTCACCCTGGATTACTCAGTTTGGCTGAGCAGTCAGATCTAGGAGGACTGTTGGTTGTTCCAAACTTCCATTCCATTTGAGAATGAGGCTACTGTGCTTTTAGGCACTTTCAGTGCTGCAGAAATTTTCTTGTATCCTTTCCCAGATCTGTGTCTTCACACAACCCTGTCTTGCAGGTCTACAGACAATTCTCTCAACCTCGTGGCTTGGTTTTCACTCTGACGTGCACCATCTATACCCTGGAAATCCAGAGTTCTCTCAATGGAATTGTCTCTGCGAGACACTCTGGCAATGAGCAATGATGCACGTTACTTTTACCCCTTGCATTCCGGGAAACCAGCTAAACTGATGAAGACAGCGCTGCAACGTTGGAGGACAGTAAATATTGGTCATAGTGTTATCCGATTGCGTGCAGTGAGATTTTAAAATGCATGCTTGTTGCAGCCCCTCGAGTTGGGCCATTTTCCATTTTATATAAAGAGATGTGTGCCTTTCCAAATAATGTCCAGTGAATTAATTTAGGCTCAAGTGGACTCCAATCAAGTTGTAGAAGCATCTCAAGGACCATTGATAGAGCTCAATTACAAGTGTCATAACAAAGGGTCTGAATACTTACATAAATGAAATATTTCAGTCTTTTATTTTTTTTAAATTTACAAAACACTCACACCTGTTTTTTGTGGAGTGTTGGAGTATTGTGTGTAGATTGATGAGAAAAAAAATTGAATCCATTTTAAGATGAGTGAAACATAACAAAATGTGGAAAAAGTTAAGCACTGTGAATACTTTCCGTATGCACTGTAATGACCAATCTGTACATCTGCTTATTTCAATTTGTATTTTGAGCATTTTTGAATATTGGAGGGGACATGTCCCCATCAAAGTATATTATGATTATGGCCATTAGGTGTTATTTCCTGAAGCACAAATTTGTTATCATTTATTCTTGAATTATTCTCTGAAGCAGACAAAACAATAAACCAGCATACCCCTAAATGTATCTGTAATCCTGTGTTGCATAATTAATTCAGTCATGAATTTATTTTTGGACTGCCTTTCTTTGAACAATTTCTAATTTCCATTCAATGCCACGCCCTACAGTTAATGTAAGTATTTGAAAGGCCTGAAAGCCTATAGAGGTTCACTTTGTAGTTCTTGGAAATGTATGTATAAGCATTATTATAATAAGCATATTACATTATCATTATAAGCATTATACAACAGTTATTCGGTCAAACCATTTATCACTTTCCCACTGGATAGATGAAAGATATGAGGCCATTAAAAACACGCTGAACAATACTCTGCCTTCAGCCTTGTGTCTGTGGCTGAATCACAGCCGTGGGGATACTCTTTCTTTACCAACCCTATCTCTCATTCATGCCATTTTGCTTGAACATAGACCAAACACTCCGGCTGTTTCAGAAAGTTCAGCATTGAAATACTCCTTGTTCAAATAGATCAAGCTACTTCTCACAAATGTGCACCTCCTATTACTTTTATGAATAGCGCATAATAATGGATGTTGCCATGCAAACCATTCAGCAACCAGCATCAGACAATATGACAATAGGGGATATCTAATATCGCCATGTACCAGGTGATTGCTGAATAAAGGAACAGCGCTCTTTGTCCTTGTTCTGAAATATGGTCCCACAATAGTGTGACCGACTTTAACCTTGAGAACGGTAGGCCTATTGCACAAGCAGCTATCTAGGGAACGGGTGGTGTTGGCGGTCAGTGCAAAATATTTGTCTTGCATCCAGATAGTGTGTTGAAGTCATCACCAGAGCTGCCACTGTCAGAGTAACACTGCTGTGCTTATCATTTGTCCTTATACATCTGATGATAAAGTGTTTTCAATGGAAATCTGCAGCAGTTCTGCTGAAGCAGCATCTTTTCAGTTAAATGTCCTCTGTGTGGTAGACCATTAGCTTGAGAGGTCAGATAGAAGCATAAGAACACTATTTGAGTATAAGAACACTGGGCCACTACGGTTTGAATGCAATCATCTATGATTGTAGGTTACATGTAAATGCAAGTTCATCATACCACACAAGCCCTCAGATCAGATGTTCTTTCATTTTTTTTTTCTTTCTTTCTTTCTTCCTTCCTTTCTTTCTGTCATTGGGCCCTCATTCCTTTTCATGGTCTAAAACGCATGGTCACTGGCGAAAAGCTTATTTAAATTTAGTGGGATGTCCAGTCCACATTAGGAGTGTTTTCGTTATCAAACGTCAGGCGGATGGTGCAACAAGGTGTTCCTATATGTTTCTTAAACAGTCATGGGTGTGTTTTGGGCATAACGTCCTTTAAACCAATGAGAGTGGCATCTGTCATTCCCTTCAACAGAAAGCAGCGCTATTTCAACCAGCACATCGGTATTTTGATGGTCACGGGCGCATTTGAAGGAATCTGCATGCAAGTGACAATGTATGGAACAGGTATTCCACGCATGCTTTACTAAAACCTAGCAGAGTATAGCCTACACGCATCTGCATTCGTCTATTTCACTGGCAAAGTGAAACTAACTTTACCATAGTCAACTACACAGTTATACACAGTTACTTTCACTTGACTGACAATAGGTTACCATCGAAAAACATAGCCTGAAAAAAGCAACTCTACCCCAATAATGTTCGAATGGCTGAATAATAAACCTAAGGACATTTATCCTGTAGAAGAGTTGCTGCCTAGCCTACATCTCGTGACAGCGTGTCTTCAGCTGTGCTCCATATGTGCCTCTCGCCTAATCACTTTTAACTGTCATTACCAATTTGCAAATGATGGTGAATAACTATATAGAGAGATAGAGATAGATAGTAGATATATACTTTATTGATCCCATAGGGAAATTCAAGGTCCCAGTAGCTCAAGACATCACACACAATATACAGTACACTACAACAACAGGATGATAAAAAAAATCACATTACTAATAAGGACAGTAAAAGATACTAAATCAAGAATCCACGTCAATAGAGGTATAATCATGAGGCACTTGCAGTAACAGGGCAGGGACTGACCCTGTGTGTATGCAGTGGTGGTGCTTTATTAGGTGTGTGTCATGGTGGTAGTGCAAATAAGTCCAACAGTGCAACAGCTCAGGGATTAAGTCTAGAGACCACCATTAAATATGGACAATATAAGATACCAGCATTAAATATGGACAATGTAAGAGAAAAAAGTACCAGTAAGCATATTAGTATAAGAATAGTAATTTAAGCATAGAAAAATGTAAGCATAGTAATATAACAGTTATAGTATAATTATATGCGAAAAATGTAAACATAGTAATATAAAAAACGATAGCAGCAGTGCAAGGATAGGTTGACGTATTAAGGTTTAATGTAATAGGGTATCAGCCATTGGTCAAGTATGAAGTTAGACCACAGTCCGGACTAGGGGATGGAGGGAGGTGTTGTGCAAGTGGGCTAATATAGCCAGTGAAACAGTGTAGACAGTGTAAGCTGTAACACAGCGGGCCAGTGGACAGCCAGTACAGTCAGAGGACCTGGAAGTGTGTAGAGGCAGATAGACTATGCAGAGAAATCTATCTCTCCTCTTCCCTTTAGTGAAGAATGGATGAGTTGTATGGCCCTGGGGACAAATGACTTCCTCAGTCTATCAGTTGTGCATGGCAGTGAGCGTCTCCAACTGGTCAAGCTCTAACTGCTTTATGATGGTGTTGTGGAGTGGATGACAGTTATTGTCCAAAATGTTGATCAGTTTGTTCAGGGTCCTTTTGTCTGATATTGAATGATGCACTCCAGTTCAGCTCCCACAACAGAGCCAGCTTTCCTTACCACCTTCAAACACCTTCTGTCACTGTGTTTATCTTTTGCGCTGCGCATCGTTACAGACTAGTCCATTTCATTTTGAAAGTAGGGGGTGTAAGTGTAGGGACAGATAACAATGAACTAGACATTTTAACCACTACTTCAACATTTCAACGTATTTCTTGATCATATAAATAAAATCTGCCATATACTTTTGAGGCATTCATGATGATAAGGGGCTTTTTCTTTTGAGGTTGGCTTGGGGCAAGCAGCCGCCTACCTATGCCTCAGTGTTAAAACCACCACTGAGTGGAGTAATGCGTTTTAGGTAGTGTACGATAGCGATTTTTAGATGATGCGCTAGACCCCTCCTTAGGTTGTTAAGTGCCACACCCCTTGGTGCAATAAAAGAGATGCGCATAGCGCAAGTCCGCTAAGTTTTGTGTCACGAAAATAGGGCCCACTGGGTTTTTCTCTTTTTTTCATTCCTTTGTCATATTCAGTCAAAGGAGCTCACTAATGTCATTGTAGCAGAAAAATACCTCAGTCACCAAACTGCTAAAGTTTCAGTGTGATGACACAAAGATTACATAATCATTGAAATTACCGGTGGATCCACAGAGTGGTCTGACAAATGGGGCAAGGCAAATTACATTACTTCTGTCTGCCTGAGCATCCCAGTGCCCCTACACTTTGGGCAAAATGATTAGGGGGAGGTTTCTGGCCTTACAATACAATGGTCATGCTGTGATGCTGTTTTGCTCCGTGGAACTGTGTCAAAGAATCCCATACAGAACCGGGCTTGCCGACAGCATAAGAATCCTAAGCAGTTCATAAAGTTTCTCTTATGAATGTCTTACAATTTTCTAACTAACAGTGTAATTGCAAAAGATAAGTGCAAAACACTTTCTGTTTGATGTTTTATATCTGTATCCTTATTTGCACAAGGAAAATGAATTGAAGATTTGAAGGATGTTTTGAAGATTAAACAGGTGTTTTAATGGCATTGTACACTTCCACTGCATCCAAAGTATCCAGTGAATGGCAGGTCTTGTAGAGGCACACAATGTTTCTGGGGCAAATTTTCAGGGGAAAAAGGTATATATAATTGGGCATCATCTGCCTAGCAGCGGTAACAAATATTGTATTGATTAAAAATGGAGCCCAGGGAAAGCGTGTATAAAGAAAATAATAGAGGCCCTAAAATAGAACCCTGGGGCACACCACACTTAGGAGCAGATGATGAGGAAGCATTACCTAAATGCACTGAAAAAGATCTATCAATAAGATAAGATCTGAACCAATTTAACACAGTGCCTTGCAGACCAACTTCAACTTCCAGGCTTTTTAAAAGGATTTTGTGGTCAATGGTGTCAAAGGTAGTACTATACGATCTAGAAGGACCAGGAGGGCTCAAGAGCCAGAGTCAACAGAGAACAGTACAGCATTATGTGATACTGCAGTAGTAGGTGTTAATAAAGTCAAAAGCTGCCCCTTATATATAGCTAAAGGTGATGGAAGCAGTAACCTGCGACATTATTGAGGCCTCTGTGTTAATTGATGGCTGCCTTTCCTATTGAATTCCTATATGTTTGCTGATTGTGTATTAGAGGATTGGGGGGGAAAGAGTTATGTTGTTGGACCACACTGGAAGACATAGAGACATATAAAGACATATGTCATCTGTCTGCTTGGACCACACTGGATGACATGCAGAGAGCTACAGGTATGTTGCTCATCAAGTGTTTCTGCTTTGAATCTGAGAGCCAGAAGGAGTGTTGAAACCACTGGGGATTTCGCAAGCTATAAAAGCTATATTGCTTAGGCTTTCATTACTAAGCTATATAAGCTATATTACTTATTCTTTCATTTATGCAGTGGTAGAGAATAGAAAAGACGGGGAGAAAAATGACTGTGGCTTGCTAAACTTGATTTTTATGCATGGACTACATTTGACCCATCCCAACACTACTAAGTGTCAGTGAACGTAACTCTATACAGTTTACATGATCCATGAAGCACAGCTCGATATTCCCATTGTCCATTTTGTGGGGGAAGGAAGGCAACCATGTCTTCGTGTTCTCATGGCAACCCATTACCACGTGAATAACAGCTGCAGAGCAGAGTGTTTTGGCATGTCCTATAGCACACAGGGTCCGGTCAATACCATTCAGCCACTAATCTGTCTCCCCCCTCTCTTGAATGCCCTTGATTTAAGGACATGGAGAGAAGGAGAGACAGGGAGAGAGAGAGAGAGAGAGAGAGAGAGAGAGAGAGAGAGAGGGACCAGAGAAAATATACTATAGCCACCTCCCCCACCGGTCAAAAGAGTGGCAAGAACTATGTAAGAAGACGTGTGTGTTTATGTATGTGTGGGCGGGTGGGTGGATGTGCAAGCGAGATGCAATTGCATAACACTGCCCATCCCACCAGGAAGCACAACACATAATTGACTGCCATGTGCTTGCTGTACCCCACAACCAGACCTGGGTGGTGAGAGAAAGAGAGAGTGAGTGAGAGAGAGAGTGAGAGAAAGAGAGTGTTTCTATAATACACGCGGCGGTATAGTTGGAGGGTGGGAGTTGTTTTATTTTGACTGCTTAGCTGCAGGCCTCCCCTCCACCACACCCCTCCACACACACACACACACACACACACACACACACACACACACACACACACACACACATACATATATACACACAAACATATACACACACAATCTCTCTCTCTCTCTCTCTCTCTCTCTCTCTCTCTCTGTGTTTGGGTCTGTCTCATATATTTCTTATATCTTGTTCTAATGCATGTACATGTATTGTGTAAACATGTGTTATATGATGTCTGGGCATTGCTATCTTGACATATGTTCTTCCCACACACTGTACCAGAACACCTGGCTAAACCTGACCAAACATTTCAAGGTTACTTACTGAATAACAGTTTCTCATTCTTTCTCTGTTTCTGTCTGTTTTTGTGTGTATCCTGAAATTCAGTGAACATCTCTCCCTCTCTCCCTCTGTCCTTTCTCTCTTTCTCTGTATCTTTCTGACTGTTTTTCGGGTTGTGACTGGTTTTTCTGTGTGTTTTGATGCTCAAACCCCTCTCACTGGTCTCACTGGGACCTGTGCCTCTCCACTCTCAATACTCTAGCAGTCTGTTTGAAAGGCTATACACAAAAGCCAGTCCAAATTGTACTGTTTTCTAATAAATATGTGCACCTAAAATCACGATCTTGATGTCTGTCTGATGAAGAATGTTACAATGTTACATGTATGTCAATAACCATTTATGCATGTAAAATCAGTTCTTCCGTATAAAAACCTTAGCTTTATTTTGACTTTGTTTTTGTCTTGATGAATAAAGTTAAAACAGTCATTCATGAGCTTCATGTCCACAAATGCCACGTGATAATAGGACTCCTCCGTGGGCATGCTGCATATTTCACTTATCCTCACTTGTGTCATAACTGGTATTACATAAAGCGACGTGCTGGTTGGTTGGAACACCTCCTGCTCAAGTGAAAGTTGTCCCTGCTCTGCATTCTAGCTGACAGTGATCGATCTCACATTACCAATGTGACTCGGCTTCTCCAGTTGCATGGCCGCTATTGGCTATCTCACCGACCCCTTCACTGTGTTCCCTCCCGATTTGTCGTTAGGGCTCCTTGGGGTCGGACAATGATTACATTTTTCACAAGACCCAGGCTACATTTAGTTTGGCAGCGATTCCTTACAGCTTATATAATGTAATGTCTGAACCAGGAAGGTTATCTCTTAAATTAGTCCCGGAGCTGGAGCGGACACAGACACAGCCAAATCTTGAGGAGAAGAGTTTACAACATGTTATGTAATATTATTCCACAACATGGGCAGGCAACAATCACTGTTGCTTGTCTACTACTACTACTCAGTACAGCTGAAGTTTTAACTCTAGGCTGTTTTATCAAAGGGAGGTGTATTATAGCCTACCTACCAGACTGCCAACTTAAACAGGGAAGGAGCCTGATTGTACAAATAATTACCAACCTGTTTTTGAAAGTCAAGCATTTGGCTTAAATCCAACAGATTCAGGATTTTCAGCAACAGAAAAACATTGTGGTACTGTATACTTCGGATCTGTAATTGAGTGTGTGTTTTATGTTTACTGTTGTTTATTAAAAAAAATGAAATGACTGAATATTTAGGAACTGGCAAGATATGTACCTTGGAAAACCCATCACATGGTGAAATTTCACCAACTTATGATTCTGATACCATCCTAGCAACGTTGTTCATTTGTGGTTATAGCTCAGATCTCTGATGTTGTGCTTGAGATAGTATTTTGTGTTTGTAGTTTATGGAATTTAATATTGAGAAACAATTTCTGTACTCTTCTAAATTCATCTGAGTCTGCCATTCTGATTTAATTTGTGTTAGTGAAGGAAATACAATATCACCATGGCAATATGGCATGGCAATAAAGTCATTCAACTCAAAATACTTCGAAAAAAGGCTTTAATAAGATAGCAGGTTTGTCAAGACAAAAGACTGGAACATGTCCAATGCTCTCCAAATAAGAAACAATTTAACAAAACTGAACTTTAAAAAAATAAAAATGGCTTATTCATCCATTTCAATATAGCTCCTGACCCAAAGAGTTACCGTCCCCACTGAGGGAATTTTGTTGTGTGGACAATCTGTGGTAATGTAAAAAAAAAAAAACAAAACATGGAAAAGATTTGTTTGATTTTCAGACATATCTATGGTGCAAAGCTGGCTGATCAATTCATCAACCTATGCAAATTCTGGCCATACATTGCCAGACAAAATAAATAGAAGCAGAATAACAAATGGCAGGTAGACACGGGCAAATACAGAGAGTGTAGCTCAGAAACATGTCCATCACTATAGTCACATACTAGTGTACATCCACAGACGTTGTTATGTAACTTCTTATCCAGCAAGGATACATCATTGTTAGTGGTATTATTTTCCTTGACCTCATCCCAGAAATATTTGTATGTGACTATTATTCTTAATTAAGCTGTGTTGTATAATTTATTTATACAAAATAATAATAACACTTACAAAAAATCATCAAAAGGAAATGACAAAAATCAAAGAGAGCCCTTTAAAAGGTATTCCTTAGATGGGTATTTCCATCTTGACCTCAGTAACAATCATATTCATCGTTTTTTTGGCTCACTGTATCCCTGAATTGCACATGTATATTTCATGACCTAAGTACATTCTTATTGTGTTAGAGGAGTCTTCCCCAAACACACACACACACACACACACTTCACTTCCTCTAGCTTGTGTGTTCCTCAGATCTCCAACCAGGAAGTTGCGACATACTTGCAGGCCTCTCTGGTGTGTGTGTGTGTGGTGGTAGTGATGGCATGAGGTCTTCTGTGCCCACTTTAAGGGGCCAAGAGTACCAAAAAAGGAACCTTCTGAATCTGGCACTGACTTGTGTGCTATAAGACAACAAGGCTTTCCCAAGCAGCAGAGAGAGACAGAGAAAGAGAGAGAGAGAGACAGGGACATACTATTTACAGACCTAGAGTTCTCTCTTCTCCAAAGCCAACAGTTTTTTACACTATGTACACGTCTCAATGGCCTTCGGAGCAGGCTCAGTTGGCTTGGGCCATGCGGCTCTCTGCGCCAATGAAGTTGAGCATAGTCTGGCAAAGTTCAGGCAGGTCGTAGTCGTGCTTCCAGCCCCAGTCGTTTCGAGCATTGCTGTCGTCGAAGTTCATTGGCCAGCTGTCAGCTAGTAGGAACAGACACAAGATAAAGATATCAGTTGGAGAAAGGCCACTAATGTCTGGGGTAGCTCCCTTAAAATATAGTTGAAGGGAGCTGTTGAAATGGTTACAATTGAATCATTTGAAGATTTTTCAGATGCTCCTCGAAATTCAATTCAATATATCATCAAGGAGAACTTGATTTCAATTTCTTAAATCAAGTTCTGTACAATGTCATCAAATCTTAAAATGTCCCCATAAAAATGTTTTGGTCAAAGTTTCATTATCAATTCCATGGTCCAATTTTCTGGAAAAAACTTTTCATACAAAGTCCTTACCTATGGCCTGTCGCACATGATCGATGTTGTAGTCGACCTGCAGGTCGGGCAGCTGTTTCTGGACCTCCTGCGCCAGTTCGTCTGGGCTGAAGCTCATGGCGTTGATGTTATATGTGCGCATGCTGAGCAGGTCTGCGGGCGCCTCCATGACCTCCAGAGTGGCCCGCAGGCAGTCGTCGATGTACATCATGGGCAGCCGTGTGTCCGGTTTCAGGTTGCACTCAAACTTCCCGGTCTTGATGGCATCGTGGAAAATCTGAACTGCATAGTCTACAAAGAAGAGGGACATGGAACCACAGCAATAAGACTTGGCACTCAGCAGACATACACCTGGTAGTGTGTGTTATGAATTGTTAATGTACCAGATACTTTTCTCCTAAGTTAAAAGACAGATCTGGGAACACACCTGGGATATATTTTATCAGTGGGTACATCTAAGCTTTAAGGGAAAAGAAAGAACCGATGATCTTTGTTTGATTGGCACCTCAGGATCAGTAAAAAGTCAATTATACGGGATTGTTTCTTTACATATTCTAGAACACTGGCAGGGTTCATCAGGTTCACACCCACTAAACCACAATCTGAGAGGGCACATGAGAAGCAAGATCATTGGTGGAGAGAGGACCAATCCCACACATACGTCATCAAGTTTTCATCAAGGGGGGAGCTAAACATAGTTACGTGAGGGACAGAGCAGAAATGCAGCCCTCATCAATGTTCCCCTCTCAGTTACCCAAAACCCTCACCCACTTACACACCCCTTCACCCCCCGTGTACAGGCACATTGGTATCATGGTGTGACAGGGAAAAATCCAGAAGCCATATGGGCTTGGAAAATAGTGTTCACATGGCCCAGGTCCAGGTCTGTCTCACCTGTCGTGCCACCCCCTGGCTGAGAGTCTGCGGATATGATTCCAGGGTAGCGCAGGCAACGGAAGTCAAGGCCATAGCGGTGGTGGTAGTACTGTGGATCGGAGAGAGACAAAGAGATAGAGAGAGAGAGACAGAGAGAGAGAGAGACAGGCATTAAGGTCATATTCCAAAGTCAGGCGAGGTCTTGGCACAATGAGATGTGCTAGGCCGTTCTGTGTGTGGTGGGGACATCCAGCTCACCTCTCCCATCAGCTCTGCATGGACCTTGGAGACACCATAGATGGTGCGGGGACGCTGCACACAAAGGTCAGGGGTCGGGTTGCGGGGTGACGTGGGCCCGAAGGCACCAATGGTGCTGGGGACAAAGAGACGGAGCCCGTGCTCTGCTGCGATGTCCAGGATGTTGTGAAGACCTGCCAGAGAAAGGATTGAGGAAGAGTTGAGAAAGAATAAAATCCCCTGCATTTATGCAACAGTCCTATGCATTCCAGAAGTAAAACACATCCGCATTCTAAAAGTAATACACTTCTCTAACTCTAACTCTAACATTCTGAAAGTATTACACAATGGTTAGTTCTTTATTCCATCCTAAATGCAATTACAGAATTTCCCTATGACAACTACATTTAACACATTTTAAGCTGCAGGAAATATATCACAACACTATTAAACATTAAACATTAATGTGTGTTAACAAATTAACTGACCAGATAAACACTTCCCTTATGTGGCTGACTTAGCGTAATTAATATCCCTTATCCATCCACTGCATATTCTGAACTGTATATAATACAAGAATATAGCATAATCAATATCCCTTATCCATACACTGCATATTCTGAACTGTATATAATACAAGAATATAGCATAATCAATATCCCTTATCCATCCACTGCATATTCTGAACTGTATATAATACAAGAATATATAGCGTTATCAATATCCTTTATTCATCCACTGCATATTCTGAACCGTATAAAATACAAGAATCCCCAGATTCTGGATTCTAGATTCTGTGGCCACGTGGTTGTCCACTCACCGGTGATGTTAACGGCACGCGCCAGTGGGACGTTGGCCTCTCCGACAGCACTGAGGAGGGCACTGTAGTGCACCAACCAGGTGATGCGGTTGTTCACCACGATCTCCCGCAGGTTCTTGTAGTCCAGGATGTCTGCGTAGATGAAGGGTCCTGATGAAGGAAAAGCACATACACATGAGCTAGTTTAGTAAACTCAGTCACTCCTCCACCAGTGAAATTGTCTCACTGAACTTGACATTGAAAAAAAAAACCCTCAGCACTTCTAAACAACTAATACTGCCAACTCAAGATGTGACACTTTTCTTAAAATCTTGATTCAGTAAAACAACTCCACCCATGCTGACATTTGACATTACCCTTCATTTGATACGAACAGATAAATTACAATGACACATCTATCTTCACACTTGCTGTGCAAGTAGTTTTCAATGCACCGGTGTTAAGTTGCATATTACTGGTGGTGACAGCCAAATGCTTTCAGAACTGTGGAACAAAATGTCACAACAAAGACTGTTTCCCTGGCTACTAGGTGATGGTTGTGATGTTTGAAGCCGCCGGTTTGGAAGAAGACAAGCTGGCTCACTGGAGCACATAGCAATCTATCTCCCTGTAGCCTCTGCCCCCAACCCCCTCCAAAAGACAAAACACATATTGCCAGAGGTCAGCTCAGGATTGAATATTGACAGGTCAGTCACAGTTCATCTTGTGTTCTAATTACCGGAATCGGACTATTTATTTCCCAAAGTGCTGACCGGGTACCTTTCCTCTGACAACAATTCAATTCACATCCCTTTCAGTGACCATTCTGCCAACCCAATAATTATGTTCCTACTCCTAAGCACAGAGTCTATACTGCCACACATCTACAATTCTACAATTATGTTTCACCAGTGTCTTACAAAACAAAGAAAAACATCTGGTGTATACCCTGTAATAATATGGATACATAAATGACTATCCTGAAATCAGGGGCTTAGTGCTCCAATATCTAATGACATAACACATAAGAATGTGTGTAGATACTCATGCCAAAATCTACGCTGTTATTCAACACTCAGCTGCACTGCATCTGGTATTTATTCATCTAGTTTCTCCATATACGGTTCCTTGTTCTTGGGCAGTCCAAACCGTGTGACCAGCCTGGCACATTTCTTGGAAAATGTATGTGAAGTATGCAAAGTCAAGTCAAAACATGGAGGTACGTTCAGGCAAGATCTAATCTCCTTATTTTAGATGCCGTTGTCACATTAATCTGAAGTGCAAAGGGACACCGCCAAAAGCAACTACCGTATGTACAACTATGTCTTTGTTTTCTCATATCGGTTGTTACAGTCTTATCAGGTAAAGCAGCATAAGGCTTCAAGGGGCTATTCATATATAGCACCATAAGAGTTAATTAACATTCAATAAATGTTTTTAATTTAAATGTTTTAAATAAAAAAGAAGCTCAAATATTTTGATGCACATTCAGAAACACTTACCGCTGTGGAAAACATTGCTTGGTGGTTTCCTAATGTCTGACAGAATGACGTTATTCTTCCCAAATCTCTTTCTGAAAAAAGGGGTAAATCTTATCAATGACGAAAGCCCCTGCGGCCTTGACTACTATCTGTTGGTATTTCAAAACTCTTATAGAAACTCTGACGGATGTCAGCTGATTTTGTTAGTATGATCTGTTAACTATTGACTTAATGCAAATAGTTACATCCAGCATCTGGCATAATGTCTACATGGAGCAATGTTGGGCATATCAGCTTACCTCAGCATTTGGGCCAGACCCACACCAAGCTGCCCCAAGCCACCTGGAGAGACAGGAGGACAAACATGATGTTAACAGAAGACACCACAGCTTGACAGTATTACGTTACCAATGCAAGTAAAAAGGCATTTCACAAAACATATGAAGGGAGTTTAAAATAGATTGAGATTGTGTGACATCTCACATATTTCATATAGAAGAAGTGAACATTTAATCAATGTGTGTGCTTCGGGGAAGTTATGTTTCCTGGTAAATGAAGTATGCTCCTCAACCAATTACAGTAACAGCTTAAATAAAAATGTAGTGACGGGGAACCATGTCTGCGTCCCATACCTGTGATGAGGACTTTGGGGTGGTCTGTCTCAGAGAAGGAGACCGAGTGGAAGCTGGCATCGGATCCCGAGGTGACCTGGCGTGGAGAGAAGCTAATGTTACGCACAGCCACTGCCACTGGCTGGCATCCACAGCCTGGGGCCAGGAGGGCCTGCTTGGCAACTCTACTCAAGACTCTGATTACTGGCATCTTCAGTTACCTGAAAAAAAGAGCAGAAGAAACCAAAATCTTAATTGGCAACAGCTAAAAGGCTTCTACTCAAGCCAAGCTTTTAGACAAGAAAACAAAAGAATGCAAATAACTGCAGAAAAGTGATGGACACAATTTGCATGTGAAACAGATTTACACCTTCAGCATATCTGGTATTCAAATTGGTTAACTCTTGAATTTCCCCTGGGGATCAATAAAGTATCTATCTATCTATCTATCTAACTGCAGTAGGCTAGTGCTTTCGGGAAGAATTGTCTCTGAAACAAAAAGCTAAACTTTGTGTCTTAAACGTTTCTATGAGCTATGTAGGTTTCTATGGTTTCTCGTTGTTGACATGCATTACAGTATAGGCTATCTAGGATTTTTCAGAGGTTGCTTGAATTGAAACAAACACATACGACCCATTTAACCATTCGTATAGAATATTTTATTTGTATTTACTTTCGACGTCGCGAAATAAAAATAAAAATGTTACACTAGGTCTACAGTAGGCTACGGTGGAATTATATGACTCCAGCGTACAAAAACACATTAAGTAAAAACTGCATGTGATAAGCAGTATCCCACAGTCGACTTACCGTACACTGGTGTGCGTGCTCGAAAGGAATTAAATGTGTAATTTGAGAGAATTTATACTGCCCTGCCTTCAATTTAAGCCAATGAGAACACGATTATTGGTTGACGCTCGAGTAAACAGTGCCAGGTAGGCTATTTGCAATTTTTTTTCGAGGTTCGTGAAGGCTGCAAGAGGGTCAGTGGGGTAGTGGTATCTTTTGTTAGTTTCTCCGAGCAATCGGATGTGAAAATAGAAAATCGCAAGAAGCAAGCCTAGGTACTTTCACTGCAAAAGCCACTCACTAAGTCTAATGGTGATATATAGGGTAACTTTTTTTTAGCAATGTTGCGGTAACCATAACCTGTCCCATATGTTCTGATTGGGCGATCATGGCCAAAATTGGCCTGCTGATTATTTAAAATAATGGCCAATATCAATGGAAACATGCCAGAACCACAATACTCAGTTTAAGATGGCTCGTGCTAGCCGAATTCATGGCACTGGGAAATGGCTGTTGTTTCATCTTCAGCTCGGATAGAATAGGCTAGCCTACCAAGTTTGCGCAAGCCTGTGTGCTTTGTGAAACCAAGCCATGCAAGAGCCTCAGACATTCACATCACGAACGTCGGTTAGCTGTTGCATAACTGGGTTGAGAGAATCAGGTTTAGAGGGTAACACATCACTCCTAGCTGAAGGAGGTCATTATGCGAGACTACAATCGCCACGACAGCAGAGAGATGGAGAGAAGAGCTGCTCAAGTAATTCGTTCCAATAGTGACGCAACCTGATGGTATATGGCAGGGTCTGCCCTTTTCCATACGCACGACGCAACCTGTCTCGTTTCATCCTGACTATAACAGTATTTTCCACTACTCACATTCAAACCATCAGACTGTTCATTTAGCCTTGTAAGAAACAATGATCTTACAATTATTCAAATGTAGAGCAAACTTTTTTTTCACTCTATTTTGACACATCTATGATCATTTATGAACAATCTGTAGGACTAGCTTAGGATATTTGCCTATAGACTACAGAAGTCGTTTGAAATAATCATTTAAAAAGATTCCCACTCACCAATAAATAAATATGTAGATTGATAACCTATAGACTTGGATCGACACTGCGCGTCAAAGATGAGATGCTGGCCCTTTCTCTGTCAGCAACCATATGATAGTCTTTCTCTATTGCATCAGCCCAGGACACACGGTATATATATCAGCTGCCATCTGGCTTCAACACAAGCCGGCATTCGTTCCTATTGGCGGACCCTTGGAGGTGCGGCTCCCCCACCATTACCACTCCCACCCTACGTCATAAGAAATGTCATGCTGTTAAAAGCATGCTTCTAAGGTCGCACATGTTTCCACTGTTCCCTCCTTCACCCACCCATGCAGACCACGAGGCTATGTACAGTATGGCATAGCCTACGCACAAGTTGGTCCAGGCAAGCTATAATCATAATATACTTTGAGGGAAATGCCCCCCCACACACACACACATAATATACTTTGAGGGAAATGCCCCCAGAAAGCACATGCAGATGTTGCACAACCAAGTCTTTGAATATTTGCTAGTTGACAATATCTGGACTTATTTTCTATACCAATGCACAGATTTATGTTCAATTATAGTTGGTTATAATATGGTTATAATGTATTCAACCCTCAATCGCATAAGATAGAATGGCACACAAAAATGTAGACATTATTGTTCACACCATGTGTTCGTACATAGTAGAATGGCACATCCTCTCCATGTTGACTCTATGGCTTTAGGTCCAGGCTTGATATTCAATCTTAAAAAGGCTTAAAGTAATTGCACACAAGGTTGATATAACCTGTTGATGTATACTACTACTTGATGTATATCATTTTCAAGTCAACACTACGGTCAAGATGTCAAGAGAAAAGTAAGATGTGATATTAAGGTTGGTCCCTGTACAGATTACAACACTGACAAGCAATAGACATGACCAGAAGGCATCAGCTGACATCTGGCAAGTAGTTTCTTCACCACCAACATGACAGAAACTAACTTACAACACAAATGACTAACAGAGTTACCGGTACTTAGGCAGACTTCATAGTCTATATCCTTTCACTTAATTTTTGAATTAATTAACAGGAATCACAATGATAAAGAAAGTGGCTACATTCAATGGTTGTAAAACTTTTTACTGTAAAATAATCCAGTTGACAGAGCAGTAGGTCTAGGCTACTATATCAATAAAAATGAGGGCAAGAGGAGGAGGGTGATCTTTGTCATACTTCACTTGGTAAGACTGTCCCTGTGTTGGCCAGGCGACTGAGGCGAGATAACAGGGGGGTCCCGGGGGGAAACTAAAACATGACTGGATGAGAGCCACACTCCCCCTCGTGCCTGATCAATAAGTCAACACTGACCAGAAAACAAATCTACCATCATGGACGGGAACAGCGTCAGTGGAAGAAGCCCCTCTATTAATAACCGTGGGTTATTCTGTCACCTCGTGTGGAATACTTTTGAGGCTGGCTGTGTGTGTGTGTGTGTGTGTGTGTGTGTGTGTTTTGGGGTGGGGGGGGGGGGTGCGGCACTTCAGTCTCTGATGGCATAATGTTGGTGTCAGGGAAGTGGGGCTCAGTCGGAGTTGAGTGGGACTTGTCTGTCCTCAGGAGATGCTAGTAAGCTGTAGGCAACTGTGAGAGGAGTGGATGGCACTTCAGGAGGCTTCCTGCTGTTTCTCTCAGGTGTGTGTGTGTGTTTGGGGTGGGGGTGGCCTCATACATGTAAAGCATAATTCTGGAAAGTGCCTGAGAACTTCTAGCCAAGTGAATTGAATTCTGGCTGTGTGTGTGTGAAGCTTTGCACGTCTACACACCTCCCCACTCACATGATACAGAGGTCAGATGCCAGAGGTGGGAGGGAGGATGGACGGATTCCAGCTTTCCAGAAGCAGCATGCTGTGCTGAGTGGAACGGTCCTATGGAGGTGGTAGTGTGCAACTCGGCTTAGGCAGCCCTGAATGGAGTGGAGGTATTTCACAGTCAGTCAGTGCTGAATGGACTGTATGCCACGGAAAGCTCTTCAGCCAGTTTATATGTTTCTGGTGGAGCGTCAGTGTAATGCTGCTTTTATATTCTGCTCCTTTGTGTTCACTCAGACACTTAATATCTTGTTTAAGCCCAACAGAGCAACTCTTTATTCAACTTTGGAACACAAATAAATCCTTCAGCTTCTTAACGTGTTCATTCTGGACATTTCTGGGCTGGCTGAAGAGTCTTCCAGGAAGGATCTGACATATTGGCAATTGACTGAGCTTGTTCTTATTGTGGTGGTTGCATTGTCAGCATGAGATGAAGGTGTTGAGATGACAAGCTGGGTTGGTGGAAATGGTTACAATGTAATCAGTGTGTAGTAACTGGCCACCGTAACCTGCTGTTTTTATGGAGCATTTAAAAGTGCTTTATAAAGCAAAGTACATAAAAAAGAACACATAGTGCGTCTGATTAAAAAGAGGTGCAATCGATCAGTTAGCAGAAAGTATCTGAGAACAGTTTGGTCTAGATTTGAAACTGACAACATAGCCATTGTATTCTGTATCACCTGAAGCTGTTTGATGGTGTGTTGTAGGAAGAGGACATCTATCGGTCTGAGGCCAGCAAGAAGAGAAACGTGGTGGGGAGGACAGGAATGAAGGAAGGAAGAAAACAGAAGGCCCTGTAAAGTAGCTTAGTTGTCACTTGCTAGCAATGCAGTCTTTGACGTCAGTCTTAGACATAATGTCAGTGACTAGTTATCTTTTTGACACTGACTCCCATTTTGGCTCTGAATCCTCTTATCCGACTCAGTTCCGCCTTCCACCTTGAAGCCCCAGAAACGAATGAATTCCTTCTTCTGCCAAACACTGTCCTGCATGTCACACCCTTCCACACATACCTCACAGATCACCTACACAACATGGACTCTACCATCTGAACACAAAATAAAGCTTTCTCCAACACACCCTTCTCCATAGTGGTACATGCCATTGACATCTCCTGTTGTATGGTTGTTAGGGAACAACAGAAAAGAAGAGACTGACTGTATGCATTTAATAAAGAATGACATGACTGCACCCTTCAACTTTGCTGTTTTTCCATATTTTGCCTTAAGGGTGAAACAATAATACGCAGTTATGTAATAACACACATTGTATTACTTGCTAGGCACTGGGCCAAAAATTCTTTATAGTTCACACAAGAGGGTGCAGCTTTATCAAAAGGAAACCTAACCTATACATACGATCTACAGAATATAGTGCATTTAAATGTCATATGTGTGCAAACAAGTTAAGTCCATGCCTGGCCACACTGTGTCAACTTTAGTACTATTGTGCCAAACTGTCTTAACATAAATAATATATAAGGTGTTAGAGGGGCAGACAGTTCAAATCTGAGTTGTTATTCCAGAGGAGGACAAGGAATGAGGTTTGGGTGGTGAAACCAGTTGTTCCACAACCTACTCTCACCATCAAGGGCTTGAGATGCGTATGGTATCTAAAGTCTGTCTATAAAGAGAGGGTTCAAGGTCTGAATTAATGGAATGTTTCTCGTCATCCTTGTGCAGAAAACCTCCTGCTCAAACTTTAATCTCTCAAAGCAATCAATTTCTGAGTTGTTATTCCAGAGGAGGACAAGGAATGAGGTTTGGGTGGTGAAACCAGTTGTTCCACAACCTACTCTCACCAAGGATACAAGGATACAAGGAAGTTTATTGTCACATGCATATAGTTACTGGAAGTAAGAAATGCAGTGAAATTATGTCTGGTGTCAGCCTATTTGTGCATTAATGGGGGGGGGGGGATCAAAGGATTTTCGAAAATGTCTGAGTGCAGCCCAATCCAGGGCTATCCTACTGTCCGTTCACATCAGCTCAGCAGCGGAAGAGAGAACAACAGCTCTGTTCTCTGTGATGTTATTGCTGCTATTAAGAAACTGAATGATGAGTATGTAGCCTATACTATCTTTCTTATCTTTCATATAATTTCTTATTCAATATAGATTTTCTAAATCTTACATATTTCCTGTAGATCTACTGTTTTTGGCCTAATCCTTTTCACCACTGTCAGAATACTGTCTATGTTAAAGAATGTGTTTCATATATTTTTTTCAGTCAGTGGATGGCCATTACAGGAGGCATGTCTAAAGTAAGTAATGTTTTAATGTTTAATGTTTTTACAGCAACTGTTTTACAATCATTTGTAGCCTGCTTGAGGCCCTACATTTCAAGGATACAAGGATACAAGGAAGTTTATTGTCACATGCATATAGTTACTGGAAGTAAGAAATGCAGTGAAATTATGTCTGGTGTCAGCCTATTTGTGCTTTAATGTGGGGGTAAAGAGTGCAGTAGAAGAGGGGTTTAGTAGATTAAGTGGCAAGGGCTGCATAAAAAAAAAAAAAATCCATCATCCACCATCAAGGGCTTGAGATGCGTATGGTATCTAAAGTCTGTCTATAAAGAGAGGGTTCAAGGGCTGAATTACTGGAATGTTTCTCGTCATCCTTGTGCAGAAAACCTCCTGCTCAAACTTTAATCTCTCAAAGCAATCGATTTCAGGCTACAGGCCTTATGTTGTGAACAATTTATCATGGCGGGACACAGAGCTTTCTGGACTTTTAGTAGTCAGCTGAAAACAAGCATCGATAGGAATCTATGTTACAGAGTAATAACTATGAAGCAAACACACTGTACATGCAAATATTATTGGCTATTTATAAAATAATTATAGTCAGTTGTGGCAACGAACAACTGTAGCGTTATACAAAGAACTATGTGGTTGCAAAATCTATACTTTTTTCAGCTCATAAACATAACAAATATTGTAAAAGCCAACATACGTGACTAAACAATGCTTGGCATGGCAAGTGACCTTTGTATTAACATTTTTGTTTTCTAACAGGATTTCTTTACTAGCCTGAAATCCCAAAGCAGACACTACTCCAAAAAAACAGGCTCGAATATGCAACAAGACGGCTGCCAAAACAATGCATTCACTTAACCACCTAGAGTTGAGAAATTGTTGTTTACTAAATGTTGTTTTGTTTGTTTGATTTATAACATCTAGGCTCTCCTTATTTGTACAGTTTATGTTATGTAGACATGTGTAGTGTTTGTGTGGTGTGAATGGGGCAATTATCTTTTAAATCGAGTGCAGAAATCAAGTATGGAATAGAGTGGGATGCCCCAGCTTCTGGAATGTGTTACGCAACATGAAACCCTCAGTAAAGACCCTGCTGGCCACCAAATGCAGAGGGCTCACAAAGTAATTCACAAAATGGCACAGAGTATTAGTGTGTGTTGGGTTACCAAGGGAATGTGTATGTGATGTGTGAGTAGTGATCAAAGGGCAGTGTGTCTAGGTGTGTTTGTGCGTGAGTGATTTGCGACTAGCGATCATAGGTTAATTCTGACCTGTGTGCGGTATACATAATTGTTTAAAGAAAAAGACAAATATTATCTTCTTGTTTGTTATGTCATTCAGTGGGTCAGTTTGATGTGTGTCAGAAAGGGTTGTTTTGCTCGTTTTGACCGGTAGCCAGGTCAGGTGGTCAGGTGCGGTTCAGGGCCACTCAGCTCAGTTCTAGTTCCGGTTCCGGTTCTAGGGTGTCTGCAGCGGGCCATCCTCTGTCTCCAGTTGGGCCAGCTGTCTCCTGAGGCTGTTCACTTTGTTCTGCAGCTCCTTGTTGTACTCAATGATGTGCACCATCTCATCATAGGCCTCGTCCAGCCACTTGGACGAGCGGTTCCAACGCAGGAACACACCTGTGGTGAAGAGAAAGAAAGAGAGAGAGAGAGAATTTAGAACAATTACTAGACATCCTTACAGTTCCATTAGATTTGGTAAAGGAGTGAGGGAAAGGAAGAGACAGAGATGGAAGGAGGAAGAAAGAGATGTGGAGGAAGATAGACAAAGAAAAAGGGCTAACAACACAGAAAAAAGGAGAAAGAGACAGGCTACAAAAGCACAGATTACAATCTGAGAACAGTTTGGTCTAGATTTGAAACTGACAACATAGCCATTGTATTCTGTATCACCTGAAGCTGTTTGATGGTGTGTTGTAGGAAGAGGACATCTATCGGTCTGAGGCCAGCAAGAAGAGAAACGTGGTGGGGAGGACAGGAATGAAGGAAGGAAGAAAACAGAAGGCCCTGTAAAGTAGCTTAGTTGTTACTTGCTAGCAATGCAGTCTTTGACGTCAGTCTTAGACATAATGTCAGTGACTAGTTATATTTTTGACACTGACTCCCATTTTGGCTCTGAATCCTCTTATCCGACTCAGTTCCGCCTTCCACCTTGACACCGCCTCTGAGCAACCACTAAGCACTGTTTGGCCCGAGGGTAAAGGTGAGGCCAGAAACCCCGAGATAGCCCTGCCGAGGGGTGCGGTTGAGCCCCAGAAGAGATAATGGGGAAGTAATTAAGCCTCAACAGGCTCCGATTCACGGCTATTGGGGGTGTGTGAACGTGTCATGCCTGGCAACCAGATTAGAATGGGAATGGGGGAGTGTGCGTGTTGGAGGTTGTGTATGCCAGTGGTGGTGGTGAGTAGAAGGTTGTGTATACCAGAGTGGTGGTGGTGAGTAGAAGGTTGTGTATGCCAGTGGTGGTGGGGAGTGAGGTCACAAGGTGGCTGCTATGCTACTAATATATGACGGAGGCACAGCTATTTCCGTGCTGCCTTCTCCCTCCCTCTGTAGAAAGGACAGACTCTTTCTAGCCACAAGCTCACTATGCTCACCATATCTCATGCAGACTCTCTAGCCACAAGCTCACTATGCTCACCATATCTCATGCAGACTCTCTAGCCACAAGCTCACTATGCTCACCATATCTCATGCAGACTCTCTAGCCACAAGCTCACTGCCCTGCCCATGTCTGGAAATTTTTTGTGGGTGTGAGTCGAATCACTGAAGCTCAACAAGCATCCTTGCATAGGCAGTAATGTTCTCTATAGGATCTGTGCAAGATACAGAATGTACAAAATGTATGCATGCATAATGAAACAGTATAGATTTGTACTAGATGACTGACTCTCAGGAAGACAGTGAACAAACAACATTCAGAGTGATATTTTAATGCCCACGGAATTGAACGAAATTGAACATAATATAAAAGATAATATCCATGGCACTATACATTTGAATGCAGAGTCTTTCACAGCACACAGACAATGTACAATTTTACAGCAATATCAGCAGTTACACATAAAAAAAGAATTTAGCATATTATCAAGACAATGCTCTTTGTAGATTTGAGAGGTACAATCATAAAGTGACAAAGTGAAATGAAAAAGGTCAACTTGTCGAAAAAGAGCAATGATGACTGGGCCTTTGGGCTGAAATGGTGAATGGTGGTTTGTGTGTGTGTGTGTGTGTGTGTGTGTGTGGGTGTGTGGTTCTCATGCATTTTCTGTGTCAGAGGACCCAAAAGTACCCTGAAGGTACGAGTCCTGGCATAGCCCCAGAAACGAATGAATTCCTTCTGCTGCCAAACACTGTCCTGCATGTCACACCCTTCCACACATACCTCACAGATCACCTACACAACATGGACTCTACCATCTGAACACAAAATAAAGCTTTCTCCAACACACCCTTCTCCATAGTGGTACATGCCATTGACATCTCCTGTTGTATGGTTGTTAGGGAACAACAGAAAAGAAGAGACTGACTGTATGCATTTAATAAAGAATGACACGACTGCACCCTTCAACTTTGCTGTTTTTCCATATTTTGCCTTAAGGGTGAAACAATAATATGCAGTTATGTAATAACACACATTGTATTACTTGCTAGGCACTGGGCCAAAAATTCTTTATAGTTCACACAAGAGGGTGCAGCTTTATCAAAAGGAAACCTAACCTATACATACGATCTACAGAATATAGTGCATTTAAATGTCATATGTGTGCAAACAAGTTAAGTCCATGCCTGGCCACACTGTGTCAACTTTAGTACTATTGTGCCAAACTGTCTTAACATAAATAATATATAAGGTGTTAGAGGGGCAGACAGTTCAAATCTGAGTTGTTATTCCAGAGGAGGACAAGGAATGAGGTTTGGGTGGTGAAACCAGTTGTTCCACAACCTACTCTCACCATCAAGGGCTTGAGATGCATTATGGTATCTAAAGTCTGTCTATAAAGAGAGGGTTCAAGGTCTGAATTAATGGAATGTTTCTCGTCATCCTTGTGCAGAAAACCTCCTGCTCAAACTTTAATCTCTCAAAGCAATCAATTTCAGGCTACAGGCCTTATGTTGTGAACAATTCATCATGGCGGGACACAGAGCTTTCTGGACTTTTAGTAGTCAGCTGAAAACAAGCATCAATAGGAATCTATGTTACAGAGTAATAACTATGAAGCAAACACACTGTACATGCAAATATTATTGGCTATTTATAAAATAATTATAGTCAGTTGTGGCAACGAACAACTGTAGCGTTATACAAAGAACTATGTGGTTGCAAAATCTATACTTTTTTCAGCTCATAAACATAACAAATATTGTAAAAGCCAACATATGTGACTAAACAATGTTTGGCATGGCAAGTGACCTTTGTATTAACATTTTTGTTTTCTAACAGGATTTCTATACTGGCCTGAAATCCCAAAGCAGACACTACTCCAAAAAAACAGGCTCGAATATGCAACAAGACGGTTGCCAAAACAATGCATTCACTTAACCACATAGAGTTGAGAAATTGTTGTTTACTAAATGTTGTTTTGTTTGTTTGATTTATAACATCTAGGCTCTCCTTATTTGTACAGTTTATGTTATGTAGACATGTGTAGTGTTTGTGTGGTGTGAATGGGGCAATTATCTTTTAAATCGAGTGCAGAAATCAAGTATGGAATAGAGTGGGATGCCCCAGCTTCTGGAATGTGTTACGCAACATGAAACCCTCAGTAAGGACCCTGCTGGCCACCAAATGCAGAGGGCTCACAAAGTAATTCACAAAATGGCAGAGTATTAGTGTGTGTTGGGTTACCAAGGGAATGTGTATGTGATGTGTGAGTAGTGATCAAAGGGCAGTGTGTCTAGGTGTGTTTGTGTGTGAGTGATTTGCGACTAGCGATCATAGGTTAATTCTGACCTGTGTGCGGTATACATATTTGTTTAAAGAAAAAGACAAATACTATCTTCTTGTTTGTTATGTCATTCAGTGGGTCAGTTTGATGTGTGTCAGAAAGGGTTGTTTTGCTCGTTTTGACCGGTAGCCAGGTCAGGTGGTCAGGTGCGGTTCAGGGCCACTCAGCTCAGTTCTAGTTCCGGTTCTAGGGTGTCTGCAGCGGGCCATCCTCTGTCTCCAGTTGGGCCAGCTGCCTCCTGAGGCTGTTCACTTTGTTCTGCAGCTCCTTGTTGTACTCAATGATGTGCACCATCTCATCATAGGCCTCGTCCAGCCACTTGGACGAGCGGTTCCAACGCAGGAACACACCTGTGGTGAAGAGAAAGAAAGAGAGAGAGAGAGAGAGAGAGAATTTAGAACAATTACTAGACATCCTTACAGTTCCATCAGATATGGTAAAGGAGTGAGGGAAAGGAAGAGACAGAGATGGAAGGAGGAAGAGAGAGATGTGGAGGAAGATAGACAAAGAAGAAGGGCTAACAACACAGAAAAAAGGAGAAAGAGAAAGAGAGAAGGGAGGAGACTGGATAGGGGAGAGACAGAAGAAAGGAGGGAGAGACAGAAAACCATGATGAAAGATGACTTGGCATTTTTTTTAAACAGAGGGAGGAGGGAGGGAGGAGAGAGAGAGAGAGAGAGAGAGAGAGAGAGAGAGAGAGAGAGGGGAAAAGACAGGGAGGGGAAAGTAAGAAGGAGAGAGAGACAAATGGAAAGAAGAATAGAGAGGAGGGTAGAGACAGGGACAGAAAAGAGGGGAGAGAAGGAGGGGAAGGAGAGGGAGATGAAGATTAAAGGACTGAAGCAAAGACAGTAAAGCATGGAGAGAGAGAGGGAAAAAAGAGGGAAGAGAGAGAGCAAGAAGGAGGGAGAAAGAAAACCATGATGAGGAATGACTTGGCATTTTCTTCGGTTGTGATTGCAAGGGGACTGCCACAGGAACACACCCACTGAAACACAATATAACATGCACCATACCCACTGGTGACATGCATGAAGGAGTGTGTGTGTGTGGCAGCATCAGGGTGTGTGTGTGAGAGAAAGAGAGAATGGACCTCCAAAAGAAATGGTGCAATCCTGTGCATTTACAACACTACCCTGTTCTTGGAATGGACACAAAAAAACAATTATTGGCTCACCCTACTTCCATAGCCAAGGAAAAGTTTGATAAGGTGTATGTGATGAAAACCAAAAGCAGTAGCCTGACGTAGCCATACTCAATTCTAGTCAGAATATGAGTCTGATACTGCACCATTGGGACGTAATTATGGGGCATGTTTCAACCAATACAGGGGCGGTGCCTCTGCACTCAATTGGATAGACCTAACCGATCAGAGCAACGAACTAGCTTACCGTGAGATGTAGGAAGAACACACGAACCATCCTTCTTCTCCACAAATGCCTTAACATTGTTTTCTGGTCTTTTGTAAAAGTTTGTTGCAAACATAATCAACCTAAGCATGCTCAGATGACATGATAGACGAGGCACTGTTGCTCATCTGTCCATCATTGTAAAGCCCGATTTGATTGGTCCGCCAGCTCTGGGGCGAGCATAGTTGTGTGCGGGACTAAGTTCGGCTGGCACCCAGGCTACATAAGCAGCCCATTAGAAAGAGAATGTCTGACCCAAGACAAAAGCTGCCAACCACTACTAGCAGACACTATGCAAGAGTGCTGAATGCAAAGAGAGAGAAACAGAGACACACATACACTTAGAGAGACAGAGAAACAGAGAAATAGAGAAATAAAGAGAGATGGGAGAGAACCTTAGGCAGGAATAGTAAAGTGGGTCAAAACTTCAAACACGGTTCTAGAGGTACAAAAAGGGAACAAGGGGTGAAAGAGACAAAAGGTACACCCCCACCCACCCCCCAATCCTTTCCATGCCTGCCACGTTTCCCTGCCTAAGTCACCTGACTTTGTTGCAAAACCCCCTCACCAGTCAGATCTGGACAGTAAACAATGTCCTCTATGGCTGGCATCTACATTGGCCAACGGAGCAACACTCACAACAGGATTGAGAGCACAAGTTTCAGACAGTTGGGAATCCATACAAGTGTCATGTTTCTCCGTCTATTGTTGGGAGTTTTGTACACCTAGAAGACATAGCGACAGAGACATACCTACACATTCACTCAGGCTGGGTTACCCCAGGTCAGATATATTAATAAAGTCAGTTACACTTACATACATAGGTCATTCCACGTCAATTCAACCAGGGCCCACGCACTTAGGTCTCAAAGAGGTCAAAGAGGTCTCTAAAACATATTGATGTCAATGGGGCATTTTGCCCATGTTCAGGGTGGAAAATAAAAAAGAAAGATTTGCATAAGACAAGTCAAATTGGTGTTTTCAAAAAGAAGGGATCATGGAGAATAAAGAAAAACATATTTAAAAAATCTTTGTATATTCCCACAAGGTGTTTGGGTGCTCTGAAAATGATAACCAAAATGATTTTTCAGACTTGTGAGGTCTGCTGTTCAGACCCTGAAGGGATTTATTTTCTGTTCATTGCTTTTTGTGAGAGTGTTTCTACTTATCTCAGTAAGGAAAATAAATCAAGAGCCTATGTTGAGTACAAATATGTCTTCTGAAGGCTTAAACAGAGCCCAGCCAAAAACTCCAATAAAATTTGTATCAACTTTGAGGGACAGCTATGACCATGCAGGATTATCCAGACCAAACGTGACGATTTTGCTACATACTATTCCTATTTATGTACCAGCATGCACAATTTGAGCCTCCTACATGGTTTAGTTCTTGCATTGTGGGCTTGTGAACTTTGACAAAAAAAAGAGGCCGAACAAATTCGACACCCCCCTCCCCCAGTAAAACTGGCTGTATCTTGGAAAGTATTGATCTTACATAAGAGTAATTTTACAGTGTGTCTCCTGGGTAACATAGGTACACCTGGTAATTTTTTCAGAATTTTTTGAGACCTAAGTGCGTGGGCCCTGGTTGAACTGACGTGGAATGACTCACATATATACACATACTTATTCATTTTTACTTATTCACTTATGTCAGTTATTACAAGGACCATACTCCCCAGAGCAACTTGGGGTTAAGTGTCTTGCTCAAGGGCACAACGGTGAAAGCCAGGAATGGAACCCACAACTTTTCTTTCTACTGCATGCTAGCCCAGATACTTAGCCACTATGCTACCACCACCCCAGTTTAGTATTCTTTACATACAGCCAGTTTCACACACATGGATCAAGTCTAGTCCTAGACTAAAAGAAAACGTCAAAGAAAATCTCCACTCAAATAGGACTTTGTGTACGGCAAACTGGCTCATAATGTCAATATGCACAGTATGGTGTAGTACACACATTAAATTGAGCTCTGGTGCAAATACATACTAAGTTAGGCAGTACATATATACTCAATTGCAAGCGTCATAACAAAGGGTCTGAATCCTTACGTAAATGGGATATTTCAGTGCACACACACTCACACACAACCACGCACACGCGCACACACAGTATATACAATCATACATATATACACAGTTAGACAGCTTCTCTCACTTCCACATACTGTACCACAGGGCTTGGATCGTTCAGAATTGTACACATAAAGCTGAAAGCATTCACAAATATTTGTCGTATTTGCAATTTTTCTTTTTTTTTTTACATTTGTAAATACGCAGTCCCAGTGCCAGACAGTGGCAGTCAGGGTGTGAGCTGTTTCTTCTTGCTCTCTCACACACGCTGCACACCTCAGATCGCTCAGGCTTGTTCTTTACATTTTAGCGAGGCACTGGAATGTAGACTACTTTTACACCACTTTGACACCAGAGTGCTTATGGTATTCCCGCATGTGCCACTTCACCCCCACCTCCGTGACCCCTGGTCCCTCAAGCCCCTCCCATCCCGCGGCTGACTGTCCGTCAAACTCGTTGACTCCGCCGTCAGCTGATGCAAGACACTGCTCTGCTTTCCTCAAGCAGACCAGGCCCTAACAGCATCCAGGCGCTTCCCGCCAGTTGAACAAAAAGGAGGAGACGTGGGATGTTTAACGTATCAAAGAACCACAGCAATTTCGGTTTCCTGCTTCTCTAACCGGCAAAGGTTGTCATTACGGCTGTAACATGTCAGACACGGTACAATTTAACTCTTTCAAAAAGTATGAGGTGAAATAGAGTAGCGTACTCAAATTTTTGTCACATTGTATGTTGACTTGTGTTTGAACCACCATGTCAAGCTGTAGGGATATATTGTGTGCCAAGACATTCACTCTTTAAATGAATTTCCTCAAATGCAAAACCTGTGCCTATGCCTTGTCCTGCAATGTCTTTTGTCTGTCACGCAAATCAAAGCTGTAGCCATTGAGTCAATATGGGGGGGGGACTAATTACAAGACTAATCATTACACAGAAGTGCTTACCAGTTCCTGGAATACATATCCTAGACATCAGTGTTTACTGCTATACAAGTCCTACAATTACTCATCTGATACAAGGTAAAGACTGAACAGAACTGAATCATCCACATGCCTCCTTTTCTTGTAAGTACTTCTAAGAGGACCACCCATTTTCCACAAACTGTGAAAGGGAGTCTAGCTATTTGGCAAGGTCTTACAACAGTCATTGTTCTGCATTCTGCAAGTAAACCAAGTGTGTTACTGTATATTGAGTCAAAAACACAAGTAAAAGTGGGAAATGTTATGCTCCTTGAGCAAACAGCCAAATAACAGAAAAAAGTTGCCTCAAGTCTAGAGGGTAAGAAGTGTGGAGAGACAATCACTAACGATATCCCATGCACTGGAAGGAATTATCAGATTTAAATATCTGTTGTCTTCAGATATGTTACACAATCTGAATTCGTCTTTAAATATTTCAGAGGAGGATGGCTTAGAAAGGTAGATTAGCAGAGGAATCTAATGTGACAATGTGGTCACAATTGAAGTCGCACATGCCACATCACCAGTTTCTGACTGCCCTACACAGACAGCTGCGCTGGCTCCTGTTAGTGGGGATATATGCTCTGTGGACATGTGGGCCACACCTCCCTGGTGTCTACATGCAAACATCCAGGAGATAAATGAGTGGTGGGAAGCCATGTCAAAAAGACTCCTCTCCACCTCTGTGCATGCTGATGAATGAGAAAGAGACCAGATCACAATAGATGCAAGAGGCCAGATCCAAAACACTTGATAGGTAATGGGTAATTAACCTGTTTAGAGCAGCACTGGCTACAACAGCTGAATTACTGCACAAAAGCAGCAATAACAATGCGAGTACTGAAGCCCAAGGCTACTGAAGACATTAGTTAAGTGTTAATTTGATAGATCGGCAGAGTCTGAAGTCAAGGGTCACTGCAAGCATTTGTCAACAATCTGTGACTAACAGTAGATGGTGCAACTGATGATTCACTGGTGCGGTTTCTGCAAGACTATGGGAATTTTCAAAATACACTAGCATTTGCTAAATTACAGATTAGCCTTTAAGAGGGAATTTAAATGTAGATAAAAAAATACCACAAACTGTGAAAGGCATTTTAAGTCTTAAATGAAGTCTAGCTATTTGAAAAGCAACAGTCATTGTTCTGCATTAGAAAAAATAAACCAAATGTGCTGCACTGGGTCAAAAACACTGTTGTCTGACCCACATTCATAAATTCTGTGGGCATGTGAGCCAGATGAGCAAAGTGGGCAAAGATCCATGAAATAAAAGACCGGTTGGAAGCCATTAAAAGAAGACTCCCCTTTTTGTAAATACTATGATGATAACTAGGCAGATTCAGCATAGGCAGGCATTGCAGCATACAGTACTGTACTGTTTTGGCAGGATGACGGCAGGGTCACATGGGAGGCACAACTGAAGTGTTGTGTTTGCGGAGCATATGCTGCAACAATTAGCTTCCACTACAATGAATAGAACTGGCTACATCAGACGTAAGAGCGCTGCGCGCATTAAAAAAAAAATAGACTTCAGTTGTGCACTCAGTGGATCCCGACTGTGAGAGACTAGAAGCCCACAGCCCCCAGATGCTGTGAAGGGCACCAATCTCCAAAGACCTGCCATGCACAAAACAGATCCAAAGTGTATTATAGGTAACGGGCAAATAACTAATCCAGAGCAGTACTGGCTACAACATCTGGATTGTTGCACTGAACCTGGGGCAAAAATAACAATAATAATGCAAGCCCTGAACGAACCCCAAGGTTCAAGGAGACGTTAGGGGTGCTAATTTGATAGACAGGCAAAGTCTGAAGTCGTAAGTGTCAAACACACGTGGCAAAGGTCATTGCTAGCACTTGGACCCGTCTTTCAAATAAGAGCCTTAGGACTGTTTCAGTAGTATATCACTAAGTTAAGGAGAGAGGTTAGCATAAGGCAGCTACTTGTGTGTACTGCAGAGGACCAAAGCACCTCTGGCAAGCCAGCTGTTCAACATGTCTGAACACCATTCTGACAAAACAGGCCAGGCAAAAAGAGGAACTTCCTGAACTGTAATCGCCTTGGAGACAACAATAAACAGACAGCTGGAATCAAGCATTTGTCAACAATCTGTGAGTAAGAGCAGATGATACAACAAATATTCACTGGCTGCAAGACTACAGGAATTTCCAAAATTGGAAACTTTCCATGGGAAATAACAGGAATATGGAATTAAAAGGAATTTAGGGGTATTAATGGGAATACACTCAACATTTGCTAAATTACAGATTAGCCTTTAAGAGGGATTTTAAATGTAGGCTATCCCCTGCATGCACTGTGCATGCCTTGAAATATTGCAAATTGTTAAAAGTTTTCTGCCCCTTTACAACTGTAGTACCAATGCAACATTTCTACCTGGAGAGGAGCCTGGCCACCTTGGGAAGGTAGCACACTGCTGCCCCCTGGAGGTGAACCTATGAATGATGTGAAACTTGAATGAAGAGGACCTTCTGCCCATCTTCAGCCTATCAGGGACCATCGAAAAATAACAAAAAAGTGTGACCTTTTTAATCAGTCTACTACTATCTCCTTTAATTACCTTTTTTGGAACTTGTGGTGTTTGTAAAAGTAGTACCGGTATTTACTTTTAATAGTAGTATTTACTTAGTTGTTACCCTACAGCCTCATTTGTGTGAGTAAGTGCTCTGCTGGCCACTCACCCTCCCACAGCAGCAGGCTCTGCGGGGCCACGGAGGGCCAGATGACCAGGCCGTTGGGCTCGTACAGCGGGTTGGTGAAGCGCTCCAGCTCCTCGGCCCGGTTCACCCACGACCACAGCGACACGGTCTTCTGGGGCAGCTTCAGCTTGGCCCTGAGGAGAAGGAGACAATGGCATAAACACACACACACACACACACGGAAACATACATAACAAACATTATCCGGAGTAAAATGCACTTTAGATCAATTTACGGATGATTGGGAGTACATATGTTGAGTTGACATCAAAATCATGTCATTCGGATGTGTTTTGAGAAAGTTCAATTTTACCGTTTTTAGTCAAAACTCGTTAGCGTGGAAGTGAGAAGGGCATATTATTTCGCCGCTACAAAACGCTATTTTTATACCTTGCTGGCTTGATGAAATTCATTCTGGACTCTCTATCCGACCACATAAAGACCTCGGGATACTTCGGTTTGGCTTTAGGGATCCTCTACTCACTACCACGTAAGTGTAATGTTGTTTGGAACTGTAGAAGAGGTATAAAAATAGCGTTTTGTAGCGGCGAAATAATATGCCCTTCTCACTTCCACGCTAACAAGTTTTGACTAAAAACGGTAAAATCGAACTTTCTCAAAACACATCCGAATGACATGATTTTGATGTCAACTCAACGTGTGTACTCCCAATCATCCATAAATTGATCTAAAGTGCATTTTACTCCGGATAATTCCTTTAACACACACAGTCACACATAAAATCATACACACACATAAAACACAATCACACACACAGCTTGGCCTTTAGAAGGAGGAGAGGCAGCATGAACACACGCACACATGTAGGTAAATAAATGCATACAATCATACAAGCACATACAAAACAATTAAACACACTAAGCTTCGCCCAAAGCAGAGGCAGCATGGACATATGAATACGTGTGTGAACAGATACACTCTACATTAACTCATCAACTGACTACTCCCAAACTTTCACAGACTACGAATTTCCTTACGAATGACCTTTAATGCACGAAAAATCCATTTCCTTGACAAAACCAGCCAATGTATTACGGCAAGCATGTGAATTGACCTAATTTTGAAGATGATGAAAACAAAATTTCCTAACAATCCAAGACTTGGCCCAAAGCCCCTGACTTGTCTGGAATAGACTTCAAATTCCATGATAATTTCAACCTTTAATCAAACCTTCAATCACCCACTCAATATTTAAGATGCAGTTCATGATCCTATTGTGGTTTCATGAAAGGTTGTTGATATTTGAGCTCAACAGCTATCGGTAATCAAATTACAACACACACACACACACACACACACACACACACACACACACACACACACACACACACACACACACACACAGGGGTTGGAGCTTTGTTAGACTATAATAGCCCCATTCATACTGTGGGCCAGCCTGGTACTGACCTGTCGGCGGCACAGTTGCCCATGAAGGTGCCGAACTGTGAGGCGTAGGCGTGCTCGAAGAGCAGGAGAAGGAAGGCCTCTCCGAACTGGAAGGAGCAGGGGAACTGGCGCAGGATCTGCCACACGCAGTCCAGGAAGAGCAGGAAGACGGGCGCCTCGCCACGGAGCTTCCCGTTGGAGTGGGCCGACTGTGCACACCGCTGCTGGAACGGGTGGCCCGCCTAGACACGCACGCACACCGCACACCGCACACGCACACACACACACACACACACACACACACACACACACACGAAGGGGTTGGGAACAAGGCTTTTGATAGTCTATACAGAGTATCTGACCTGTTGAGGTCATCATATTTAATTAACATTCTGTCATGAGACTCAGTTCTTCATTTCTGAACCAAATGGAATCCACTGGTTTTCCTAATCAACCATAACCATTTGTTACCGTTATGTTTTTATAGGACACAACAACAGAAAAACAAACACATACATAAATAAACAAACAAACAAACAAACACAGTCTTGGCATCACTTCCTCCATCCTCCCAAGCCCACCTGCAGCCACTCCCGCTCGACCAGCGCCTGGAAGCCCCGGATGGTTCTGCTGGACGGGTCCAGGATGATCTGGGCCAGAGAGGTCACCAGCAGAGTGGAGTCTGTTCCTTCGGTGCCGTGGACCAGCACAGATGCACCCTCCCTGTGAGAGATGTACGTAAAGACACACACACAGACACACACAGACACAGACACAGACACAGACACAGACACACACACAGACACACACACAGACACAGACACACAGAGACACACAGACACAGACACAGACACACACACACAGAGACACACAGACACAGACACAGACACACAGACACACAGACAGACACAGACACACAGACAGACACAGACAAACACACAGACACACAGACAGACACAGACACAGACACAGACACAGACACAGACACACGTGGATGATTAGACCAGAATGTGGCACGAACACTGACACTTGCAGCACAGTCCCCACCCCCACACCTATGTATTTGATGGCTTATTTCCGACCGTCCTCTGTGCTTCCTTCCTGGGCGATGGTGATGGGCTTACCTGTCGATGCACTGGGCAGCCAGGCAGGCAGTGGTCAGGATCTCCTTGACGTGGCTCTGCCAGCTGGAGGCCTCCAGTTTGCTGAGCCAACGGTCCATGCTGTGGGACTGGTCATTACAGGCCTCGGCCAGCTTGATCAGGCTCTCCTGCAGGAGACTGTGCCTATTGGGGGGAGGGGGTTACAGGGTTTTACTGGTGCTTATATTCAAAGTGGCTACTGGCTACTGCATGGTAGCCTAGCTCTTTAGCCACTACTCGACCACCACTGAAAGGGAGATACTGCATTTACTGTGTACGAATTCCTTTTATCCTGTACAAATTTCCCATGTGTCTTCTAAATGGCCTTGAGTGAAAGTATGCAGTGTGTGCACCTCTCAATGGCCTTGTGGATCCTTCTCCACTGTGGGTAGTTGGACTCCAGCTCAAAGCCTCCGCCCCGCGCTTTGGCCTGCTGTGCCACGGTGATGGTGCGCGTGTCGATGATGTAGCCACGCTTGCCCGCCCGCAGCGTGGCATTGATCAGCTTCTCGTCCTCCTTGCAGCGTCGGCCGTTGGTGCCGGTGAGGGGCTGGCTGGAACGCATCATCACCTGGGGACAGAACAGAGAGGGGAGGGGTAAAAGGGGCAGGAGACAGCGATGATGGAGAGTGATATGATATCAGTGGGCCAGTTAAAGGAGAATTCTGGCATTTTTCAACTTGGGCTCTATTGTTAGATGTTTTTGAGTACTGTCGACTGTTGACTGTCAAACTCATTTGTCGAACTCCTTTACCCCCCCATTTCCTCAGAGAAGAATATGTGAAGTTTATCTTCATTTATACTTCAATAAAGTATCTATCTATCTATCTATCTATCTATCTATGCATCTGTCATTCTTGCATACTTCCAGCGTTGTATAGATCTGCCTGAACGTAAGGCATGTTTGTATTGTTTGCAATGTTTACAATACTTTGTTTTTTCTGTAGGGACCCTCACCACACTACCACAGAACTATAGTTATATTTTGAGAATTGTCAGTGGTATAAAATAGCGTTTGTTTTTTATTGTGCTATCTTGTCTCTTAGCTTTCACTTTAAGCCATTTCATTGTTAATGCAAACAACGGTCTTGCACAAAACTCCACTAATTAACTTAATTCTGCATTCAAGCGAAAGTTTGAACTTGTTATCTCCCGTAAATAGACACAAGGTTGTTTCAACTCTGGAATTTCCCTTTAAGGGATAACGATTTCTTGTGATGCCCAAAAGACAGAATAGGATACTAGAATTCATATAGCCAAGTGGCAAAGTATCAGAAGAATCAGAAACACCTTTAATTATTTTTTTTTATCTGCTGTTTAGATTTCCTATTTCTTCTCTCTCTCTCGCACTCCCTCATAGAATATGAATGTAAGAAGTGTAAATAAAGAAAATAAATGTAGCTTAATGAAACCTATATTAAAAACTATAATGAGACATGTGCAATGTAACATGTGCTTCAAAGCAGAGTGAAAACCGTGCAGCTTCTCCCAGAATCCCCCCTCACCATGCCGTTCTTCTTGTGGTAGTAGCTGAGCACTGGGAAGCGGCCGCCGTGGCGGAAGGTTGACACCTTGCGGAGGGTGTCATCGTCGATGTCCTTTGGCACGGTGACAAGCGCGGGGTAGGATGGACACACGCTGAAGTCCTTGTTCACCTCACTGAGTCGCCACTCATCTGTCTGTATGAGGGGAAAGAGAGAAATAACACACACAAATAAATATACTACACCTACAAAAAATAATAATACAAACAACAGTGCCTGACAGTAATTAATAATACTTTATTTATTTATTAATTCATCCATCCAAGTTTTATCAGCAAAAATTTGTCAATATAAACCAATCTTGGTGCAGATGAGCTATACCAAGCTCTTCCATCTGCCACTTCCATCTAGTCTGGTTCTGGCAGCAAGCCAGCACAGCACCAAAAGGAATTGCCAATCTTTCGCAATCATACAGACTTCCCTAAACTCCCACTGTCCAACACTTATCTGTAACCAACCACAGCATTGTGAAATATATAATTTAATTTAAAGCCTCTCAGGTAGTGAAATCCTGTTTTGTTAGAGTATGCAGGACTTTTATAGAACTTTACCAGAATCTGCAAACCTAAGGGACGCAACTGCTCAATAACAGAATATCTCAAGTGCCCGGTCTAGACAGATAGATAGATAGATACTTTATTGATCCCCAGGGGAAATTCAAGGCCTCTTAGCTACTCTCTTAGCAGACCTCAATTTGGTTTTGATTTATCTCTAATTCACACTCAGGTCCCAAAAGCACTTACATAAATAAAGCCATTCTACTATAAATGTGAAAAAGACAATGGGTAGCTATCATTATTATCTAAGCTAACATCCTCACATAAGCATTCCTCTGATTCGAAAACATTTCACCTGGAATGCCACATATCTAATCTGCCACAAATCGATCAGTATCTGTGAGTATTCCATGTGACAGAACAGACAGGACAGTCACTGCAGTTATCAGGATGAACCGAACCACGAGTATGTGGGCCCAGTAACCTACCATGGATTCCAGGTCTTTGAAAGCCTCTTCGGGAAGGAAAGAGTTCCATCCATCTTCGATGACCTCAAACAAGGGCCGATAGAAGAAGGGATATTTGAGGGACACGGAGTCCAGGGTGGAGAGAGCCTGGAGACAAGACATGGAGACGCAGTTGAGCCTTCCTCTGACTGTATAAAGGGCTGTTCAGACCAGGAATGATAACTATAAAGATTACTGTAACTATCACAATAGTGTCCACACTGACCAATGATAAGGAAAGTCTCTCTTCATGTTGATGAATGTGATGGCTATAATTGGATGGATTCTGATTTTCCGTCAGCTGTTAATCGTTAATCGTGTGGACATTGTCATTGACATTAGCTAGAGCCATGCTTTTTTGCCATAATCTTTATAGTTATCGTTGTTGGTGTAAAAGGCCCTTAACACAAAAGAACTAGCCTAAAGACCTGAAGTTATTGGACTAGCATGTGAACTTGCTGACTACGGTCTGGTTTGTTCTCATGACGAGAAGCCAGTGGTTCAAGGTCATGACTAGATAATTCTAGGTGACGAAAAGTTTATTGCTCACATGAACACCATGATTTTATGTAGATCATTTGCTGGAACTTTACAACATTACATTCAAGCAGTTCTGGGCATGTTAAGTGGAACTGAAATCAATGTGCACACACCTCAATGGAGCTGGCGATATTGAGACACTCCTCCATGCCAGGAATGTCCAGCTGGATAGTTCTCAGGTCTTTACATTTCACAATAATGGACCCAGAGGAGCCCACAAACCTGGATGCAGAGTTTGGTACATGGGTTAATGAAAAGAATTTCATCTGGACTGTGTGTGTGTGTTGCAAAGTAACACCGTAATGATTTCTCTATACAGGCATATGACATACAGTAGAGAAAAAACGAGGTTCTGATTAATGAGCTAGATGGAACAAAGCTGTGTATAGAGTTTAAAACAACAAAAAAACGTAATTTCTTTTCCGGTTTTCTTTAGAATTTAGACAACATGCACTTTTCTCACAAATGTATGGGCTTGCCGTACCTCTTCTCGATGGCGTCTATGTTGCCGTGTAGCAGCCACAGCTCTTCTGTGTTGTCCTGTCGCGATGATAATATCAGGTGGTGTCCGGTCAAACACAGCGTGCCCTCCACCACAGGCATGAAGGGACGATGGAGGACCACCCCGTCGACGCGGGGGGTCTTTATCAACTCAGCAAACTCCATTCAAATGTCACGAGGGGCTGATATCCTAAAGGCATGAACAGGTTGGTTGAGCAACTCAAGAGGAGGGTGCACACTTCGTTAGAAAATCATGCACTGCATTAGCCGTATTGAACAGCAAAGCAGAAGCAGACTGTGACAGGATGATACTTTTTCCAAGATGACAACATCTTGCCACTCAACGTTAGTTTGAAAACAGTGGACAGTCCATTTGTTTAGAGACTGGGTAATGTAGTCTGTATAGCTGCTAATATGCTAAGATAAAGCGAAGTAGGCCTATTATCGATAACTGATGCAGTGAACAATGAATTGCCAAGCTAACCTAGCTATGTCACCCATGCTAGCTTCACTAGCAAACATTAAGCCTGTTTAGTGAATATTAAGGCTAACATGTATACATTTATCTGAAAACCAATAAAGACTTCACTGATATCAAATAAACATTGTATAGCCTTATACTCTGTTGTTATCGGTCCGGAGAACACATAATAAACAAATACCTGTCAACTCTTTTTCTTCCTTAATTGAGATTCTTCTTCACTTATTTTAGTTGCAGTATTTGAACGTCAATCATATACTTCCAGCATTGTACTGCCACCACGTGGCGTGGAGTATGGTGGTCAGTAAGTCAATGTGAGGTGAAATAGGGCTTTTAATTACACAATAATATTCTTCTAAAAAGAGGCAGGCTTACTTATTAGTATGGCATTGTGAAGAGATATACTCAAAGGATGCACCAGACTGTTATTTAGAATCATGAACCCTCTACCACTGTTTGCTAGTGTGCCTTCTGCTGTGTTGTCTCTTGATGCATCACTGCCACCAAGTGTCCTGGAATGTATTGCAAACAACTGTGAAAAACATGATTGGTCGGATAATTTTTAAGGGAATGTAAGCGTAAACACGTTTTATAATAATGTGATGCAAACACCTAGCCCAGAAAGAAGGTAGGCCTGAATTAAGCTATGACCACTGTAAACTATGCGGATTATTGTCGCACTACCGCGACCATTAATGTAAGAAAGCAGGCTAAATAGACAAAATACATTTTCAAAATACTTTGCATGAAAAAAGGAACTTCTCATAACATGATAGGCCAACTCTTTAGACTATGTGATGTTTAATTTACGTGTAAAATGCTTTAAAGTAGCCTTTTGTGTCTGAAAATGTACTATAAATAAAGTTTTTTTTTTTCAAATTAGTATTATGAATATACATTGGTACATCAACATACATAGCACAAGTTAAAAATCACGATGGTACCATTCTATAAATAAAGTTGACTTGATGTGGCCAGCAGGTGTGTGCGTCATCAGGGCTTGGAACACTGCGGTAGAACGTTAGAATGTTAGAACGTTAGAATGTTGGGCAAAGTAGAATGTTGGGAAGTCCTACTTTTGCCTGATGTCCCGTTATCATTCAAAAAGACATACGCATAAAAGACATACACGACACACGAATAGTAAGCGAAAGGTAATTATATTATATCATATTACCTATTATAATATCTGGCTCAACCAGATATTAATCAAATATATCAATATTAGATGAGCACATTCACACAACTGATTCATCATAAGACAGATATGGTGAGGGCTAGCCAGCGAGAATGCAGACAAGAAACTGTCGACAGACGGGAGTGTGTAAGCTAGCCAGCTTAATGTGTTTAGCTGTGTGTGTTTAACTTTCTACCGCACTTTATTGGTCTTTTCAAAGGATTTTCGAAAATGTCTGAGTGCAGCCCAATCCAGGGCTATCCTACTGTCCGTTCACATCAGCTCAGCAGCGGAAGAGAGAACAACAGCTCTGTTCTCTGTGATGTTATTGCTGCTATTAAGAAACTGAATGATGAGTATGTAGCCTATACTATCTTTCTTATCTTTCATATAATTTCTTATTCAATATAGATTTTCTAAATCTTACATATTTCCTGTAGATCTACTGTTTTTGGCCTAATCCTTTTCACCACTGTCAGAATACTGTCTATGTTAAAGAATGTGTTTCATATATTTTTTCAGTCAGTGGATGGCCATTACAGGAGGCATGTCTAAAGTAAGTAATGTTTTAATGTTTAATGTTTTTACAGCAACTGTTTTACAATCATTTGTAGCCTGCTTGAGGCCCTACATTTCAAGGATACAAGGATACAAAGGAAGTTTATTGTCACATGCATATAGTTACTGGAAGTAAGAAATGCAGTGAAATTATGTCTGGTGTCAGCCTATTTGTGCTTTTAATGTGGGGTAAAAGAGTGCAGTAGAAGAGGGGTTTAGTAGATTAAGTGGCAAGGGCTGCATAAAAAAAAAAGGTGGGGAGGATTGGGATTGGGTGGGGGCACCAACAAGGAGCACCCAAGAGCAACAGGGGCAAGGAAAAACTCCCTTACCAAAGGAAGAAACCTTGGGCAGATCCACGGCTCAGGGGCTAACCCTACTGCCAGGGGTCTTGGTGTGTGTGTTGGGGGATGACAGGAGATGGAATAGTGTGCTGTGTATGTGGGGGAGAGGGCAGTGTGCAATATGTGTGTTGGGGAAGCTTCCTCATGAGACAATGTGCTGTGTATTGGGGGGGGGCAGTGTGCTGTAAGTATGTTGGGGATGTGTGTTGGAGAAGCTTCCTGATGAAATAATGTGCTGTGTATGTAGGGGGTGGGGGGAGCAGGGACTTACTATTGCAAGCAGAGTACTGTATGTATGATGTATGTGAGTGATGACAGTGAAGATGTGTGTGTGGGCGGGAGGGGAGTGGAGCAGTGACTGTGTGTGTGTGTGTGTAGTGTGTAGGTGGGGGGCAGTGTGCTGTAAGTATGTAGAGGATGTGTGTTGGAGAAGATCCTGAAGACAATGTGCTGTGTATGTAGGGGGGGGGGGCAGTGTGCAGCAAGTATGGAGAGGAGGCTTACTGTAGCAAGCAGTGTGTTGTATGTATGTGAAGTGATGACAGTGATGATGTAAGTGTGTGTGTTGGGGGTGGGGGTTGGGGGGGGGGGGGCAGAAAGGCTAGGCAATCAAGGACATGGGTAGATGGAGGAGAAATCAAAAATAATAAATAAAAAGTTCTATGGAGATGTGCAAAAGTACATAGTGCAAAAATGTCTTGTTCTAGTCTGTTCTGTTGTGTACTACTTGTCTCTGATAACCTTGTGTGTTGTTTAGATTGCGAGACTGGACTTTGCAGAAATATGCTTATGCATTATTTCAAACGTGTCAAAGTCTGCATGCAAGATGTTCATGCCAATTGTCCAAATCTTGGACTTCAGTACAACTAACATGGAGGAATCACAGCAGTCTCTCAATTCACCTGACACTGCTGTCTCAACAGATTCCTTACTGAAAGAGTAAGTGACTATGTTTATAGAGAGAATGTTATAAATATATACATATATCCCATTGATATGCTAACTTTTCACAATATTTGGTTTACTAGGTCTCCTTTGGACATACCTCTCGTTCGTGCCTTGTGTGTGCAAATTGTTCAGGAGGTCAAAGCAGCCTGTCTTGTGGCTATTGAAAGAATTGCTCTAAGCAGACCATTCACTGGGTCTGGTGATGGCTGGAAGGACAAATGTTTTCGACTAGAGGAGGAGACTTTCAAAGTGTTCTTCAAAAGACTGGATGAACTGGACCTTTTTGCTCAAAAGCCAGATGCTAGTAGCTTTTTGAATAAGAAACAGCTTATGGAGTTGGAAGTAACAGATCTGACACAGCAAGTGGTGACTGCCATCTTGACTGTTATTGAGAGCTCATGTCCCAATCGTGAGCATCCCGTAGCAACCACTGGCCTGTTACATGTGGTGGCCAAGATGAGGAAATTCTTGGCCTCTCCAAAGACCTATAACAACACACTACCACTTGGTTCCTACTCCAGCTCTTTAAACCAAGGGCATCCCCTCCAGCTCACCTCGGACTTTAACGTGAAGGCTTTCAAGACGGTCCTCGAAGTGCTGTTCAGATCCATCAACTGTCCATTTGTGGATGCTAGCCAGTTCAAACCAGATAATGTGGCATTATTAACAAGGGAGAATTCTGTTTTATCCTACGTTATTACAGCATGCAACATCATATCGTACACCATTGACACTGTTCTTGAGGTCCTTGTTGCATTGTCAGAAGACAAAGAAGAGGACTTTTGTTTTTATGCCACTGAGATGTTCCTCAGAGTACAGTATAAAGTCAAGCAGTTCATGATCTTGGGTAAGATATCTGGAATGAAAGACAAAATACATAGCACAGACTCTCAGCCCGCATTCAAACTAGATTCAGAGGATTTTGTTTTTCCAATTGTCACTAAGCACAAGGAGGAGTCAGAATGTGAGAGGAGCCTGGTGGCCACGGACTGTGTTGATTATGTGACTACTGAATCTGATTCAGGAGTGGACCCACCAGTTGCTACTTGTAAAAGTTCGCTGGAGAAGGAAACGTATGTGTCACAGAAACCCACCATAGCTGCTTCAGATATTGCAAAGGAGCTGGATGTTGGGGAAGCTGTTGCACGGTTGGAAGACTTCATTAACAGTGGGGAAATTCACAAGTTTTCACTTGAACTCACAAAGCAGGTGCTTCACTTGCTAAAAAAGAGCACTTGCCAGAGAGTCAACCTGGCTGTCAACCAAACTGTTTCAGACACAGATCTTCCATCACCGCAGAGAGGAAACAATGAGATAGACAGCAGCAGTGTCTCTCTTGAGTTCGCCTACATGTTTGCCGAGGACTCTGTGAAATGCTTCTTCCATCAGCTGCTGTTCCCTTCTTGTCCAAGCAAAGTGAGCGACCCAAATGACTTCATCCAGAGCATGTGGAGCTTCAACCCCTGCCTGGCGATGGCAGCACATGAAAGCTGCTCTGGAAACACTATCTGTTCCTCTCGTGCCCTGCGTGAAACAGTGGACTTACTGAGGGAGGTTATTGTGAACCAGGTGATGGGCAGCTTTTCACCAGCGCCAGCTTTTCCTTGTGCAAGCAGAAGCACTGAGGATGCAGCTGGCACCACCAGTTGTTTTGAGACAACTGATGACCCCAACTCCAAGTCAACCACTGCAAATGAAAGGAAAAGGAGCAAAAAGAGCTGGAAGCAAAAACTTTGCATCTTGCCTAAACTGAAGATTCCTAAAGAGAGGATCTATAAAAAGGTATAGTAAAATACCCAAAGTCAAAATATTTCTGTGTTGTTGCTCTGTAACCTGTAATGTTACCGTGTGTCTGTGGAGATGTTTGGCACAGGAGGCACTTTCTTAGTCAGGAGCATCATATGCTATAGTATGTTGAATACACTGAGAGCAAAAAGTGACAACATGCTTGTGTTCTTTGTAGTATTTCTCTAGGAGAAATGCTGTGAGCCCTTTGGCACCAAACCTGGCATGTCCACTGGACATTGATACAGCAGAAGGAAATCATTTGCTGGAGAACCTGACCTTTACATCTTCAGTGGTTATCATCAGTAAGTCATGTATTAATAATATTATTATTATTATTATTATTATTATTATTATTATTCTCCAGAACACTGTCATGTTGAACATGTTTGAACACCTGGTGCTTTGCAGGTGAACCACATGCCTCCACCTCGCAGCAGATAGAAAATGTCCCTGCTCCTGACACAGCAGCAAAGAAACCAAAGAAGCGCAACATTTTCACCAAGTTCTTCTGGTCTATTACCAAGTCTCTGCAAACATGCTTCAAAAAGTAATAGAGACAATAAAATAATTGTATTACATTTTATTTTTATATTTTAAATAAAAGTAAATAAAATGTGTCGCAAAAGTGTGCAGTTCAGATATCTTGTTGGTAGCAGAGCACAGATACCAATAAGGGGTTCCATTTGACAATGGTGATGCACAATGGCACAGCCATGATCATACTGATGAAGAAGGGAAACTATATTACTTATAGTTTTACACACGCTGCAAAGATCAGAGTTTATAGTGCTCGCATTCAAAGGGAAAGGAGACATTTTATTTGTTGTCTAAAATGATGTGTTCATATAGCAAGGAAATCCAGACCCTGGAAATCTAGAAAGATTAAGGGTCTGGCCATGACTAATGTAATGGCCCAACTTGAGGAGTGGCACCAAGCATGCATTTGAAAATCTCACTGCACGCAATTGGATACCACTACGACCAATGTTTACTGACTTTTCCAATAATATCGGTCGGACTTTCCGACGTTGCAACGCTGTTGTCATCTGTTTAGCTCGCCTCTGGCCCGCCTATATCAGATACACCGATATGATTGGTGCCCCACGATACAAGGGACATAAGTAATGAGCATCATTACTCACTGCCAGAGTGACTCACTGAGCAAATTCAAATTGTGCTCTCGCGAGAATTCTGGATTTCCAGCGTAGTGTTCATATGAAAAAGTGAAGCCTCAGATCAGATGAAGGCTACATTATCTCCAGATTAAAGGTGTGATTTGTAAGATTGTTACCGAACGTTCTGCAGGCCAAAATCAAAACACTGGTGAACGTTCTCAAGACTACCAGACGCGAGCCTCTTCTGGGTTGCCAGATGTAATGAAGACTTAGCTAACGTTAGTTGACCTGCAGCTGCTTTAACGTTTCTCCAACCATGACCCAGCTACACATTACGGCAGGGGTCTCAAACTCAAATGAGCTGGCGGCCAATTCTGCCAACGTCATCTGATTGGAGGGCCGGCTATTTCTGAAAAGTGCCAGTGTTTTTATCTAGTTTTAGACACCTGTGCTAGCAACCTTAGCTTATAAATAAAATAATGATAAAATAAATATTAATACAAATTAGAAAACAAATGAAAAGCATAAAAACAGGTATGTGTGTGTTTCACACCAAATAAAAATATTTTCCTCTCATAACTTTTTTAAACCTGGCAAACTATAGGCGTCAGGGTTAAGAAAGCAACACTATTGGATTTTTATATCAAATTTTCAAAAGGCCATGGCTTGAAAGTGGTCAGAGATAAAGTCCTACTGTAAATGTAAAAATCTTTGAGTAAAACAAAAGTTTATGAAGGGGGTAAATGTACCCATCTAATTTGCCACTGGATGACAAGCACCTCAAATTATGCACCTTTCTAAATACTGGATGAACATATTTGAGCAGGTTTACTTTCCTTTTTTCATATTACCCACATAACAAATTAACAGGAAAACACCTAAGATGTATACCAACACCTAAGATGTATATGGTTTCTAAACCACAAGGGCTACAATAAAGTATTCTGCTCAAATCAGTTCCTATCGCGGGTAATCAGAAGTTCGCATCATATTGCGGGTGACTTTGTAGTTTAGAGCCCTATTTCTACTAGCCCTGCTGTCTGTACCACGTCCATTACGGACACTATCATCACGATTACCACAGCAACCAGGCTCGGACTGGTAATCTGTACAACCGGGCAAATGCCCGGTGGGCCGGTGACCTCCGGGATTTTTTTTTTTTAAGTTATTTAGCCTATTTGCGGCCCGTCATGTAGACCTAGGCTTAGCCTATGAATGCAGTTGCATCCATTTGGATTGGGGGGTGACAGGTCAATCATTTTGGCCTCTTCATGACAGGTTCAGTGTGTGTTACGATCGCGCCACCCTCAAGTGGATTTGTCCAAGCAGCCGCTTGGTTTGTGGGGAAATATAGCCTACGAGTCCATGCGTGGTAGCCTAGGCTATATAAGTGCCCTCCGCTGGCTGGTGTTCACATCATCGCAGTTTAACCGTAAACAGCAATCAGAGGTGTCTAATTTTATTCCATAAATATATTGTTTTTATAGACGTAAGTTGCACGCTACGAAGAGCTTCCATTTACTGCACCATGTAGGCTACTGTAGTGCGGTTTAGTAAAAAATAGTATAAAAAATAGTAAAAAACAATACAATTTGGCCCCTGTCGTATACCATATGCAAGTTCATGTAGTGTGATCAAAATTAAGAATAATTCAAGAATTTACATTTACATTTAGTCATCTAGCTGATGCTTATCCAAATGACTGACAGAGCTTTCAATTAACCACATTATAATCAATAGGCCAAAATCATAATTGTGTATCTGTGCCAAAATTCATAATTCAAGTCCAGTGCAGAACTGAATAAGAAAATCATACGGCTATGTATCTTGAAGTTCCAGTATGTGAGAGACTTGACGTGCCTTAATATCTCCAACCTCAAGTATGCAGCTAATAAGGAAATAGAATTGTTATTTAATTAAACAAGGTGAACTTCTCCCCACTGTGGAATGCAGAAAAGGATGCTACAAGGAGGGAATTCAAACACACTCAACACCTTACCATCTATTGATGTCATTGTGGTTGAGATATCTGACATTTTTCTGTTAAAGATTGGCATGGAGACAGTGGGACATGGTTGCCTTTGTCAGTGTCCTTATGTGAACTTGCACAGGTCAACTTGCTCATTTTTACTTGCGTACCACTTCACACCAGTGCTTCAGACCAGGCCTGATGCTTCAGCAATAGCCGTCACTGAAAAGCTGTAAGTGTTGTTGAACACAGCTGTTCTCACATTAGATGATAAACCATAAACATAAACCATTGTTCATTACACCTGTGTGTAGTATCTACTTTTTTGTGTTTTTCACATTTAGTATTTTGCAGTATTTTAAATTTAAAATACAAAAATACACACCAATAAAGTATTTTGATACAAAATACAGAGCCATTTCCTTCAACCCAATAAAATACAAATGACAAAATACTATTTTGCATTTGAAACACATATTACATGTTTCAGAAATACTACCCATCCCTGGGAACAGGCAGATTACATCTTTATAGTTGGCCATATGATGACATACTTAGGTTAATACTGTATTTCACCAGTTAGGGCACCAAAATGGCCAGTAGCTGCACTGTGTAGCCTATCTTGACATGTCTTTAAGTTTTGGGTTACAATATACAGGTAGTGGGCTCTCTGTTGATTTTAATAGGCCTAAGCCTAAAGTTACAGCATTATCACAATTGACCAGACTTTGACCTTTTGTCTTCTTTAAACAAAATTCTGGCTATGATTGTTCCTTGTATTGCATCATGAGCCATCACTGCACCTATTGCATTCTACTGTAGCCTTAAGCCTAGCTCAGTCATTATGTTGTACCACATCACCCTCCATTAGAAGTGCAATTAGCTGCATTGAGCATAATAAACTGCATTTAGAATTCCAAATCCATATTTCTAGATATTTTGGTAAAAGTAACTTAAAAGTAATACAATAGTGCCTTACAATTCAGAGACAGTAATATTATAATGTAATGAATTACTTTGAAATGACAGTAGTAAGTAATACATAATATATTACGATTTTGAAGTAACTTGCCCAACACTGATTAAACCACATGTTTGCTTGACTAAATGAAAAATATAGGCTACTGAACATGCATGGAGATCGTCATAGTTGACAGAAATTACGATTTGTGCCAACATGTTGTAGAAACACAACCACAGCCTTTAGGCCTATTTGGTGCACATCTTCAACATTGGTTATAGTCAGCGATTCACATTAACTGTAGGCTATCACCACAAGTGTATACTAAACGTTTCTGCCCAAGTTTGTGTGCCGTCATCACATTTTGCAAAATTAGGCTACCTTCGTTACTAACCTACCAGTTGATACTTTTTACGTGCATCGACTCGCGATTGATTGTGCATCTAATGTAACACTCGGTGGAGAGACTTCCACTTTCCAAGTTCCACTTTCACTGTCGTTGTGAGCTAAAAGGCTACTATATGGAAAATACTTTGAAGTTCCTTTTGAGTCCAAACATGAATAGGTTTTCTTTAACATGTCTTTAAGTTTTGGGTTACAATATACAGGTAGTGGGCTCTCTGTTGATTTTAATGAGTAGGCCTAAGCCTAAAGTTACAGCATTTCTATCACAATTGACCAGACTTTGACCTTTTGTCTTCTTTAAACACAATTCTGGCTATGATTTTTCCTTGTATTGCATCATGAGCCATCACTGCACCTATTGCATTCTACTGTAGCCTTAAGCCTAGCTCAGTCCTTATGTTGTACCACATCACCCTCCATTAGAAGTGCAATGAGCTGCATTGAGCATAATAAACTGCATTTAGAATTCCAAATCCATATTTCCAGATATTTTGGTAAAAGTAACTTAAAAGTAATACAATAGTAGTGCAATGCCTTACAATTCAGAGACAGTAATATTATAATGTAATGAATTACTTTGAAATGACAGTAATAAGTAATACATAATATATTACGATTTTGAAGTAACTTGCCCAACACTGATTAAACCACATGTCACTGCTTGACTAAATGAAAAATATAGCCTACTGAACATGCATGGAGATTGTCATAGTTGACAGAAATTACGATACATGTCTTTAAGTTTTGGGTTACAATATACAGGTAGTGGGCTCTCTGTTGATTTTTAATAGGCCTAAGCCTAAAGTTACAGCATTATCACAATTGACCAGACTTTGACCTTTTGTCTTCTTTAAACAAAATTCTGGCTATGATTGTTCCTTGTATTGCATCATGAGCCATCACTGCACCTATTGCATTCTACTGTAGCCTTAAGCCTAGCTCAGTCATTATGTTGTACCACATCACCCTCCATTAGAAGTGCAATTAGCTGCATTGAGCATAATAAACTGCATTTAGAATTCCAAATCCATATTTCTAGATATTTTGGTAAAAGTAACTTAAAAGTAATACAATAGTGCCTTACAATTCAGAGACAGTAATATTATAATGTAATGAATTACTTTGAAATGACAGTAGTAAGTAATACATAATATATTACGATTTTGAAGTAACTTGCCCAACACTGATTAAACCACATGTTTGCTTGACTAAATGAAAAATATAGGCTACTGAACATGCATGGAGATCGTCATAGTTGACAGAAATTACGATTTGTGCCAACATGTTGTAGAAAAAAACACAACCACAGCCTTTAGGCCTATTTGGTGCACATCTTCAACATTGGTTATAGTCAGCGATTCACATTAACTGTAGGCTATCACCACAAGTGTATACTAAACGTTTCTGCCCAAGTTTGTGTGTCGTCATCACATTTTGCAAAAATTAGGCTACCTTCGTTTACTAACCTACCAGTTGATACTTTTACGTTGCATCGATTTCACATTGATTGTGCATCTAATGTAACACTCGGTGGAGAGACTTCCACTTTCCAAGTTCCACTTTCACTGTCGCTGTGAGCTAAAAGGCTACTATATGGAAAAATACTTTGAAGTTCCTTTTGAGTCCAAACATGAATAGGTTTTCTTTAACATGTCTTTAAGTTTTGGGTTACAATATACAGGTAGTGGGCTCTCTGTTGATTTTAATGAGTAGGCCTAAGCCTAAAGTTACAACATTTCTATCACAATTGACCAGACTTTGACCTTTTGTCTTCTTTAAACACAATTCTGGCTATGATTTTTCCTTGTATTGCATCATGAGCCATCACTGCACCTATTGCATTCTACTGTAGCCTTAAGCCTAGCTCAGTCCTTATGTTGTACCACATCACCCTCCATTAGAAGTGCAATGAGCTGCATTGAGCATAATAAACTGCATTTAGAATTCCAAATCCATATTTCCAGATATTTTGGTAAAAGTAACTTAAAAGTAATACAATAGTAGTGCAATGCCTTACAATTCAGAGACAGTAATATTATAATGTAATGAATTACTTTGAAATGACAGTAATAAGTAATACATAATATATTACGATTTTGAAGTAACTTGCCCAACACTGATTAAACCACATGTCACTGCTTGACTAAATGAAAAATATAGCCTACTGAACATGCATGGAGATTGTCATAGTTGACAGAAATTACGATACTGATTATATAATAACCTATAGGTCCAAATCTAAATGTTTGGGTTCAGTTTATGTGTGTTGCTACAGCATGATACTGTGTGTTTGTTATTTATGGGGGGGAATCAGGGGGGGATTTTGGTATCGGTGGGCCTGTGTGTGTGTGTGTGTGTGTGTGTGTGGGGGTCGTATACACCGTCGTGCACGCAGACAGCACCCAGCACCTCCATTCAATAGACGATCGATCGATTATAATCTCCAAAAGGATATTCTCCTTCAGATTTAGAATAGGTGAATAGCATAGCCTACCTAAAACTTCATCACACGTAAACGTTTTTCAACATTTGATGTAGGCCTATTTCTGCTTAATTTCTGCTTCAATATATGCAACACTACGGCCTGCATCGCTTCCGCGTCATTACAAATGCACGTCTTTGTGTTTCTCGCGTGTACTACAAGTATTTCCAGAAAACTTTGCGCAGCGATTTTGGGTTTGAATGAAGCTCTGGATGTCTAGCACATAGTGGAGCAGAGTACAAATGAGATTTGTCACCGTACTTGGAACTATCGTCTATTTTAATCAGTATCGTTGTTTGTCGCAATTAAAATAGTCTCAAGGGCCGGATTACATTATTTGACATACGTCGCGGGCCGGAATTGGGCCGGATGCGGCCGGATTTGGCCTGCGGGCCGGGTGTTTGAGACCCCTGCATTACGGAAACAGTGAAAACAAAAAATACCTCTCTAACCAACGTAACATATTTAGCTGAAGTTAGCGATGCAGATGAAGTCTAGGCTACTTGTTGTGGAGAAATATGGCCAGCTCTGCGTCAGACTTGATATTCTTCGTTTGACGAAGACGTCACCATCTCAGATAGCTCCTCCGATGTCCACCTAATTTGTTTTTTGTTTTAATTTTGGAAATTTGCCTGCCTCTCGTGGGCGTTCATGACTACAACTGACAGCTGTTGACAGTTGGCCTTTGCTAATTTGGCAACCCAAATAGGAGGACGCAGAGCCATATAAATGGCTCTGGGAGGACGCGCTAGCCCAGTATTAATACGCTATTCTAGAATTAATCGTTCAAAACATAAACGAAAATTTCAAGAAATTCCGCCCCGTGACTCATTTTTTTTCATGGGTTTTACAGGTTAGAGTAATGTTGTCAAATAAGCCATTACTTCAATTCATCGTGTTTCCTTACTCTCTGACAACATATGGTGATCATATTTGGAATGGTTACAGTTTATTTTCCATTATTTCCTACATACTGGACCTTTAAGCAATAACGGTGTATATCATTTCAAAAAATCATGTTGTAATATTTAAAGTGAAGCTGTAGCGATGCTGTAATTATGCAGCTTAGATAACACTAGATATTCTTTTCCTGGTTGTCCAAGTGTAGTGCAACACTGACCACCCACCCTTTCAATATCCTGGTAGTTTTGCTTTCACAGAGATACACAATGATTTTCCAACCATCGATTAATCGTTTAGTTGTCAAACTATTAAATTAATCGCCAGCTATTTTGGTAATCTTTTAATTCATTTGTGTCAATTTTGTAAGAAAAATACCTCGAAATTCTCTGATTGTAACTTCTTAAACTTGAATATGTTCAGCTTTACGTATCTCCCAGTACATTAAATATCAACTAAATATCATAGTCTGGGGCTTTGGAAAACACTGATGACATTTTTTAACCTTTTTCTAACATTTTATCGATCAGACAACCAGTTGATTCAAATTAAACAACTATGAAAATAATCTTTGGTTGCAGCCCTACTATTTGCCTCCTAAAATATGTGTTGTGCACCTGTTGAAATATTCTCACTTCCACACTCCCTTCCCTGCATGTTTGCCATTAGCCCTTGCTCTGTGACATGAGCAGGAACACTGTTGGTGTAATATTAGATGTATACCACAAGAGGACAGTAAAGTACAACATCAATGGGAACGTCTTACAAGTCTCATAACTGTCACTCCTGTTCATCACCTATGTTTTTAATGATCATCAGAATTGTTTTTTTTTCTTACTTATTATCAAACAATTGATAGAAACATAATAAACAATAGGTAATAGAAATACGTATAAAGAGATGCATTTTCTCTCTATAACAGTAGCCTACTGTCATCGCATTTTTGACTACATCAAAAGGCACTGTTCCTAAAGGGATAGTGGCACCCAAAATGAGGATTCTTCCATGATCTTTTGCATCTCATGCCAGTTATCATCCATACAACATTATCTTGTAACAGCAAATTAATTATCCATTATCCTGTCAAACAGCACCGCGACACAACAAAACACAGAGGAAAAGTTTAACAGGGACATTGTTTTTTCTTGTTTTTCTGTGCCTTAATTGTCTATATTTGTAAATAACTAACAAAATAAACCAATAAGAGACACCTTTCAAAGGACACCTTTGGTCAAGTAATTCCCCGCATCTGAAGCTCCTGAACTCAGATCTAGAGCTCATCTGGGGTTACTGCTGCCACAAATACTGGAGAAACAGATTCTCCATTTCCCTGAAGGCCTTTAAGGCCTATTACCTCACGATTTGTTTTGAAACATCCCTCGGCTACTGACACTATCTAACAATCCTTATTTCTGTTACTGTGAATTCTGTTTCAATACAGAATTCCTAAGAGCACCATACAGAATTTTACCCTCAGAGAACACCTTAAATTAAGTGTATAAACCTTACCGCTGTAGTTTTGGGCACCAGAGACAACCTGCTTTGGCAGTGGCCACAAGTGTTGCATGTAGATGATGATGACAATGACACTCATGCTTCCCATGCTGTTGGTCACCGTGGTATGCAGGTTTTTGTTTCTCCTAATACAAATTGACCAATCCTTTCAACAAAGTGCAGAATAATTTGGCTACACGACGGTAAACACAGTTGCATGACTGAAAGAAGAGCAGGTATAGCCTACATTTCATGCCAGATGCTCTCTGACAGCTCCAGCTCCAGCTTCATCCAAATCTCCATCTACAACACCTGAGTAGTGCAATGCCAAACACTGCCTCACATACAGTAGTATTGACACATTACCCAGCACTTAAAAAAGAACTCAAAACTCATTGTATTATATCATTGCACTTCAGCTTGTTGTCCTTGTCGTCTTCAGAAGTTGATCAAACATTATTGGCTACCTCTCACGTATGAATGCCTCATGAGTTTTACCGCCTGCTGTGTAGTTCGGATCTTTTCAGATTAAACAAGAGATTCTGAAGTTTCTGCTGAATCTGAGGAAAAGAGCAAGGGTGAGAGTGACTGTTTGACCTGAAACACAGCAGTAGCCTATTACATTATATCAAGTTATCTCAAGGAAATTGATCTCTTAAAGGCTCTTAAAGGGAATGACGGATGTCACTCTCGTTGGTTTAAAGATTGTTATTCCCAAAACACACTCATGACTGTTTACATTGTTATTATTTTTACAGACATCTTTCCTAGGCACAGTGGCTGATTTTACATCTTTGTTGATACAGTAGATTTACCTCCACCTGAGCTGACTGGGAGACAACTGGAGCTTGTGAGGAGAGAAAGGAGGGATTCACTCACCTGCTCTGCGATAGCAGCCTGAACAGCAGGGTCTTCCAGCTTCAGAGGGGAGTCCGTCCTGATGGTCCCCTTTACCACCCGACTGGGTGGGGCTGTGGAGAGAAATGTTAATTGAGTCTCTTATTGTTGCTTCATCATAAACCACACACACACACACACCTGAAACACTTGTATATGGAGCAGGCCTGTGGCAAACCCACTCTGACACATGAAGGCTTTCTTTTCACACAAATCATCAGCCCAACCACGCTTTGAGGCATACCAGGCAGCACATTTGTCATTGAATCCGCCCTTTTTGGAGTACTTCGGGCCCCAGGCAGTGAATCGGGACTTGCTATTGTCGGACCACTGCCAGGTGTCCCTGAACAAACCGATCCACACTTTTTTGTAATCAGATGAAGTGGCCAACCGCTGGTTTTCCTCCTGGTTCCTGGAGCTGGCCAGGTCCGAGTGATGCTCGCGGCAGTACTTCTGCGCATTATTCCAGGACTTCGGCTGGGAGATGAGAATGTATTGGTTTGCTGCTCTCTCATTTGCTGCCATTAAAAAATAAACATATTTTTAAAAATAAAACAAAAGCGTAGCAACCTTCCATTTAGAACTAGTAACGGTAGTTTGTGCTTTAAGTTGAGAAATTAGTGAACATGTCGCAGAAAGAAGTAGCCTAGTTCTACTAACAAGACAGTTTTAGTGATCAAAAGTTAACATTGCCACCTTGAATGTACATTATTTTTCTGATATTCGAATGCCATGTCATCCATTATCCAATCCAATATTATTATTTAGTGCTAAATCTCAGACTGATTGGTGTTCAGTTTTCTGTGTAAGTTTTTTTCAGGTGTCTGTGTGGGTATTTCCAGTCATTTCCAATTAAGCGTTTTGTATTTTGAATAGAAATGTTCTATCAATGATTACAATACTGGTATATGTCATTTTTGAACAAAGTGTCTCATAAGAAACAGTGTGTTGTGTTTTGCTATAAGTGTGTTGAAGAATTGCAAACAAAGTTCAAAGCAGAAAGCAGTGTGTAAAGTATAGTTACAAGGTGTTTAAGGTATGGTTACAAGAAGTTTTGAAGCAACTCCTTAGCAATCAGCAGAACCTCTAAATCAGGGGTCTCAAACTCTCGGCCCAATTCCGGCCCGCGACCTGGTGTCAAAATAACAATGTAATTTGGCCCTTGAGGGTATTTTTAATTGCGACAAACAACGACACTGATTAAAACAGTCTTACAGTAAGATAAAAGCCTTTGTGAATAGCCTATGGCCCCAGTTATTCATCATCTTCCGTCCTTGTGTAGCGCACGCATTCTGAGACCTGTCACTCATCATCGTAAGGGAGGTGTTTGGAATCATGCCCGCGTTACAATCATCAGCCAATCAGCCAATCAAGGTGGTCACGCTTGCCCATTTACCCAAATTAATGGTCGAATATTACTGATGTTCATTGTTATTTAAGAACATGCAGTGTGAGTAGGGTACCAAAAACATCTTGCTCGTAAAAAAGCATCATAACGCATATTCTGGCGGGTCTGTTATTTACAGGCTGCGCAAACCACATGCCTTTATTTTGGGCAAACCTGCATTCATTCATTCATTCAACCTTTATTTATTCTCGGAGGGTCATTGAGGGAAGCCCTCATTTTCAATCAGGGCCGGCCCGAGGCATAAGCGAACTAAGCGGCTGCTTGGGGCCCCCAATCGAGTTTCTTTTTCTTTTCTTTTTTACATAGTAAATAACGTAAACAAGTGACATCAATGAATGAATAAATGAAACAATTAATAATTCAAAACAAGAAAATTCTGATTTCATGATCAATGTGCCTGCCTACCTCTACTGTGTCTGCCAGCCTTTGAGTCACGCGCATAAACTAGACACCTCGGGTTCATAGACAATTCGTGCAGACACTGCATCAAGTTCAAAAATCGGAAGAGACGGTGAGATGTTAAGACAAGTCACAAAAAAGGACGTATCCCTCTGGTGCCGAAAACAGAAAGAAGAAAATGACAGAGGAGAAAAACGAGCAAGATACAGGTATGTTTGCATGATTATTTACAGTATGTTTTGTGCTTGAGGTAGCTAGCTAGCTGTCATGATCGAATATAAGTCATCACCAGAACTAAATCCCCGCCTTCAACAGAGATGTCTCCCATTAATATATATTTATCTAGGTGTGTTTCAGATGTCAAGGATATTGGGATTGTTTTGGATGTTCAATCAAGCATGTACCCTAGCTCTAGGTGGGCTTATGTTGTAAATTAAAGTTAGCTAGCTGACTGAAGTGGACATTAGCACTACAGTAGCTACATGAAAACGTAGCTGAAGGCAAATTTACCACAGAGGGATTGTTTCTGATTTCGCACCTGAAAGTGTTGATAGTTTATCACTGTTCAATAATATGTAACATAGTGGTAAGTCTGATAGCAACAGCAGGCTAAGCCCAGGCTCCCAGTCCCAACCCCAACCCATTGACTAGCGCGACTCTGGGCATCGGTAACGTTCCAGCTTCATAGGCAAAGATGGAACAGTAGCCTACGTGCGCTGTGCTCTAAGATCTTTGGAGAGAGATGGTAGTGTTTGAGAAAATATACCATGTTGGGTGGGGAGACTTCTGTGATGAAAATAGACTTAAATTTGATTAAGACAGTGGCGAGTGATGTAGCGGTGCTACCCTAATATTTAGGCTGCAGTAGATCACCATGTTAAGCGTTCACCAGACCATACTGCAATTATACTTTTGATTATGCCTCATTTGCCAATAGAATATGAATTGTTACATGTGGAATTGCTTGTTGATGAGTGTAAGTAATGATAGCAAAATAAACTCATTCTGCCCGATCAAATATGCACTTTTTTTTTCAGAGACACTGTTGAAGTACTTTGGAGCACATCTCTACCTCTACCTAACTCTACCTCATCAAGTGTCTGCCTCCATGGCTGATGACACAGAAGGTGAGGTTTTCTTGATGGCAAATGGTTACATAGCCTGTTAATATGACATGACACATTTAACATAGTTTTTATTTATTTATTTATTTATTTATTTATTTATTTATTTAATAATTGCAGGTTTGTCCACTGCAGAGTTGCAGATGCCTGAAAGCCAGGAACGAAGTAGGAATATGTATCTATTTTTTGGGACATTTTATTTTTGATTATTAATGTTTGTCTATTTTGGTTTTATTTTGTAGTTGAAGATTGCTCATTTAATGCACATTTGCAGATTTGTTCTGCAAATTTGTTGAAAAACAAGTCATTAAACTGATGTACTTGTTAACAACAAAATATAAATGCAGTTGTATTTTGTTATTTGTCAATTCAACTTCAGTAAACCACCCTTAGTGCTTCACTTTGAATATGAATGTTTCAAATAAATCTGTGATTTTAGTACCCTCTAAGATTAAAAGGTGACAGGGTTGCTGTAAATAACAACTATATTTGGGGGCCAAGCAGCGAAGCTGCGAAGGCATCCATTGTGTTTCTACCTTTTCTTATTATTATTACGCTTCCGCAATGGGAGTCTATGGCAGCCCATAGAACCGTCTTGCGAAAAGTTGTGAAATTTGATGATGTCATTATGATGTCATTTTCCGCCATGATGGATTTTCCGCCATTTCCTGCCCTTTCCTGCCCTTCTCCAGCTGACCATCCCAAAAATGCACCAGAATACAGGATATCACATCTACCAAATTCAGAATCCCCCGTTTGTACCCACATTTGCACAAATAGGGTAGGGGGAGAGGGTCCTTATGCATCTGTGTCCAGGGGGACAGTAGTTCATAATCAGTCACTGTATTAATACATAACCTCACTGTATTAATTTATAATATGACATTATAGTGTGAAGTTGTCAATTATCGCCAAGCACAGGTGACTCTGCATTGTGGGAGGGGGCCCCCAAATCAAATTCTGCTTAGGGCCCCCAAAAGGCTCGGGCCGGCACTGTTTTCAATGAAGCCGAAATTACAGAAGCGAAGCAAAGCGCTCCACAAACAAGACAACATTCGAGGCCTTCTGTTGAAGAATTTTATATAAAGCCTGCGCTGACAGTAATCCTCCTGCCCCTGATAGGCCTACCACAGCTGTGGATAGTGTGGAATGTTCAAGTAATAACACAATCCAATGTGTGTCTCAATTGTCCCCTGCTGACCACCTCACACATTTCTCTAGATTTTGCAACGAACTTACATGACACAATGTCATAAAATATGCCAGTTTTAGGACACAGAATAATGTTTGTAATGATACCAGGTAGGCCAGGTATTGTCGAAGGTGCATGGTGAAGTGAAATTCTTACTTTGGAAAACAAACATTTGCCGATATCATCGCCGATCATCAGAATATTGCAACAGATTCTGTGTTCTGGACTGTAGGTAACTTGTTAAGCCAGTGGTTCTCAAACTTTTATTTCATTCCCCACTTTGATCAACGGGCATGACTGATGATAGTGGGGATAACGTGTTATCCCGAGGCTTTTGCAAGTCAGCATCTTCGACGGTAGTCTATTAAAAATATAAGTTTTCGATGTCCCAAACGGAGAGCCATACTTTATTGTTTTTAACGATCTCTACGCTACTCACAAAAATGTAGGCATGGGGACATGATTAAGTAGGTTATCCAACTGTCGTGTGTTAAATTATTGTGATTACGAGCCAGTGGTTTTCAAACATTATGCGTGACTCGGACATCTAACTAAATGCAACAGGCTCATATCGTCCTCGCATTCGCAAAATGAGGACCAGTGTTTTGTCAAATTGCAAATAGCTATTCGTTTTAACTATTTTTTTATGATAGTAGCCTACAAAAAGCACTTCATACTATCTTAATCTTGGAATATGGGGAGGGAAGTGGCGCGTCTGCAGTCAGCCAAATATGAATGTAATTCTGCGGCATAAAGCAGATGTAATTGTTTATTGTACAGAAAAATAAAAATGACATGTCAAGCAGTCAATTGACTACATTGCAGTCAAGAAGTTGGGCAAATTAATTTACGAAACCAAAACGTGGGTCATAGTTGTCTAAGCCTCTATTGCGTAGCCTGTTAAAAACGTCGCCAGATAGTAGGCCCTATTAAATCGGCAACAACATTGTTTTCTGCAGAAGCCTACCCAAGGCTACAGATTAATTCTGAACAGTTATTTCTCTACTGGCTCAATTATCACACCACTGTTTTGATTTGCGTAGTTGCGTTAACCCCAACACTGACAATAATGTAGACAGCAAATTTCGATTTCGATTTTCGTGTAGTCAAGCCTTAAGCCATACCCAAGTAGCCTAAATTGAGGTAATGTTTAATTATGCATGATTTATTTTGTTATTGAATTCGTAGGCTGGGATTACTCTCGGCAACAATTATGTAAGGGACGGCAGGCAGAGCGATGTACAGTGGCAGAGCGACGCACAGTGGCTGAAAGTGGTACTAAAGCTTCACGCAGCTTCACGCCGCGTAATGCGCGAATGAAGTGGTCATTTGAAAGCGATGCCCACTGTAGGTCTGTCTTAGGTCTGTTATTCACCAATTCTGATTCTGAAGGAGAATATTTGCCTTTTGGAGATTATGATCGATCGTCTATTGACAGTGATAAGTCACGGTGCGTCCGGAAATGCAGAGAATGCCCTTCCATCAAAGGCGGATGAACCACAAGAGACATCTTATGAAGTGAGTACAGCAACACAAACCGGGAATGCAGAGAATTTACCAAAACAGGCTGATATCACTGCTAATGGAGAGGATGAATGCATTAATTTAACAAAGCCTAATGTGAGTACAGAACATTGGCAAGATGTCAGAAAACAAAATACAAAAGGAACTGTAACTACCTCAACACCAGTGAATTCATATGTTCCTACATCATCCTATATGTGATTTTGTACCATAATCATTCTATGTTGTTTTTTATGTTTTAATGATTACTTTTTAAACACTTTTAAATGATTGCCCTTTTATGCTTTTATGTACTATTACCTTGTGTGTTTTATGTTTTCTTATTACTATTATTTTACTCTTTACTTTTTAAACTATTCTTTGACTGTTGCCCTTCTATACTTTTATCAGCTTTTCCTGTTTGCTTTTGTTTATATAAAGCACATTAAATGACCTTGACGTTGACTTGACTTTCTCTTCGCAGTTTTGTGTTATACAGTATTTGAAATAAAAAAAACACTACATTTTCAGAAATATCTGTTCTTGTATTATTACTACTACTGTTTTTGCTGGGTGGCCCCCAGCTCATTTGAGTTTTAGACCCCTGCTCTAAATCCTTAAATGACCGAGCCCCCGCCTGTTTCATAAGTATACTACAGCAAGACAACTCAGCACCCTGAAATATGGAATATTACATAAGTCTGGATATCGCGACCCAAACTATGGAATGGTCAGCCCCATCGTATCAGAATGGCCCTATTTTCAAATATCATCTCCCTTTCCCTTTTTTTGTTGTTGTTTGGTGCCATCTCATTTACTGCCCATTTGGAAAAGGAACATGGATGAGCCATTGACAAATAGAGAAAAAAAAACATCAATGCAAATTCAGTAGAATTTTGATGATATGATATGTGTAACTGAATTATATCATTTCAGATTGAAACATCGATTTCCGGCAAGATTGACAATTTTCTTGATTTTTTGGTTGGCAATGTTTTGGTTCTTTATTTATTTTGATGTGGCCCCATGCCCACTGCTGCTGTCAGACACCAAACAGGACGAGGACCACAAAAGCGTCACGTTAGAATGTTTATTTAAGGGTTGGGGGTTACAGGGGTTTCAGGGGTTCCGGGAGTTCCAAGAGTCTGCGTTAGGTGTGTTCCCCAATAGCCGAGCAGCAATGGCAGGAGCTGGATGATCCGGGAAGTCCTGGGGAAACACACACACAACAGCAATTGAAAGCGAAGCAGCAGTACAGTCAAGGGCTAGGCTGTATTGTAGAGAAGAGAGACGGAAGGCAGGTCAAGATTACCGGGCTGGAGATCAAAGAAGTAGTCGGCGGGTCTGGGTTCACAGGCAAAGAGTCAGAGTCGTTTTCCAAGACAGGCAGGTAACTGGTGCGGGTTTGCAGACGATCTGACAAGTGTGGACTGAAAAGCAAGGCTTTATATACAGGGCATGATGAGTGGTGAATGCAGTGCAGCTGGTAGGTAAACGAGGGTGAGGCAGAGCAGAGCAGGAACAGGTGGAGGTCATCAGACTTCAATCAGCGCGTGCTACCAGGCAGAGAGAGAGCTCATGACAGCTGCAAGCTATAGGCCAAAGCCATTTTGTTGCTAATACAAACAACTGTCTAGCTCAAAACTCCTTTGATTAGCGTAATATTGCTCCCAAAAGAAAGTTTGAATTTGTCATTCAAATAGACCCTAGGTCTATTCCATTCCATCCCATTAATTAAGTTCCCCATTTTTAATTTTCTTTTCAAATTATATGTATAAGTATTGATGCTGATGACATTGGCAATTACATTTTCAATCTAAATTCCTTTCCTGATCTCTATTTTCCCTACTCACACTTAATCTCACAGACTACAACTACCAAGCTGGAATCAAAGCACATCGATTCCCCTCTCACACCCTGCACGCACTTAAAACAAAATAAACAGGCGTCTCAGTCTCACGCATGTATAGGCAAAACTGTATCACACCGGTGTAACGTTGGTAAATCTTCCATTGCACAGAATGATTTTTGTAGCACTTGCAACAAATGACAGTCGAAAGATACAATTACAGTGCTGCTATCAATTTGCTTGGTATAACCGCATTTATAGTTTTCTACAAATGCAATCAATCAAATTGGCCTCCATCACTCAACCAACGCTAACGGTAACATTACCTAGGTCCTTATTGATATTACAAGATTAACGTACCTGCAGTTAAAACCAAGCATGTCCGATAAACATCCTCAGATTTATTTCGGCTTCAAGAAGAAATGGGAATTACATTTCATGTGAACATCGTCCTATCCTTATTAGACGTTCTCTGCGGTAAACTACAGTCCTTGTAGGAAGCGTCCATAGTTTTTCCAACCCACTTTTAACTTCCAACAAAATTATGTCTCACTGCAACGATGCGCCATCTAGTGGACAAACAACTACTTATCGCCAATACTGGAAATGCAGCCATGATGATGATGATGAATATTTGGCTTTCTTTTAATCCTACTGAATTTATAATTATGTATCGGCCGTTCTAATACCGATAGTATGTGCGTACCTGTGTGTGTGTGTGCATGTGTATATGTGTGCACTGCCATCTACAGGCCAATGAGTGTACAGTCACTAAATATACACATAACCTACATTTTTTTAGACCCCCCCCCATGGATGAAATTCTACGAAACTTGGCATACCCCCAGAGAATGCCAGGTCAATCATACACATAAAATGTGGTGCAGTTCTGAACATTTTAACTGAAGATAGGGGCGATTAAAGCAGAATGATATTGCATTTTCATTTTTTACCGGGGGGGTGCAAATCACAAATGAGTGATTATGGGCCAGGTTGATGTGGGCCCTTGAGACCAACATACCATAAAAGATTCTTCATCCTCAGTGCCACGGTTCAGGTAGTTATTTAGGAAAAACTGCTTTTTTTGCGGTTCGGGGGGCCCAGCATGGGGGGGGAGTGGCCCCCGGGGACGAAACTAATTTTTTCCGTAAAAGTCTAGTGGGGCTACATACCCACCAAATTTCATGTGCACCGGTGTTTCGGTGTCCCGGGTATCGTTGACAAAAAAAAAAATGGATTATGAACTTTCAGGCCCCTGGGCCCAGATGTATTAAGGGCCCCCCACTAATTGTTGCGGGGGACATTTTTTTTATTTATTTGATGTGATTTCCTGTATTCTGGTGCATTTTGGGGATGGCCAATACTTTATTTCAATCAGATTCATAGCCTATGTGTTGATATGATGTGTTGATATTGAGGCAATGATTCCATGCACTGGCTTGGGCCCTCTGACTCCTTGGGCCTCTGGGTTTGGGCCCGGTAGGCCCATGCAGTAATCCATCCCTGACTACCAGTGACAGTTGGCTGTTGATAGCTGGCAGTGATAGAATTTAGAATATCGAATAACTTGAAGCACATAGTGCTCTGTTCTTCATGGTTGGTGATATTAGTGACCTTCTACATTTGAACAATCATATTTTCATAGTTCATGGTGGCACAGTCTAGTTTCTGAGGTGTGTCTTTCTGTTAGTCAGGTGATGGCACACATATTCTAAAAGATGCTATGTATCCAGTGGCAGATATGTGTGGACTGGTGAATGACCCGTCTGTCAGGATCTGGCCCGGACTGTTGGAGTTTGTGCCACCCTGGTGGCCATTTTGTGTATTGTCCTGTGTTTGTTTTTGCCTGTTTCCCATGTGCTTTGTGTTACCTGCCTGTCATCTGTCTTTGTCTCCGCCCCATCTCCTTATTTGGTCTGTGCTTCCTGTCTTGTTTGTTTTCCCTCCATTTCTGCCTCCTCACCTGTTCCCTGTTATTGTCTCGTTGGTTTCGTCCAGTCCTCTGTCTCTCTGTTAATTGCTCTGTGTATTTCTACCCTTCTGTTTCTCTGTTCCTGGTTGGATCGTCTCTCTGTTTGTCTAGTCAAAGTCCTGTATGTAAGTAAGAAATTCTTTAAATGTAAAGTTTGTGTTTTAAAATAAATTCTGTGTTGTCTGCCTGGTTGTGTCTTGCACTTGGGTCCTCCTGCACAACCCTGACAGTACGATCTGACTACAAATGGACCCAGCAGACTCGGATTTCCCAATGGAGGAGCTAAATCAAGTGGAGTACACCCTCAGCAGTACACCCTCAACTCGGAGCTAGTGAAGTCCACTGACTTGGAGCGCCGGCATGCCATTTGTTCTTTGATGGAAAGGACTATTTCCTCAAGGCCTTGGCTACAGAAGGTTCCAGGAATGGCTACCCTGGCTGACCAGCTCTCAGGTCTGGGTAAGAGCCTTCAGTCCCTCCTTGTTCCCTCCAGTAAACCAGTTTTTGAGGCTGCTAGTCTCCCGCCTGACCCTGCCCCTCCAGCCCATTGCCAGGGGCTTAGGGTGGGTGTGCTGTGCCTTCAGCCGGCTGCTTCAGGTCCAGAACCCCAGCCTGAGGAGTTCCAGTTCCCCCCAGAACTCATTCAGGTCCCTCGGGCTCCCTCCAGGAGGATCCGTGCCAAGCGTCTGCCAACCCGGTTATCCGACACCATGCCTCCTGTGCCCAGTCCAGGGGCGCCCTCTCCTGTGCCCAGTCCAGGGGCGCCCTCTCCTGTGCCCAGTCCAGGGGCGCCCTCTCCTGTGCCCAGTCCAGGGGCGCCCTCTCCTGTGCCCAGTCCAGGGGCGCCCTCTCCTGTGCCCAGTCCAGGGGCGCCCTCTCCTGTGCCCAGTCCAGGGGCGCCCTCTCCTGTGCCTGCAGCCGAGTCTTCCGACGTCGGAGTCACCATCCCAGTCACCGTCCCTGTCACGGTCTTTGTTCCTGTCCCTTCCCCAGTCCAGTCTTTTTTTGCCTGTTCCCCATGTGCTTTGTTACCTGCCTGTCATCTGTCTTTGTCTCCACCCCATCTCCTTATTTGGTCTGTGCTTCCTGTCTTGTTTGTTTTCCCTCCATTTCTGCCTCCTCACCTGTTCCCTGTTATTGTCTCTGTTTCGTCCAGTCCTCTGTCTCTGTTAATTGCTCTGTATTTCTACCCTCCTGTTTCTCTGTTCCTGGTCGGATCGTCTCTCTGTTTGTCTAGTCAAAGTTCTGTATGTAAGTAAGATTCTTTAAATGTAAAGTTCGTGTTTTAAAATGAAGGTTTTGTCTAAGTCTGCCTGGTTGAATCTTGCACTTGGGTCCTCCTGCACAACCCTGACACCATCACTAGACATATGCCAAATTTCTTGTTTTTGTCCATGAGGGAGTATGGAGATGGGTATCACAGATCAGCCAATGATTACATTGTTACAGTGCAGTTATTTTACAACAGAACAAAGCAGTTTGGCACAGGAACTGCTACAAATCTACCTGTAACAGTGAGCATCTGCAGCATGCTAAGATTCACTACTAGAAATCATGTGAAGCAGGCAGGACTCTGTGTTTTCAGAAAAGACTCGGTAGACCATCTTCTGAACCTGCAGCAACACCTGCAACTGCATCAAGTCCATCTAGAGGGACACTTGTTCAGCAGCAGCTGCTGCCAGCATAGATAAGTGCTTCTTCTGTCAGAAGCAGACAAAAGAGCATCTTCATGAGGTGTCCTCTTTCAATGCAGGCAACCAACCAAGAACTCTAATATTTTGAAGTCAATGACTTAACAGGTAGCCAGTGTAAAGATGCTAGGATGGGGGAAGTATGTTCATATTTTTTCTGTGTGTGAGCAGCTGCATTTTGTATAAGCTGTAAGCTCTTTAGACGGGTATTATTACAGCCAGCATAATGGCATTGCAATAGTCTATCCTTGAGATGACGAAACATTAATTTCTCGGCATCTGGTAAGGATGTTTGAAATGTTCCTTAAATGGTAAAATTAAGTTTTGGTGATCTGTTTTATGTGATTACTTAGTGCTAGGTCCTGGTCAATTATAACTCCTAGGTTTTTAACACTTGTGGATGAGGTCAGTGGAAGATCACTATATGTAGCCTGTGATGTGGATAGGATATCCCTCATCTTTTTAGAACCTAAAACCATGACTTCTGTTTTATCTGAGTTCAAAAGCAGGAAATTATTCGTCATCCATGTCTTTATATCTCTTATACATGTGTGAAGTTTGGCTAACGGTGTTAATTCATCAGGTTTTATGGAGAGGTATAGTTATGTATCTGCTAAACAACAGGGGCCTCAGTACTGAGCCTTGAGGCACTCCACATTTTACCATAATCTGGGTAGATGGTTTATTATGGACCTGTACAAATTGTTGACGGTTGATCTCTTTTTTTGACCTTTTTTGTGCCACGGCACACTTTTGACACTTAATGTCCCACGGCACACTAACACACTAATCCTGTGTGAAGAAAAAATAAACATACCATAGCCTAAAATTTCAAATAATACACAGATATGGCCTTATTATGGCTTCTATGCAAGACCTGCTCAATATAACCAGCGTCCTCTGTTTCATTTGTAGGTGACTATATCTAATTTAATTGTTGTTTTGAACTGGATATGTGATTCTGTGAATACTGGATATGGGGCCCCTGTTGTACAATGCCTGCATACCACAAATAGTGCAGTCATACAATCAATGAGAGTATGTGGTTATAAATTCTTTGATGCAACAGTTGCTTTTCTGTACCAGTGAGTGACACCTGATCTCTCACGGCACACTAGTGTGCCCCGGCACAGTGGTTGAAAAACACTGATCTAAACCAAGCGAGTGCTGAGTCTTTGATGCCTATCAAATATTCAAGCCTAAGTAGTATGTCATTGTCTATGGTGTCAAAGGCAGCGCTGAGGTCCAGGAAGACCAGTATCGATACAAGGCTAGGTTTTTTGAGGGAGGGCTTAACAGATGTCTTAAACGACTGCAGTACATGCTCTGATGGCATTGAATTATTTATAATCTACAGTAGAGCAAAACATTATCCAGGAAGGGGAGAGCAGTCTTAAGAAGGTGAGTAGGAATAAGGTTTAGTAGACTAGTTGTAGATTTTGATGAAATTGTGGAGGTGAGATCTAATATGCATATGTAAATGAATTAAATGTTGTTTGAGGTCTCATCTGTGATTCTGTGATTTTGCTATCTTTCAGCAATGGAGTATGTGTATTTGGTGAAACTGATTGGTTATTCATCTTATCTCTAATTGTTTGACATACAATCATAATACTGACATACAATCATACTGTTAAAAATAAGAAAATAACTGTTTTGTGAACTTTATTCAACATAGCCAGTGATTTAGGCTAAATGTATGGTGTTAATTATAGTGAAATATACAAATTTACAAAAATAGGGTTAAAACAGGTAAAAAAAAATGGAGACATCATTTTTCTCCATGTTCAATGACTTCTAAAGACAGTCCAACCACTCTCCAAAAATTAACATTTCAATTCCACAGAAACCACATAGGCCCCCTGACTATTCGGGAAGTAATAGGCGTTAAGTAGGCCAAGGGATAACGGCCGCCAAGGACGAGGGCGAAAGGCAACTCCCCGACGCGCAGCGGTATAGTCACCATTCATAAGCATTGATATGGAACTGGTGATTAAACTTTTTTTCTACTTCATAAGTGTCCCGTTATTCAGAATTAATAGCCACCTCACCAGCCAATCAGAAAAGAGTATCTCTTCTCACCGGATGATAGTCTAATGAAGAATAAACGTGTCATGTCATCTTTGGCCAGGTGCTAGGCATCAGACGCGAGGCCCTGGGCGACCCCCATTCGCACCTCCCTTGCGACAGCCCTTAGTCCATAAAACTGTCCTTTTCTAGCTGTTCATGTGTCCCTCCATGAATCTCAAACTGTAAAAACATAAAATATGTAATGAAGGTTGTATTACCATAAAACAAGCTCTATGTCTTTCACTCACCTCTTGCTTTAGTGTTCACAGGTTCTACAGCTGCCCTTCAAACTTGTTTTTCCCATGTAAAATAACGTGACATAACGTGTATGTACACATAAGTCACAATGAGCACCATGTGAAGAAATGGCATATGTTATAAAGGACAAAGACGACAAAAAAAACACAAGTGACTTCCCTCCGGATCATTTGGATATCATCCAAGATCTTTGTGGCGAGCATGTAATCTAATTTGCTTGAATATTTTCAGGTAGGTAGATGAGGGGGTTACGCTTTTATTTGACATGTGTTTCACATTTATATATTCTATAAAATAGAACTTTTGAACTTTTCAAAAGATATGTGTGGAATATGAGAGGGAAAAAATGTGATCAATGATAAAGGCAAGCCCTTTCATTATATTTTCAAACACTGCCTGACTGTTAACTGCGGTTTACCATACTGCATTATGTTGACCATGAGGAGGAGGACCACACACACACACACACACACACACACACACACACACATACAGTGTTATCCACATATCCACATTCCCTACCTTAACAGAATGCTTTGTCTGGGCTTTGGTAGGAAACCTGGGGCAGTCTCTTATTTGTTTTTTGTGCTAGGCCAAACCTATCACTGATAAGAAAGAAAAGAAAGGCTGCACTTTGCATACAAAACACGTCTGTGTATGCAAAGTCGGCAACACGTCCGTGTATGCAAAGTGCGGCCTTTTTTATTGTAGGCTATTTTTACAATGTTGATGCTCTCGTCGGCTCAAAAAAAAGGAAATATACTGTAACATTCCTTGGTCCTATAGAGCAATGTTCTTGAGAAGCTAGAAGTGTTTGTCAAAGCCACTTTACTTCTTTCTCACATATAACTAGAGGAACAACAGAGTAGGTCGAGTGCATTCTGGACAGACAGCTAGAAGAAAGTGAAGAGGATTTTGTGTAATGTATAATGGATTATAGTGAAGCAGTGATATCTGTTTATTATAAAAAAAAAAATCTCAGGAAATGTATGTGTAAATTGACCACACAAGTTAATTTCTCTCAATTTCCACTTTGAATTCTTTTGGGGCAGCCGTGGCCTACTGGTTAGCGCTTCGGACTTGTGGGCCGGAGGGTTGCCGGTTTGAACCCCGACCAGTAGGAATGGCTGAAGTGCCCTTGAGTAAGGCACCTAGCCCATCACTGCTCCCGAGCACCGCTGTAGCAGGCAGCTCACTGCGTCGGGAGTAGTGTGTGCTTCACCTCACTGTGTGTGTGCTGTGTGTGTTTCACTAATTCACGGATTGGGTTAAATGCAGAGACCAAATTTCCCTCACGGGATCAAAAGAGTATACTGTATATACTTACTTATACATAAGAGCAGGTCTCCCTCCATTGCCATTGTTTTCAAGATATGATTATACTGAAGAAATTCCCTCTGTCTGGTAAAGCTTTGGTTGTACAATAGGTCAACTTTTGGGTAGCGCATTGGCCACTAACAAAGTGATGAGCAGGGACTTGGGCAAATGAGCATCAAGTGCAGGTCAAACTTTTAAAAACAAGGGCTTGCACCATTACAATTTTCCAGCAGGGGGCAGCACCTACGTATGCATATCAGTACACAGACAGGGGCCTGGTTTGCCGAAAGCATTGTAAGCCTAAGATGGCAATAAAGTCCCTCTTGCGAACGTCTTAACGATTTGCCGACTGTTTCCTGAAACCATAGTAGCTTAAGAGCGTCGTGAAAACACTCGAAGATTATGTTTGTCTAAGTGTAGGCTATCTTTTATTAGGCCTATGAGGTAAAGGCAGAGAAAGGAACATGTGGTTTAGTCTGTACTTCGCCAAAACCTATGCCTATATGGTTATTTAAGCCTACACATTTCCTCACTTTCTTACTCCACCTCTTTCTTATCTTCAAATGTTTTCTTAAGTGACACCCCGGAACATTATTGCACAGGCAGCACACACAATAGGACTCTCACAAAGAACTGGCATGACCGATGTACCGAGTAAGCTATAGGTTAGTCTAATAGCCTATGTCCATAAATCTTCCAACAAACATAAAAACGGTGCAACAATCTAATTAGCCTACAATTAGTTATAATGTGTGATATATAGCCTACTTGGGATGCTTACATGCAGTTTTTTCTATTTCCGTAGCCTTGATGTGAATTAGATCCGAAGTTTAGGTAGTGACGTGCTCACCTGACATCAGTCACATCACCATCAAATTAGAGGATATTTCAGAACTATTAACGTGGAAAGCTCCCCTTAAGAGCTGCAGGTGCGTTCACGCTACTGTTCGGGAAACCAAACGAACGATCTTAAGATGAATCATCGAAAACCCGTGAGTGTATCCATCGTTATCGGGGAACCGGGCCCAGGACGAAAACAAACAGATGTACAGCAGATGATGAGACAGATATCTCTCTCTCTCTCTCACTAATATATGTATGTATATGTATATATGTATGTGTATATATATATATATATATATATACATATATATGTATATATATATATATGTATATATGTATACACACACACACACACACACACACATATAGCCTATATATCTCTGTGTGTGTGGGGTGGGGGGGTAAAATCCCTTCACTGTACCTGCATAGGTTTTCTCCATGTAATGACTGCAATACAAGTGTATATTTCTAATGCCAATAAAGTATGTTTGAATTTCAACATTTATATCAATATTTGTTGCTGTTGTTTTTTTTTTTTATCATTCATTTTGAATTTGCGAGAAAGGGCAAAACAATTTTTGGCAATTGGCAACAACTGCTTTAATTACAAAGTGGTGTTTTAGGCAAATAGATCAAGTGCAATCGCACAGACAACAATTATGATCTCCACATCTTCAAGACCACTTGTCAGGGTTACGAGGATAGGACCCAACCGCAAGACTCCTTTATTATTATTTTTTTTTATACCTTAACCAGGGAAGAAAATCACATTGAGATAGGTATCTCATTTACAAGTCAGCCAGCGCACAGTGAACATAATAGAGACAGACAAAGTAGAGACAGACAAAGTAACACACACACACACATAAAACAAAATGAAAAAGTTAAGAACAGGTCCAGACAGTTTGGAATGTTTGGTTGAGATATGACTTAAATTCATTGACTGAAATAAATACAGTAAGTTTCAATGATCTTTGAATCTCATTCCAAGCAGTTAATGCACTATAAATACATTTTTCCAAACTCATTGAGGGAACTTTTAAGAGAATGATCTCCTTGAACGCAGATCATACCCTTGACTATTGACAGTTAAAAGACTAGTCATATACAGAGTATACATATACTCCTCCAGGCAGAATTACAGACAAACACACTTTTTTGTTAACTACAAAACTTACAGAATTCTAAACATCTAGGACTTCAACACGACAAGACGGAGAGACGATCCGACAAAGGACAGAGGAACAGGGGGGGCAGAAATACACAGACTAATTAACAGAAAGACAGAGGACTGGACGAGACCAACAAGACAATAACGGGGAACAAGTGTGAGCAGAAACGAAGGGAAACTGACAAGACCAGAAGTGTAGACCATATAAGGGAATGGGTGGAGACAAAGACACATGACCAGACAGGTAAATACTGAGCACGACAGAAAACAATACACAGAATTGCCACCAGGGTGGCACAAAGTCATCAGTCCAGGCCAGATCCTGACACACTCAGGATAAGTGCTGTGACATAGGCCCACTTCAAGATATTACACCCTTCTGTGTATTACACCCTTCCCCACCTGGACAAACTCTCACAGGTAGGCTAAAGGCCATGCTTTGAGTGAGGATATATGCTGTGATGTAGGCTACTTCAGAAATACGTGAGCAGTAGCCTAGCATTTACTTGATCACCTTCTTTATCAGCATGGCATTGTTCTAAATGTTAATACGAACTCAAATGCTATTTTTATATTTTAACAGACGTGGTATGACTTTCGAGCAGCTAATACTCCATGTGAATTGTGTATCTATTTATCAGCAGACTCTATGTCCAGAGGCAGATGCTGTTTACTCACCCAACATTCTGCTGCGTCTAACATATTGCTGTCCTGCTGCTCAGTTAGTTTTGGTTGACGGGCATCGAAGACCCTACGGCTGGCAATTATAATAAATAAATACATACATAATTATAAAATCCTCACCATGTTATATTTTTTTTCCACTATTCAGTTGTTTCAAGGGACTAGGCAGGAGTTCCTGCTGGCTTTTTCGAGTCAGTGAAATGATGAGAGTCCCTCGAGAGCGCTCAAAGATCGCTGCATTATTTGGTGCTTCTTACATGTGCTACGATGAGCTCTACGCACTCAAAAAATATGCAGCTCCATTTGCTTTCATAAAAAAATAATGGTGTTTGCGGTGGAAGAAGAAGCACTCTTGGTCCCTAAAGCGTTAGTTTGTGTGTTGGATGACAAGGCTGCATCTGGTACAATGGGTAGCAACATCTGGTACAATCGGCAATTCTCTTCGCAACAGTTATCTTTAATTGTAAGTGTCAACATCGTTGTAAATGAAAAAGACAATTCGAGCTGAAATACATGGAAATATTATACATTTTAAAAGATAAAAATGTCATTAAAAGAAAACGCAACAAGCGTGTCACAATCCACAGAATAAAAACACCATAGGTTCTGGAGGCTTCTTGATACAGTATCCTATGTCATGAAGAATCATGAAGAAACAGTTATGTGTGAAAAGTCCTCATGTTAACATGGAAAAGGCCTTCACACCAGTACTGGGGCCATTTTAAAAGGTAATGTCATGGAGAGATGACAGCGGTTTAATCAATGACATATAATAAAATGAATAGACATAATAAATTAGTTACTGATTTTAGAAATCTTAAGTCTTCCAACCAAAAGTCGTCATTAAATTATACAATGCAGAAACCCAATACAAGTAGTCTAAAATGCCAGGATCATTGGCATCTCCACAGGGAAAGACATCAAGGATTCAAGTTGGGATAGAGGAGCGTTGTTCACGCTAATTAGCCGTGAGATGAAGCTTATAGTATTATAACTGACAGACATGTCTCCGCGCTTTGTGTAATCATAAAGTCTATACAGCCTGAGGGATACCGCCTCTAATGCGGACATGGACAGTGTAAAAGCCGCGCGCCGCGTTAATCCGGTTAATGCGTTGCATTGCCGTCGATGCATGGCGCAGGTGTATAGCGCGGGAATGATGCCAAAAACCTCCCTTCCTACCATCCGGTGGATCCATCAAACGTCATGTCAAACGCCTACCAGCACGTTCATTGCTTTATCATGCAACAACAAATGTGTAGCTACCTCTCCGGAGGTTTTGTTTTTGGTGCATTTTGTCTGTTTGTCTAAAATCTAAGACAGTAGAAAATTATGTTTAAATACTTAATTAAATTAAAAAAACATGATTTTCTACTGTCTTAGATTTTACTCTTCACATTGCAAGTAACGCTTAACATGACCAATAGGGCTACAAATTGTGGTTAACTAGTGTCGACAGCATATTGCAGGTAGGCCTAGTTTTGAACATTGGAACTTTAATCGTAGCCTATAGCCAAATTGAAATAAATGCGAATTTATGATAAGCCTGTCAGTTCGACTGGCGACCCACAGTTGGATAAGCAGTTACAGTCTGCATTGCTACATTGAGGGCTTCTCTGTCTGCTGATATTTTGCTCAAAGGTCCAGGCGGTCCACATATAGCCTTCATGCCATTTCAGCTGAAAACACTTTCCATTTGTTAGCCCACTTATAAACGTATCTTTATTAGTGTCAACATTACAGTATTTAGGCTATGTTAATCTCAAGCGCACTCTAAGAAATGGCCGTAGGTCTACTTTTACAGTACAGCACAGCAAAATCTATTCAAATTGCAGTCCGAGGGATATTGTCCATAAAACTTTGTTAAACTTAGCCTATAGGCTAGGATACATAATCACATATTTGGAGATTTGAAGTGGGCTCATATGCTTCCATAACGTATTGATGTAAGAAAGAGAAAATGTGGTAAGGCCAGCCTATGGCATTTCTCATATCTCGCGGATAATTGGTTATAGTCCTGTTTTGCCGACGGTTATTACGCATAATAGTTTAAGCAACAATAGCAATAGCTTTTCACTAATAACGACACAAATAGACTTATGAATGTTCATTTAATGAAGTTTCAACATTGTACAGTGTTCCTACATGTATTCATGTTCCAACACAAGCCTACATGTATCCATCATGTTCCAACAGAATAAGTACATGTTGCAACAATTCTGGGCACATGTTGGATACGTGTAAGTTCATGTAGGTATATGTAGGCTGCTTATAAAAAGGCAATTATTCTGATACATGTAAGTAAGGCGGGTGGTATGACGTTCGGTTGGTCGATCGGTTGGTTGATCAGATGGACAGTCGGAAGGTTTTAGGCACGATTCCCGCGCCATAGTACTGGTGTTTGGGATTTGGGATTGTTCATTCCAAAAGTCAAGAACATGTCTGCTTACAGGTGGAGTGCTGAGTTCTGGCTGGCCTGAATTCAACTGGAAAAAGCTGCCTTGGCAGTTTACGGTTTACTTATAACCACAACGGTGGTGTGAGCCATCCTGTCCTTCTTGCCAGATCTACTGACAGAGTGTATCCCACTCAAAAGACTCATGAAATCGTGACAGGTGACTCAAGAGCATCTTCCATCAGATTGTTTGCTCATGTGTTATGACTTCTAGCCTAGTACCTAACTACCTGTGCGACTGTTCGTGACAATAATGCTCCGTCGTTTTCTTATAGGCTACTATACTTACTAATACCCCACATACTTCAAACAGCCATCAAAAGGAATCTCTTAAATGTCGGAGTTACATAATCCATTTTAGCCTACTTGCAGCGAAGAGCTTCAGCACTCTGGACAGCTCCGGTTTATGTAAATTAGTCTGTATGATATTCTCCAAGGTAGAACGATCCACCCATATAAAGTCTGACGGTAATGTAGAGCATTTTCATGATCACCTACCTCATTTAGTAATAAATGCGCATTATTCATGACATATAACTATGTAATAAAATGTGCAAATGAAACATAATCAGGTCCGAATAAATGGAAAAAGGGAATTCCTTGGACAATTGTTCACGCTATCATCGTGTGAATCTCATGTATTTTACACATATGTAATCGTAAATGAGTGTAGCCTACTTCTAACAGACATCTGTATGGCTGCGGCTGTTTGAAGCGTGCTTAATTCACTGGTAATCAGGCATAACAGTCCCGAAACCGAACATATCCAAACCAAAACACTCGGGATTGCTCCAAAACAATAATCGCTAAAAGAACAACAAAATGCTTATCCCACGTGATATGTTTACTCCTGCCATGAAGGGGTTAAAAATACGAGCAGCGTGTTCCCTTCTGCATTACATCAGAGAGAGCCCCTTATTTGGGGTTTAAGAACGAAACACTAGGTGGCAATAACGACGAGCAACGGATTACGTCCTCCTTGTGGGACAGTAATACGGGGACAGAGAGCTCTTCGTTTCATTTCTCCTCGTGCAGCTCAGGGAAAGCAGTAGCGTGCCCTGTTATCACGGGAACGGCTCACTACTGTAGAGGCACTACGATGCACAGGTAACCGACGATTCGGCGTCACAAGTGCTTGATATTTGATGTTTTGATCTTAAACCTGAGGGGTGGGGGGCTAAACACTCATAAGTGCCAGGTGCTTCGGCTCAGTCGCCTCTTTGCTGAGGAGGATGCGGGTGTTCTGCGCTGCCCAGTCATATGCAGGGGAGCTGGTGGTCACCGCCGCACCATCCTCACCCCAATACTAGATGGCTACCTCATTTGGGGTGTACTCAGAAAACAGGTGTCAGGGAAGTGACGTCACGAACCCCGGAAGCCGGAGGTGGGTGCTTCAGAGAGCAAGATGGCAGCGAAATCCGATGGTCGGGGGGTCGTCACCGGTTTCGCCCAGCTGCACAACCTGGACGAGACGGCGGGGAATGGAGAGGAGGACCCGAGAGAGGGCAGCTCCTTCCACATCTGCCACTGTTGCAACACCTCGTCATGCTATTGGGGCTGCCGGAGCGCCTGCTTGCGCTACCTCTTGGGGAAGGGGAGAGACGCCAGGCTGCCACCACAGGAAGAGCGCCTCTGGTTGGACTGCCTGTGGATCGTCTTGGCGCTGTTGGTCTTCTTCTGGGACGTGGGCACTGACTTGTGGCTGGCAGTCGACTATTACACCAAGCAGGACTACCTCTGGTTCGGGCTGACACTATTGTTAGTGCTGGTCCCCTCGGTGCTGGTCCAGATTCTGAGCTTCAGGTGGTTCGTGCAGGATTACACCGGTGGAGGACTGAGCTCCGTGGAGGGGCTGAGTAGCCGAAGAGCCACGGCGAGTCTGAGCGCGGGGCTCATTGGCAAGCGCAGGTGCTGCCACGTCTCCGTCTGGGTCTGGCAGACTTTCATTCATATAATTCAGATGGGACAAGTCTGGAGGTAAGTTCACACTTTTCCTTTACTGTTCCTCTTGCCCCAGCACTCTACCTCACCTCTTTGCACTGGCTTGCACTAGCTCTCTCTCTCCTCTCTCTCTCTCCTCTCTCTCTATCTTTCTTTCTCTCTTTCTGGTAACCTATGACCTAGGTGACCTGCTGCTGTGTGATCTTGTGATCTTAAGCAGACAGTGATGTGTCTGTCTGCTTTCTCTCATCTGCTGCGCCTCTGCTGCTGCTGCCTTTGACACTGTTTACATGCGAAGGGGTGAATGTTGGTTTTACGCTCAGCGTTTTCTCCTGTCAGAATCGTCTGTTGGCCAATTAGAAGGTAACGCTGTCACCAACTGAGTGTGATGATAGCTCAGTGATCGTTAACTGCGGACCGTGTACATGGAAAAGCAGGTGATATAAAAGAGAGAAAGAGAGACAGAGGGAGGGAGAAATAGTAGTAACATTGCAGGAAAATGGTGTTTCAGCGAAGGCTGGTGAATACAGTAACGAGTGTATGGGGTCGCTGGAGCGCATGGCGTCGAGCATAGTGCAACTGAGGATTCGGCGCCTCTGCTCACCCTCCCTCACAGAAATACTTCAGTCTGAGACCAGCAGCGTCCAGACAGGCATCTGTGTTCATGGATACCGCGTCTCATCGGGGCGACACCCCCCCCACACACACACACACACAATCACACACTATAGGCGAGAGTGCGTGTACATACTCTTTGGCGTAATGTCATTGAATGTGGTGTTCATGCTGCTCTAATATGATCATGGCACCGCATAGGAAAGAGTGTTTGGTCCATGCGTGTTCGGTGATCCGTGTTTATACTCCATGCGCCAAACGCGAACATTTGAAGCAGATGTTGTCGTTTAGGCATGTTCATCTTCAGACGAGCAAGAATTCTGCAATACCAGATGCTGTCCCAAATGTAGTTTTGCTAAATGTCGCATTTGGACCCTATCACCGACTCTAGACTACATTGTCCATGAAGATGCTCGTCCTCAGTTGCAGACAGACGCAGTGTCTAGGTTTTGTCGGGAGGGCTTATGCGTTACATCTGGTCAATGACATACCTTTGGATATGAATATAATGTGCTGTACAGGTTCAGATGATTGATCTGACCATTGTTTGGTGGACTTCGTGGTCTGTGACTGCTCATGATGTCATCACTTTCTGTGCTCTCTCTCTCTCTCTCTCTGTCTCTCTCCCTTGTGTATGAGTATGTGTGAATGGAATACCAAACACGGATCCAACGAGTTGATATAGCTGTTCTATTTTATTTCTCAGCGTATATTGTAATTCTTAGTCCGGAGATTGAAAGCGCTAAATTTAATTTGCTATATCAGAGATCTTGGCTGGATGCTGGATGCTGAATGCTGAAGCCACTATTAGATTTCAGTTCCTTGCTGATGGCAGACGCGTCGGCCACTAGCCAGGATATTTTCCATCAGCCCTGAACTGAAAAAACTGACGCAGCCCTTGTGTCAACATGAAGAGCGTAGAGTTTCTAAACATTAAGACTGTTGACTGTAGACTTGACACACTGAAGTGTGTCTGAAATGTAACGCGGTGATGCTGCGATGCCACCACCGAGGATGTCTGGCCCTTAATGGAGCAGACTAGTCACCATGTGGGGTTCTCATGTACCTAAATAGTTATTATGTCTACACTATTCTTGCCGTTTTGTTTTGGTGCTGTTCTTGATAGGCACTTTGGATGTTTTGTCTCCGGCTGGCAATCACTGTCTGAATCTCACTGAGCTCCAAATCCCCCCCTGTGTCAGGATTGACAGCTTAATCAGTGTAAGACAAATCGGTGTCTGATGGAAGCAACACCCCCCCCCCCCCCCCCCCCCAATGAAAACCTATTCAAAAGTTAGTTAGATACACAGGCAAGTCGCCGCACACGCGGACCTACTGTGCCAACGGAAGCTGTCCAGTGCTGAAATTTAAGCCTCTTATCTGAGAGAAAAATCGGCCGTTTTCTTAATGAGTGTTCTAAAACATGCTCAGATGTCTAATGATCATGACTTCACGAGCTAGTCAAAACGGATTAACACTACTCATGTTAAGTGGGTTGATAATCTTGGAATTTTAATCTGCATATGAACACTGCTCAGTGTTATAAAACCGCCCATCTGATGGCTGGATTTAGCGCTTGTTTCAATCATCCGTAACACTGTCTCAAAACAGCAGGACTTGGGTGTTTATGTGTCGACATCTGTCGCCTTTCCATGATTATCCCAGCACAGTCTTGGCAAGGCCATTTTACTCTTTTTTTTAACAGAGGCCATCCATGTCTCTCTGATAGCCAAGCCGGGTTGCCAGCGCAGAACTTCAACCTCAACATGTTGCCCTGTCAGCTAGGGGATACTTCCAGTAATTTACACATTAACGCCAATAAAACGGGGCGGCAGTGACTCCAAGACAACCCTTAATTAGCCACCGTACGAAGAGCTCCCTCTAACCCGCAAGAACATTAATCGTCTAGCGCACAGCTGGTGAGAAAACTCTCGGATAGGGGTGTTTATTTATTCATGCGTCGCATGAGACAATGAGACGAGATCAGCGCTGGTCGGCGTTTTTTCCTCCGGATCCTCCGGAAATCACGCAGCCCGAGTTCTGCAGGAAGAGACCCCAAGCCCTCACCGTACGTCTCGACTTGAAAGTCAGCCAAGGCCAGCGTCGTGGGAGATAAGAGCTCTAACGGTCGATTAAGCTTTCACGAGTCGGATGTGCGTCCTGCACCTAACCCTTGGGCTGTGTAGACAAGCAAACCACGGTTTGTGGTCTGGTAGTTATGCTTTCAGTGGAGATGTTTCAGAACATTGTATCAACATACACCACCAACCACCACAAAAATTCTCTCTCTCTCTCTCTCTCTCTCTGTCTCTCTGTCAGTCTATTTTTCTGTCTTGCTCTGACACGCTGAGACCCCTCCCACACACACACACACACACACACACACACACACACACACACACACACACACACACACACACATAATCCTGTGCTGAAATGGCTAATGGCTAATATCCTGTGTCTGCTGATGAGCAGTTTTTAGCATACTGCAGCTCCTGAAAAGAAAGAAAACAGTAACACCTCTGTCTGATGACAAGCACACACTCTTAGAAACACACACACACAGACACACACACATACACACAAGCAGCCCAACTCTCCTTCTGTGTCCTGCACTAAGCAGTCGGCTAATGCCACTCTCACCCCTCCCTGCTCTGGCTAATAACTGTGACTCATCGTTTGGCTGTCCTCTCTTCCTCCTCATCCCCACACTGACCACCACCATCTTCATCATCTTCTCTCTCCTCCCCTCTCCCCATCTCCTTCTCCACTAGTTAAAGTCATCATGCGCTCTCTCCCTTGCCGCGCCTCCTTAAACACCCCCTCCGCTCCACTCCGGTCCTCTCCGCGTTCCCTTCACATAAAGCTCCGTTTGACCTCCATTTCTGGCAAGAAAACTAGAGCATCTGTTGGCCTCTTCCCCATTATTGCAGACTCCCATCTCCCGTCATCACCCTGCTTCTCTCCTCTCCTCGCACTCCCACCCTCTCCCTCCCTTCACTTCCAGCTGTGCCATCACAAGCTACCCCCCCACACACACACACACATACACCTGAGCCTCAAGTCCTTTCCACAGCACACCATTATTTGCCTATAATTTGCCCTAAACGCAAACTGGCATGTCTGATGTCCCACTTTTCTAAGCTATCAACCCTCTATATTGCATAGGCCCCATCAACACTCTACACTACACAACCCCATCAACACGCTACATCCCCATCAACACTCTACACTACACTATCCCCATCAACACGCTACACTACACTATCCCCATCAACACTCTACATCCCCATCAACACGCTACATCCCCATCAACACTCTACACTACACTATCCCCATCAACACGCTACATCCCCATCAACACTCTACACTACACTATCCCCATAAACACGCTACACCCCCATCAACACTCTACACTACACAACCCCATCAACACTCTACACTACACTAACACCATCAACGCTCCACACTACACTAACACCATCAAAGCTCTACATCCCCATCAACACTCTACATCCCCATCAACACTCTACACTACACAATCCCCATCAACACTCTACACTACACAATCCCCATCAACACTCTACCCTACACAATCCCCATCAGCACTCTACACTACACTATCCCCATCAACACTCTACATCCCCATCAACACTCTACACTACACAATCCCCATCAACACTCTACTCTCTGCAATCCCTGGTGGCCTGGTTTAGATGAGCTCTGTAGTGGGCTGGTGTTGAGAGCCTGCTGTCTGGTTTTTAATCAAAAGCGTGTTTGGTGATATTAGCTGCAGACCTAACACTGTGTGCAGTCAGCCCACGCTGGTGCCTTGGCCCTTCGCACTCATCAAAGCTACTTGTACACACCAAACAACACACACACACACACACACACACATATGCATACATACACAGGGATAGACAAATACACACAGACACACACATGCACTCATTCAAATATGCATTCACACTGATGCATATACACATGCACACATACACACACTCACACATATACACATGCACACATACACACACTCACACGCATACACATGCACACATACACACACATACACATGCACACATAGACATTTACACACACACACACGCACATACACACACACACACACATACATGCACACACACACACACACACACACACACACACACACACACACACACACACACACACACACACACACACACATGCACACATACACACACTCACACGCATACACATGCACACATACACACACATACACATGCACACATACACACACATGCACTCACTCAAACATGCATTCACACTGATGCATATACACATGCACACATACACACACACACACACACACACACACATACATACTGTAAGCACCCTACCTCAGTAGGAAGTCATCGAGTCGCTGCGTGAAAGGGTCCTGTTCTGGAGGAGTCCTTTTGAGTGCTCTCCTTTCCGACTCCATAGATCTCTATTGAAACTCGTACACTGGAGCAAGGCCTTTCTGGGTCAGTCTCCATCTGCATCAATAGCTTGCCATTGAGGAGCCTCTTGTGTCACGTTGCCCAGAAGAAGAGGTTGTTTTGAGAGACAACGTTTTGTCAGGCTTGTATACTCACTCTATATATAAAAATGCAATTTTTCGACATAAAAAATATTGACATAAGAGTGACATGACACTGTCATGAACACATGACACTGTCATGACATATGAACTCTAACTCTAACCCTAATCCTAATCCTAATCCTAACCTCTAACACTAATCCTAACCCCAACCCTAACCCTAACCCTAATCCTAAACCTAACCTTAATCCTAACCCTAACTTGTTATGACAAAAACCGAATGACACTTAATGACAGAAGCGTTATTTCATAAACGTTTATGACTTGTTTATGACACGTTCATGACAGTGTCATGTCACTCTTATGTCGGTAGTCTACTGTCAAGTAAAGTGTAACCCAATTTTCTTCAAGATTATTGAGCATGTCATGACAATGCATGCCTAATTATGAGCAGTGGTCCCTTTACCTTCCTCTGCACCCAGGTCCCTACAGTAGGGCTGAAAGATTAATTGATTTTTAACCAGAAACACAATTTGAACTAATACAATCAGCAAATTGCAAAGGTCACTATTATTAATTGTGCAGCTCACAACTCTGATTATTTGGGAGTATTTGATTTGGAGTATTTTGATACTTCTTGAAACAACACAATGAACATAGACCATACACCATAGACAGCAGTATGTTGAATGTACAGTATGCCGAAAAAGTGTTTTTGTCTTGCCCTATAAACAATATTTCCTTTTAAATGCATTATATAGTGAACTGAAGCTTAACTTGCAAAAAAATATTTTGCAAATCAAATTGCTACCCTACGGTTTGCAGTCATAGCAACACAATCAAGTGGAACACTCATACTGCACCCATGCCAAGGGGCATCTGTGTCGGGGCAAGTCTACTGTATGGACAAGGGCAAAGAGCGTGTGATGCATCTATGGGTGGTGATAATGACCAGCTTCTCTGGGAAGCCCGATGAGCCTGCCTGATGATGACTAACTCTTGTTTTTAATCTCTGCTTGCGATCCAGATGTTAATAGATGATTCAGATGTTTATACCAATTTGGTTTGATGTTGTTATGACAAATTCATAAGTATGAATGCCTTCTTGGCCGTATGTGGTCATGAATCATTTGTGTGTGTGTGTGTGTGTGTGTGTGTGTCTGTCTGTCTATGTGTGTAATGAGCCTAAGAAGTGTTATTTGTGTTTTGTCATACACTGTTCACAATTCAGGGCTTTTCTGATGACTGCGCTTTGAAACAAGCATGTCGTGCATGGGATTGGAGTTGTTGTTGTTGTCGTCGTCGTTGTCGTCGCTGAGTCAAAAAAATCCCTCAAGCGTCTTTCTTCTCCCCTCCTTTCCTCTCCTCTCCTCTCCCACTGTCACTCCTGTCTCTCTATCCAGCTCTTGTGTTGTGTGTCTGTCAGCTTTCTGTCACTTCTTATCAGGCATTAATAAATGGCTGAAGCACATCAGCCATGTTGGAGTGTGTGGGAGAGCGAACGCCTCAGCCCTGATTTGAGTTACGCGCTCGCCAGAGTGTGTGTGTGCGGCCATGCAGAATGGAAGGACCGATGGTCCACTACTGTACCTGCCATGTTTCTCTCTCTTCCCTATCGGTTCACTTCTCACCGTGCTCTCACGCTGGACTCTGCTATTACAATGTCCTGATACGCGGCTTAGTTTGAGAGTCCAGCACACACAAACACACACACACACTTACAGAAAGATGGATACGGACACTTACAGTCACACACACACACACAGATGGAGACGGACACTTACAACCATGCATACACACACACACACACACACACAGATAGAGACGGACACTTACAACCATGCATACACACACACACACACACACACACACACACACACACACACACACACACACACACAGATGGATACAGACACTTACAATCACACACACACACACACACATACACACACACACACACACACACACACACACACACACACACACACACACACACACACACACACACACACACACACACACACACAAGCAAGCCTTATCAGGGCTACAGAGGCAACCATGTGGTCTGCTATTGCTCCTCATCAGGTCATCAGGTCTTTATGTGGGAGTGCTGAGCACAGCAGTCGGCATTCATGACAGTCTGTTGAGTGATGGAAGTGTGTGTGTGTGTGTGTGTGTGTGTGTACGTATGTGTGTGTGTATGTGGTGGTGGTGGTGTGTGTGGGAGGGGGTAATCCTTTGTTGCTTCATGAAATTAATTCTTTATGCAGAATGACAATTTTCCCTAAACTTTTACTGGTAGCATATTGCATGGTGCCAACATTTTTGATGATATACATTACAATCCCATGGTATCCTGTTGTGTTGAATTCAGTTATAGGATCTGTCATTCACATATTTCCTTGAGTGTTTATATAGTATAGATTCACACAGAAACAATGTGTCTCAGACAATCTGAGTCTCTTGCTTTGTTTTTTTCTTTTCTTTTGTATAGGTCTGGGCATATAGAGTATTTACTGTATGTATATTTTAATGTATGGGGAATATGTGAATTAAGTGCATCTTATGGGGGGAGGTGAAATATACGCAGAATTGAATCTGTATAAGGACACAAGTTAATGCTTACACAATATGTACAGAGTTTTCTTTTCCTCGTGGAGGAGATTCAGCAGTAATCTCAGAGGGGCTTTTGTATTGTACTCACCACTGACAGGCATATTTGTACATGCCCCCCTCATCCACCCCCTGCACACACACACACACACACACACACACACACACACACACACAAACTGCCCCGTCTCTTGTCCCCAGTATCCCCAGTAGTCTGTCGTCCCGTCCCGTCCTGTCATGGCTACTTGGCACAGCATAGCAGACATACGCAGACCCCTGGGCGCTCTCTGGGGTGAGAGAGAGGACCATCAGCTCATTGGGCCGTCAGCGATCCATTAGCCCTCGCACGCTAGCCCACAGAGGCTGCCCTTACTACACACATTGGCAGACAGACACACACAGACACATATGCACACACACACATACAAACTCACACATAGGCTCACACACACACACACACACACATAGGCCCGCACACACACACACACACACACACACACACACACACACACACACACACACACACACACAATTTAAACGGCCACACACTCACTTACTCACACACACACACACACACACACACAGACACACACACACACACACACACACACACACTGTGTGACACACACACGTTGCCTGACACACACACGTTGCCCAAGAGTATTTCATATGTGAGAACAGGCCCTGAAGCTCCCCAGAGTCTCGCATTTTTAAAAAACACTTTTTCCTCGCAGCTCACCCTGACTCGCCTCAGCTGACCAAGCGAGACCAAGAAAAGAGCAGATCCCATCTGACCACCAAGTGGGTTTCCTTAACATGAAACAGTATGAATTTTTAAAATGTAAACATTTCTGTGATTTGAATACTTTTTAGAATTTAAATATTTGATACGTAGCTTAAGGCATAGGCTAGTAAACTGAGCATGGGCAAAATGGCACAAAAGGCACAGCACATCTGTAATTGGTTCGTAGCTAAACATAACCATGTTAACCCTTAAAGGTTAACTACTGGTTAACCCTACTGGTTAGCGCTTCGGACTTGTAACCGGAGGGTTGCCGGTTCAAACCCCGACCAGTAGGAACGGCTGAAGTGCCCTTGAGCAAGGCACCTAACCCCTCACTGCTCCCCGAGCGCCGCTGTAGCAGGCAGCTCACTGCGCCGGGATTAGTGTGTGCTTCACCTCACTGTGTGTTCACTGTGTGCTGAGTGTGTTTCACTAATTCACGGATTGGGATAAATGCAGAGACCAAATTTTCCTCACGGGATCAAAAGAGTATACTTAAACTTATACTTAGGTGTAGGTTTTTGAACATTCTAACATAAGATTCTGTTCCGCAACAATTGAAGGTTCTAAAATTCTATGTTGAAGTTTCAGTTTTCCCAACATTTCCGTCACACTGGTGTGACGATACTCCTTTAAGGGTTTTTAACAATATGCTATGATTTGCTACAGATAATATAGTTGTAGACTAAGAAACTGTTACCATTGCAGTAGGCGCATAGTAGGCATGTTTGCACCTTTTGGGCTCATGCTACTGACAGGGAGATGTGCTGTTTCAAGCTTCCCTGCCTGAGACTTTTTCACAGTCTGAGTGAGAACTGACAACACTCAAACACCCCCCTTGCCTCCACCGTACACAGTACACACACACACACACACACACACACACACACACACACACACACACACACACACACACAAACACACACACGTACACACAGATTCATCATAAATGGATTCCTGCTAAGTGCTCCTTTATAGGGAAACTCTGTGAGATTAGTTGGATGCTGAATCAAAGACTCAGTTCAGTCAGGGGGAAAAAAAAGAGAGAGAGAAATAACTTTTATCTGGAAGCCAGCAAAAATACAGCAGGCAGGGGGATTCTGGGAAGATGAGAGAGGGGGAATGTCCTCCGCAATCAAAACTGAATGGTCTATCTATTTATATTTATTTTTAGCCGGGTGTGTGGGACAGCCTCTGAGATGAGGCTGTAAATCCATTTTTGGCATGGCACACGCACACGCACACACACACACATGTACGTAATACATTCATATTACATAGAGCTGTTTCACTTATACATGTTTTATTGTGACATACTGTGCAATGTAATATACCATGTATTAACAACAGCATGTTAGTACAACTGCATTTTCACAACCATAGCGCTAAAACTAATCTTAACTCTTACAATACTCTTAAAACATCATTGTGCTGGGTTTATTTACAGTACAATACATTTCACCACAACATATATCTCCTTGTACTTTAAGCATATTGCTGTACTGTAGCAAGGGCTTTGATATATATATATATATATATCAAATCCATATTTTTAGCTCCATTTGAAAGCTGCCATCACTTTCGGCAGACAGACCCAGATGATGACGGCATGCAGGAGACGTTTTCCCACCTCCTTCCAGATGAAGGCTGACTTCACTTCTGATGATGACGGTAACGTTACCTTATTTAGTGGTTGCTGTCTTAAAACATTTGTGCTTCTTTATCACAGCAGTGCAGTGACAGTGTTTTCCTTATTTGGTGATGTCAGTTGCAAGCACATGAGTGTGGTAGAGGTGGTAATTACGTTCTCCACTTCCTCTAGCAAGGCTGGGGGACTAAGAGCTGTGCATGCACTGATATGAAATAGACAGAGAGGGAGAAAGGGAGAGATGGCAAGAGGAGAGGGAGAGAAAGAGAGAAAGAGAGAGAGGGTGAGAGAGGGAGAAAGGGGGGGGTAGGGTTAGAGAGAGAGAATGAAATGAAGTGAAATCAAGAGAAATTGTGGGAGAATGAGGAGGAGAGAGAGAGAGAAAAAGGGATGAAGAGAAGGAGGAAATGAAAATAAGAGAGGGCGAGAGAATGAGAGAGTGGGAGAGTGTAAGAGAGTGAGAGTGTGAGAGAAAAAGAAAGAGAGGGAGAGAGAGTGAACATTGAAACAGGTGAAAGGAAACAGACCTGGTTACCAAGAGAGGCCAGGCTGTGCCACCACTGCCAGGAAAGTAAAATAGAAACAGAGCTACACTTCCTAACAGAATGTAAATTTTACACAGACCTCAGAGAAACCTTCCTTACAAAAGCCAGTACCATACGCCCTGAAATTTTAGATGAAAATAATGAGGGAAAGCTAAAATATATCCTGGGCGAAATTCCAGAAATTGCACTGGCAGCTGGAAAATATGTACTAGCCTGTCACGAAAGACAAAATGCAACCGTAAGCCAGTGATTCCACCCCTACTGTTGTTTATCTCCCCACCAATTTCACTATTCTATTAACCTACTTTTTCTCTATTATTTACATTATTATCTTATCATTGTTTTTTTTATTAGTATAACTATTATTAATGTCTCCTATTTTCAGGATTCCATGTTTTTGATTTTTGTTTATTTTTTTTGTTCTTAATGCTTTGGCAATATTGTAACCTGAACAGTCATGCCAATAAAGCACAATGAATTGAATTGAATTGAATTGAATTGAATTGAATTGAATTGAGAGAGAGAGAGCAAGAGAGAGAGAGAGAGACTGGACATGAGTCTCTGGTGAGGCAGTGCCCTTGTGCCAACACTGACCTACATTTAAAGCTGAGCCCCTCAGTGCACTGACCAGGCAGCCGGACTGATACAGCAGCGCCACAATACACTCACTCACTGCTGCAGTCACAGGAGGCCAGGCTCATTCTCTCCATCACTCTCTCCCCCTCTATCTATCTCTCTCTCTCTCATTCTCTCTCTCTGTCTATCTCTCTCTCACTTTCTCTCTGTCTCTATTTCTCTCACTCTTTATTTCTTCATTTCTACCCTCTCCCTATTATTGTTTCTGACTTCCTCTTGGACTCTCAGTCTTTCTTGTTCTGTCTGTCTGTGTTTTAGTTCAGCTCAATTCTGCTCAAATGTGTTTATTTGTGTGACTGGTTCAAATAAGTGTTTATTTAAACATATTTTAAAATGATGCAATGTCTTTGGATACAAACAAAGATATCTCTTTCGAATACTCAAAATAATCTCACTCTTTCTCTTTCTTTCTCTGGCCATGGTAAATGCATATTTGTATTTCCAAAGACAAAGTATTAGAGAATAGAGAGGATACAGCATAGTAAGCCAACAGAAAAGACCAAATCGGCCACATGCTGTTACAGTCTTTCTCTCATGTTTAAATTCTCTCTCCCTCTCCCACTCAAAATTTAAGCAAACACTCTCTCTCTCTCTCCCTCCCACCCACCTCTCTTGTTGAGTCGCTTGCACATTAGAGTTGTAATTCAAACAAGCTCTCTTTCTCTCTCCCTCCCTCTCTTTCACTCTGTCCCCCTCTCTCCCTCTCGCTCCCAATCGCTTGCACATTCAAGTTCCAACTCAAACACGCTTTTATTTCCTGTCTTATCTCACTCACTGTCTCCCACTCCCTCCCTCCCTCCATCTATCTCTGTCTCTCCCCCCATGTATTCCCTTTTGTTTGCCCAGCCTTGCTTTTATCTCTCAGCCATGTCTAAGTCTGTCTCTCTCACTCTTCTACAAACCTTTACTTATTTGACGTCTCCACTTTTTTTCTTCACTCACTCTCTCTCTCTATCTGTCTGTATTTCTTTCCTGCCTTTCTCTCTACGCCTCTGAATTATAAGTATTCACAGTCTGACTGTACATAACTTGCCCATTAAGTACAGTGTTAAATACTGAGTAATGCTGTGTAATAACACATTGTTTATACTTGGATGTACCAGAGTTTTGTTTAGGCTTAGGGTTTGGCTGGTCCAAGGAGGGGGTCAAAGGCCATGGGGGGCAGGTGTGGGTGACGGCCCACTGTGGGTGATTCTGTCCCCTGTTAATAATTCTGGTCAGGGGTATGGGATAGGCTAAGCTGTGGTTGTTGTATAACCACAACGTTTTTATAGCGATTTTGACAAGTATAATGAACCATCAGTTGAATTTCTTTTGCTTTTGTCTCATTCTTCATTTTCTGTGCTGGCAGCCATACTATGCACCACTATGTGGTACATCTAGGTTACGAACCACAACTCCTACATCATGGTCAAATGGCTTCACAGCAGCAGTGTTAAAAACAGTACATTTTCAAGGTGTTCCTGAGTAGCTGCATCAGCTTCGTCACATACTGCTGAATCCGACAGAATCCAAAACAATACTTAGCTTAGGTGTAGGCTTGGGTTTAGGCGTATCATATATGCTTATAGACACTGATTAGTGCGTCATCATGCTTAATAGTATTGTGACAGTGTAGACAAGTAGGGCTGTTGTCATGTGAAGCGTTAACTGATATTTTTGTAGGCATCATTTTCTAACCTACGCCTTTGAAATGAGCCACTTCTCAGATTGATGACATATGGGATGAACATCTTTTGATTTTATTGTTGTAACTAATTTACTGCATGTGCTCTTTGTATGTTTACATGTTTAAGGTGATACCTACGTTGATGGATTTTTCTCTTATGGGATCAATAAAGTGCATCATCCTATCCTATCCTATTCTATTCTATTCTCTCCTAATAGCTACTTCTTCTTGCAGAGAGATTGCCTGTTGAGGGAAGGGTAGCACACACAGAGATGAAGGCAGTGTAGCAGCAGCGCACTCTCTCCTCCTCTCTCTTCCTGCTCAAAGGCATTTGTCCTCTGGGCCTCAGTTCCACCACCAGCCAATTGCAAGGCATGCTGGGATGTCCCCCCTTCCTCGTAAAACGCAGCAACCAGTTCTGTTCTCCGTAAGCACTTGTTGTGACTCGTTGCACCTGTGAATGTTCAGGGATGGCGTGTCGTGTTGGAGCTCAGTAACAAGCACAATGCAGGCCAGGGTTGAGCGTGTTTTGGGAGTGACGATTCACAACCTGAAAAATGTGTTGTCCCTGTGAGTAACACCCCACCCACACCACACACACACACACATACGCCAAACCCTTGTAGAGAAGACACAAATATCCTCACAGGAAAATAAATGCATTGGCAGTGTCACCTTTGACTGAGACACCATCAGACTGTGTGTGTGTGTGTGTGTGTGTGTGTGTGTGTGTGTGTGTGTGTGTGTGTGTGTGTGTGTGTGTGTGTGTGTGTGTGTCCTCCTGCTGTGATGCAGAACAGAACGTGTGTGTCTGCAACACCGGTATGAACCCGTTGACCTCTCCTCGTCTCGTCTCCTCTCCTCTCCTCCGTTCTCCCTGGCTCATAGCCTTTTTTCATTTTTGCTCTATTTTTGTATCCCTCTCTCTTTCCCCATCCCCCCTCCCCCCCTCTCTCTCTCAGTCTCTCTTTCTCTCACACACAGTCATGTAAACATGTAGATTTCTGCTGAATGCCTCTCTGTCTCGTGCACTGCTGAGCTCTCACTCTCTCCTCCATCTCTCTGTCTCATGCACTGCTGAGCTCTCACTCTCTCCTCCATCTCTCTGTCTCACGTGCACTGCTGAGCTCTCACTCTCTCCTCCATCTCTCTGTCACAGTGGCTGCTGAGCTCTCCTCTCTCCTCCATCTCTCTGTCTCATGCGCTGCTGAGCTCTCACTCTCTCCTCCATCTCTCTGTCTCATGCACTGCTGAGCTCTCACTCTCTCCTCCATCTCTCTGTCTCATGCACTGCTGAGCTCTCACTCTCTCCTCCATCTCTCTGTCTCATGCACTGCTGAGCTCTCACTCTCTCCTCCATCTCTCACTCTCTCCTCCATCTCTTTTTGTCTCTTTCATCCTTTCTCTCAGACCTTTTTTCCATCTCTCTCTTCTTCACTCTGTCTCCCCCTCTCTCTCATGCACTCCCTCTTTCTCTCCTCCTCCTTATCTCTCTCTCTCTCTCTCTCTCTGCCTGCTTGCCTCTGGCGACGGCTGCGCTGTGAGGCGATGACAGTTGTATTAGCAGTGGATTGCAGGGTCACTCTCCGCGGGCTTCTCGGAGCTTCCGCAGGAGACACAGAGCAGGGAGGAGGCAGAGAGCAGGGAGGAGGCACAGAGCAGAGAGGAGGCACAGAGCAGGGAGGAGGCACAGAGCAGGGAGGAGGCAGAGAGGAGGCACAGAGCAGGGAGGAGGCACAGAGCAGAGAGGAGGCACAGAGCAGGGAGGAGGCACAGAGCAGAGAGGAGGCTGAGAGGAGGGAGGAGGCACAGAGCAGAGAGGAGGCACAGAGCAGGGAGGGGGCAGAGAGGAGGCACAGAGCAGAGAGGAGGCACAGAGCAGGGAGGAGGCAGAGAGGAGGGAGGAGGCAGAGAGCAGAGAGGAGGCACAGAGCAGGGAGGAGGCAGAGGAGGCACAGAGCAGGGAGGAGGCAGAGAGGAGGCACAGAGCAGGGAGGAGGGAGGAGGCAGAGAGCAGAGAGGAGGCACAGAGCAGAGAGGGGGCACAGAGCAGGGAGGAGGCACAGAGCAGAGAGGAGGCACAGAGCAGAGAGGAGGCAGAGAGGAGGGAGGTCAGTTAGCAGTGCCACTGGGTGCTGTTACTGTCCGGCTGAGCAGGAGACGAAGGCATGGTCACTTTCTCTCACAAACACAGATACACACAATCACACACACACGCACACACACACACACACACACACACATACACACACACACACACACATACATACGCGCACACGCACGCACATGCACCCAGTGTTGATCCCAGGTTGGCAATCCGCATCAGTGACACTGAGCGAAAGATGGAGGCTCATTGGTTTTGACCACCTTGACAGCCTATAGTGTGTCTTGATCTGTGTCTGGTCAATATTTGATTAAATTCTTTATTCACGATTCAATGAGATCATTGTTTAACTTAGTGTTTTGGTAACATTTGATGAAAACATGATTGAAATATGAATCCTTCAAAACCATCATAGAGAGGAGATGAATAAAAAAGGCACAAAGCAAGCGTATAGAAACTCAAGGATTTAATGCTACATAGTGTACTGCAAAACACTGACCGGGAATTTTTATGAGAAACGAGATAGCTAAAAAAGTTAATGATTGATTTTTGCCTTCTGAGATCATTCAATAATACTTTCCTCAACAAAATGTCACAATACACACTCTAATCAATATATCCCCACTCTCTATGACGTACATTCCATGTGGTCAATATAATGCTGTTTATTTTATATCTCCAAAAATTGTTATGTGATGGACATAAACCCTTTATGTGGTTCTATTTCTATCTAAGTGTGTGTGTGTGTGTGTGTGTCTGCCCATCTGTCCTCTGTATTTGAATTGAGCATATTGTACAATGTTCAGCTGGGAACCTGGAGTAATAGCCCCTAGCCTTCGCTCGCCACTTTCTCTCTCTCTCTCTCTCACGCACACACACACACACACAAACACACACACACACACACACACACACACACACACACACACACACACACACCATAAAGGCACCCCCCGTTATGTGTCGATAGGACGTGAGTCCGTGTCAGCCACCCGGCAGTGGCAGTGGTGGTTGTTGGTCTCTTGGTCCCTAGCTGTTTCCCCAGCAGGGCACCAATCTCCTCTTCAGACAAAAAAAAACTCCCACAGGCCTGATCTGAAGCGTCCCCAAACGCCACCATCCTAATCTGCTCATGTTGTATTTCATGATAAGAAGAAGCCGCCTCTTGTCTCCGCTTCACCCGTATCAGAGATAGCAAGAGTGAAGGCGTCATCAGAAGAACAGAGGAGTTGTGAACGTCCGTAATTAGATGAGTGCTGCTTACGAGAGAGACACAGGCACACCCTCTGGCTTGGTTGAGCTCACAGTCTTAGGGCCCTAATTTGAATGATGAACAAAGTGCAAAGACTAGGCAAAATCGATTTGCTAAATTAACACCACGGGTAAGAGCTCTAGTGCTAATATTAGTGAGTCACACTCTTTTATCTTATATATTTATGTACTGAATTTGTATACATGCTTGGACAACTAGCACTCTTGTCATGTCAATAAAGCTTATTTGAATTGAATTGAATTGAATTGAATTGAATTGAATTGAATTGAATTGAATTGAGTCCACTCAGTGCTCCCACACGATGGCTGAAGTTGATACACAAGACCTTTGCTTGCTGACAGACTTTGCACTTTGCCCTCCTTTTCAAATAAGCGGCGCCTAGAATTTGTACCATTGCAGGAACATTTCTACACATACTATATGTTTGTCAGTCATACAGTCGCACTAGAGGTGAAGTTTAGTTCAAGTGAGCCAAGTATAGTTTGGATATTGGAAATAATAGGGGCATGGTCTGGGGCCGATGGACATATTATAGGCTAGCCAATTGTCCAAGGTCTAGAAGAGAAGGTTCTGTGAAGTTTTTGTGAACATTCTTGCAGAGTGGAGCATTCAGGGAGAATGAACTTGATATCATGATAAAAAAACAAGCACAGACGAGAGACCCACAGTCTTCCGCAGCAGTCTGGTAGCTTTCTTTCTTTCTTTCTTTCTTTCTTTCTTTCTTTCTTTCTTTCTTTCTATTTTGCTGTAAATTCCCACCTGTTCGTTTTACATTTGTAAAATGTTCCTTTGAAGTCCTCTCTATTACATATCTATTGTTGCTCAGACTGTCATTTCCCAGTTTGTTTTATTTCTCTTAGGGGCCCACTATTGAGTTTGTTATCATATTTTGTGGATGTCTGTCATATTTACATTTTTGTGCATTTCAGTTGTCATCCTATTTTATGCCTTTTTATGCCAACCCCTCTTGTTTGTTTGTTATTTGTTTGTTTTGTTATGGATTACTGCACACACAGAGCAAGGACAACTTCAGGACCTTGCCAAACACCCAGTAAGTTAGCCTGGAAAGCTCTGTCCATGTGGGGTGAATAAACACTGTCATTTTGCCTACTTTAGTACAGGTCATCATATGCTTAACAAAGTTCTATATCCACACAATGGCAATGTGGAGGGTCTATTGTCATATCCAGTCAATATATATGTGTTCCTCTGGGTTTCTTTTTGTAGTTTTAATTATTTTTTTACACTAAACAGAGATTTAACTAGAAAGTCTTTATTATGAGATTTTATGATATTCTTGGACATGCAGTAGGCCTATAATGCATCGGAAGCAAAATTAGACATGCTGTTGTTACTGTCACACTGAAAACACACACAAAACACTGACATGATCAATAAGAATATTATTAGATGCGTGATTGCAAATGTGAAAGTCAATGACCAGCCTGGGTGTTTTTTGTTTGTTTCCACGGGAACATATAATCCATAAATATCCTCCATTAATTAAAGTCTGGGACCCCTGTTCTCTTAACCCCCACCCCCAACTCTGCGGTCTGCTGTAATGCATTTGGGCCTTTGGATGCCTGACTGTGTCAGCATAAATCAGTACAAATGTTAGTTATCCCATCGATCACATAACTTCTTCTCCTCTGTGTATTACCACCGTTCAGCTTGTTTAGCTTCTCTGTGCAAAAATCGCAACGCTATTTGCGCTGATGGTTATGTTTTAACATGTTTGCGTGTGTGTGTTTATGTCTGTGTGTGTGTGTGTGTGTGTGTGTGTGTGTGTGTGTGTTCTGTGTAGCCCAAGTTACCAGTTAACCCTTAATGTCTCTCCATGCATGTTCCATGTAAACTAGGGTGGTCCTTATCAAGTCCAATTTTTTTTTGCAAAATGTTAGTGTCTTAATCTCTTAAACTGTTCCTTTTAACTTCAAAATTAGAAATATGCAAAAAATGTTGACAAAAAATAATATTTAGAGGTAGCTCAATAACGTGGTAAATTGCCTAATATGTTGAGCTGTGCTGCGTTATTGTGATATGCAAGTAATATTAAAAGTTGCTGCAAATGAACTATATTTTATTGAAATCAGAGCAACACTGACATGACAACAATGACAACAATCTCAAAAAAGCACAACGTTTTCAACAATCTCTCATTTCTGATGCTCAGCAGCCAGTGTTGACTTTTTGCAGTCTGGATAGATCCGTCAGTGATCCAATAGATGGCAGATTTGATGCAACTAATTCTAGTATGGTGGAGCCAATCAAATAAACTTCACTTCTTGTTTTTGCCATGATTTTGCTCTTGGTACACAACACAACTGCAAGCAAAGCTGAGCAAGGAATGGTGAAGGTGCCTTCTTCTCATACAGTTTTGTGGCACATATTTGGGGTTCCGTGGATACAATTGTTTGAATGTTTTAATGAAGACCAAAAAACGTGCTCTAAACCCAAACAATATCCAAGGTGATCATCAATAGAAATATGTATTGATCCCACCAGGAAAGATAAATCTGCTAAACCGGGTCATGGATGGATTAATTTGGATTTAGTTTCTACAATAAGTAAACTGAGATATGTATCTAAAATATGTATCTAAAGTACATATTTAGGAATATATGGTGCATTAGATGCTTTTATGGAGATTGTTTTGGAATTTTACTAGCCAGTTACAATACCAATTTAAATGATCTGTTTTTATGAAAATCATCAAACAGAAAATCCTCTCAAAGTTTAAAGCTATTGAGCTACCAGTAATTATTATGTTACTGCCATAAAAATTGGCATGCTGTATTTTCTTATATAAGGGAACAATTTGAAGGGTTAAGAGCATGACAATTGGAGACTTTAAAAAAAAGGACCATCCTAATGTAAACACAACATGTGGTCCAGGTCAGGGCCAGATCCACTACAGGGCTAATCCTACGTGGCCTCATTGTTCATGTTTCTATCTCATTCCCGCATGTCAGTTATCAGTGAGCACAGCATCGTGGCAATTGGCTTTTTGAGGCTATAGGGTACACTTGCCATTACACCTAAGTCCAGCAGATGGTGGAGGTAATGCACTCTGTTTGCAAACTGCCAAAAAAAACTCACTGAAGAAGAAGGAGAACAGGCCAGCGAACCCTTCTTCTTTTCGGTGAGGCTTTTTTTTTCGCCTTCACTCTCAGACTTGCATAGTGGATCCAAGCCTGCCTGTTCAATAAGCGTATGCGTAAAGAAGAACAAAGATGCTGCGTGTGTGTGTGTGTGTGTGTGTGTGTGTGTGTGTGTGTGTGTGCGCATACATGTCTGTCTATGTGTGTAGATTTGTATGTTAGAGGAAGAAGAGAGGTGTTCTATTTGTGTGTGTGTGTGTGTGTGTGTGTGTGTGTGTGTGTGTGTGTGTGTGTGTGTTTGAAGAGGCAGTGTCAGGGGTGGAAGGTCACCCAGTCAGAGGATGGGTCAGTGAACGGCCTCATAAGAAGAGAGGCGGTCTGAGCTAATGACTTATCGACTGAGCATGCTCCATGGCAAGCAGCGATGTTCTTATTCCCCGCGGATGGAAGGTTGTTTGATGTCTTGATGTCACACACACACACACACACACACACACACACACACACACACACACACACACAAGCAAAACATACAGTATGTGTAGTGGCCTTTACGGACGCATAGTCATGTGTTCATATGTTCATCTACTCACACACTGGGTTTCTACATCCATGCACAATTTTTACACACATTTGGGACACAATTACACAAGCATAGTTCCCCACAGGCATGTCTGCTCAATTATAACACATACTTACACTCTCTAACACATAGTCCCACACACACACACACACATACTCATCCAAATGATCCCTAACACCTCCCCTAGAAACAGATCAGATGAAATAGCACTGCACTTCTGTGGCTTTGAGCTGAAATGTGTCTGCCACTCCTCATAAGTCTACTGCTCGCCACCCTGTCTTCACACAGCGTGTGTGTTTTGTGTGTGTGTGTGTGTGTGTGTGTGTGTGTGTGTGTGTGTATGTGTGTTTGTGTGTGTGTGTGTGTGTAGTAGGCCACCTCTGAGGAAACGTCTCGGCTTGACACTGGCCCGTACCGACAGAGTGTCATCAGTGATCTGTAGCCAGTCCTGCCGTGTGTGTTTTATCTCCTCATGATGTGGATCGGCAGTTCACACACACACACACACACACGCACACACACACACACACACACACACGCACACACACACACACACACACACACACACACACACACACACACACGCACACACACACACACACACACACACACACACACACACACACTGATCAGCAGCCTTTAAGATCCCTCCCTATGCCTCTGAATGGAGTGTGTGACTGTGTGGCATGTGGAGTGTTGATATGGTGTGAGAATAAGTGGGCCTTAGACTAGTTGGAGTGTGTGTGTGTGTGTGTGTGTGTGTGTGTGTGTCTGACAGTGTGTGAGAGGGAGAGAGAGAGAAAAAAATTTTGTGTTTTGTGTATGTGTGTGTTTGAGAGAAAGAGTGTATAAGTAAATGTCTGAAGGAGGAGTGTGTGGGTGTTTTTGAGAGGGAGAGATTGACATAATAACTGTGTGTGTGTGTGTGTGTGTGTGTGTGTGTGTGTGTGTGTGTGTGTGTGTGTGTGTGTGTGTGTGTGTGTGTGTGCGATTGTGTGTCTGCAAGCGAGTGAGTGTCAGTGCATGTGCACCAAGTCCTAGCTCATCACTTTGTCTTTGAGAGAAAGTATGTGTGTGCGTGTGTGCAAGGGACACACAATCACACATACACATACACATACTCATTCACTTTGTCAGTGTATTTGAGGTTGTGTGTGTGTGTGTGTGTGTGTGTGTGTGTGTGTGTGTGTGTGTGTGTGTGTGTGATTGTGTATGTGTTGTGACACCCTCTCTCCTCTCATCACCTGCCAGTGAAGCGTTCCACTTCCCCTGCAGGCCCCCATGGGAATAGCGCCATGAAAACTGTGATCAACGGTGAGATTAGTCTCACGGTTACCAACACACCCCAGATGATGTGGGAGTGCGTGATTTTTTTTTCTTTCAATTCTCCATTCCTCCCTTCTCTGTTTTTTTTCCCCAAGATCGGTATAGGACTTCTAGCTCAAATACTGCTGAAGCCGTTTCGATGGCAGACCTTGTGAGGGATGTCTGCTTGCACTAGTGGCTGTGGGGTTGGAGAGAGAGAAAGAGAGAGAGAGTGTGAGAGTGAGAGGGAAAGAAAAAATGTCAGCCTGTCAGGATTTTCGCCCATGGAGTTGGCGTCAGCGACTTTTCCCCTTCCCTCCCCCTCTCTCTTTTTTTCTCTCTCTCTCTCACTCTCTGTTTTCAAAGTGCTGAGTTTCGAGAGGCTTGTCTTCACCAATTTGTTTTCAATGTCTCACGTTGACATTTTTCGGAGTGGCCCTGCTGTCAGTGTGTGGCATGGCGTGGCACGGAGCTCTGGATGTGTTAATCGCATCAGGTGACAGAAACGTGTCTGTCGGGGGAATATGGCATCTGCACACTTCCTACCTCCACTGGGACTTCCTGAGTATTTTTCTCTTATTTCTTTTCTCTTCTATTTCTTTCTATTATTCTCTCATTCATCTTATTAAAACACATTTTCATTAAAGTGACAATATGTCAATTTTTTAAGTTAATTTAAATATATGTTTTTGTAACATCCTCAAATTCATTTTGATGGCACACATTTCGTTTGAAAGAATGACAAAAAAAAGGCAAGTCTGTGAGCTGATGTCTTATTAACTCAATAGCTAGATTTAGATTGAAAAGAAACTTGATGGCATCTTTAATTATTCAGAGATGAATGATTTTTAATGCACACAGGAAGCAGTGGATAATCATGTTTGGTCAGATGGTTCTGAGAAGTGGACTTTGGTGGGATGTCACCATTGCAACCTCTGCCCACCTAATTAAACAACATTCACCTGTCTGTCAAGAGGCGAAGGTATTACTGACCAGCTACATTTTCTAATGCTTGTAAGGAAGGACTAAATTGCTGCTATGACCACAAAGTGCTCTTTAGAAGATGGTGTTGTCTTTAATGGAGGGGGTTCTTAGAAAAAAGTGGGTTTTCTTGGGAAACGGTGTAAACTGTTATATATCGTCAGTAGAGATTGAATTATCTTCTATTTTAGTTTGGTTATTATGGTCTTTAAAGGTGTAATCAGTAAAATTGTTCTCCCTGTACGCTGGTAACTAGTGGTGAACATGTTAAGAAAGTGCCAGTTCCAGGAAGTAGTGGCTAGCTCTTTCTCAGGATATCAGAGATACCCCCTCCCATACACACTCGCAACACGCTCAGCCTTTGGATCTACAGATTTTTGTAGGCCGAAAACAAATAAGATAGGGACATGTTTATAAGTCTCAGCCTGTTAGATTTTCCTTTGCCAGATAAAAGTGGGGATATACCCAAAGTGGCTCTCCCTTCTCTCTCACTCCCTCTCCCTCTCTCTCTCTCTATCTTTCACTATCTCTCTCTCTCTCTCTCTCTCTCTCTGGATCCACCACCTTGACTCCCCCTCCCCCTCTTCAGCCCTTCAGTAGCTAGATGGCCTAACTGCAGCGCTTAGTCCCTCATTAGAGGTCCAGGGCTCCCAGAGCCCATACGTTTCCCGTCCTACTTTCCCCTCCTTGCTTGACCCCCATTCAGACACTCATCCCCCTTACAGACACACACACACACACACACACACACACACACACACACACACACACATAATATAAACACATACACACACAGACTCTCTCTCTCTCTCTGTCTCTCTCTGTCTCTCTTTCTCACTCCCTCTCTCTCTCTTCCTCTCTCTTTGCTCTCATCATGCTCTCCTCTGGGTCTGTTTCAGCGGTTCCGTGCTGCTGGGGCCTGTCTGCCTGGACCTGCTGCTGTGTTGCTCTAATGTTGCTCATTTATCAGAGCTGTTCCACGGGCCTTCCCACACCACTCTCCTCTCACATACATACAGACACCCAGTGCCTGCAGCCCCAATGCCCCAAGCCTGTGTTGTCTTTAGAAATGAGTTCACATTTTGATACTATAGACTGGATGTGTAATCCATGGGAATGTGTGATGAACGTACTTACTCACTGCAATACTGCTGTGTAGTCTCTTCTACTAAAATGGAGACAGAGATAATTATTGTGTTTGCTCGTAACCCACTGACCCATCAGGAGTGCTGATTCTGTTTTACTATTTGGACCCAAATGCCAAACACCAGATCTAGATCTAATATTCCACACTTGATGTGATGACTGGAATGGCTAACATGGCTAGTTTCTGCTCAGAATTCTCTGAAGATCTTTCATCGACTTTTAAATTCTGTGGATATGTCGATGTCCAAACATGTACATCTTCCAAGACGGTTTTCTATACACATCAAGACCTTGTTTATTTGAATGACGAATCTTCTTCCAAACTGCCTTCTGGCATCAAGTTCCCCAGTGGAATTGGAACCGCTTCTCTCAGCCAGATCTAGTAAGTGTTGCTGATAGAATCACTGCTCGAGTGACTCATAGGGCCAATCTGGGGAGTCCATATGGATATCTGAGCCGAGGTGCACACACACACACACACACACACACACACACACACACACACACACACACACACACACACACACACACACACACACACACACACACACACACTATCACGTTTCCCATCTATCTCTCTATTGGCAGGGAGAGCTCAAGCTTGCCTTGATGTGTTGCTGATTCCTTTGAGTGTTGACTGTTCAACCATTTAGGAGCTTCTCCACCGTCTGTCTGTCAAAGCATTTGGTCAAACAGGTGATTGATGTCCAATACGCTCTGCCATCACCCTTGTTCGTTCTGCCCTGACCTTTTTATCTCTTTCTCTTTCTCTCTGGCGCCACGTGTCCCTTCTTTTCAACGCTCCTGCCCACATCGATTAAGTCAGGCCTCCTTTCTTCACTCGTCTTTTGTTTCATATTTTTGTCCAAGTTCAACTTTATGGATATGACAAAATACCATGAAATGCTTTACATAAAGGATTGACAAAAAGGACACTACACTAGATTGCCCCCTTGTATAAAGGATTTTTAATGCACACAGGAAGCAGTGGATAATCATGTTTAGTGAGGTGAGATGATTCTGAGTCAAAGTGGACTTTGGTGGGATGTCACCATGGCAACCTCTGTCCACCTAATTAAACAACATTCACCTGTCGGTCAAGAGGCGAAGGTATTACTGACCAGCTACATTTTCTAATGCTTGTAAGGAAGGACTAAATTGCTGCTACGACCACAAAGTGCTCTTTAGAAGATGGTGTTGTCTTTAATGGAGGAATTTCTTGGAAAAAAGTGGGTTTTCTTAAGAAACGGCGCAAATTATTATGTATCCTCAGTCGAGATTGAAATATCTTCTATTTTAGTTTGGTTACTATGGTCTTTAAAGGTGTAATCGTTCCAAGTTCAAGTTCAAAAAGAATGGACAAAGTTCATATAGAATGGACAAAAACCCAACTTCGAAGGGCACCACACTAAATTGCCACAGAGGCTCCACTCAAGGATTCTGTTAACTTTT
>NC_063196.1:10935890-11019690 GCF_017589495.1 Alosa alosa
GGATGTCATCCATCCATCCACACGACAGCATCAAGCCTGGTTAATTCTGTAGTCTGTCCAGTGCCCATGTGGGCCCAGGGTCGAGTCCAGCCCGAGGTCATTTCCCAAACCAGCTCCCCATCTCGCTTCCTGTTTCCTGTCCTGTACTCTCCACTGTTCTGTCAGTAAAGGCAAGAAAAGCCCCAAAAATAAATCTGAAATAAAATAAATAGTAGATTCTGAAAACTCTGAAAGCAAGTGGGTCAAACATTTACTCTTTCATCCTGGCTTAGTCGGGGCCGTTTGGCAGGCTGGAGAGACCCTTCTAATCAGCACAGCACTGAAGGGGAGCGAGTGTGAGAGAGAGGTCAATACTCTCTCACCCAAATCTCCTCACTAGTTTGATCAGATGCTTCCCAAAGTGTTTGCATCAATTTCTTTTCAAACTCACTCTACAGTGTTTTGAAATCATTGGTCCAGCCTAACCAATCACATTGATCAGGGATTCCTAACGTTACTTTCTACTTTGCCTAAACTTTACAAACTGACAATATACAGCTATTGCCGTCAGGAAACAATGAATTACTACCTTTGCAGTAAATAAAGTTACACATTCTTCCGACTGCAGTTTTTGACGTTTGTAGGCGTCGCAACTACCGTTTACCACAGCCACTTTGGATTTCAAAACTATAGCGTCATCCCCTCTCGTCGCTGATTGGCCTGACCTTTTTGGGCTCTGATGGTGAATTATGGTGTTCCAGACTAGTGTTTCCCTGAAAGGATATCTAGGTGGGTGCGGCCAGGCTAGGGCAATACTAAATGCATAACAATAGGACAGGGCATATGATGCCATCTCTTTTCCACAGGAGGTGGAGTCAGTGTTTCTGGCGAAAGGTTGTTCACTCAAAGTGGGTTAGACCAGTTAAACTATGGCTAACCTAAAAGGGAGCTATATGCTAAGTGGTCTAACTCACTTCCAGTGAATTATTCTTATATGCTAATTATTATATGCTAAGCTAAGGTAACGCTGTGGGACTAGGTTATTACACGCAAAAAGAAGAGAAGGGTATGTACCCTCTTATCTAATTCTGGGGTAGATGGTGTCGTGGCAGATATTCAGACTCGGGCCAGAAATGAAGTCCAAACATCTTGCCTACAACGTAACAAAAATACACCATTATAAGTGCTGAAGTCAAAAACCTCTCCCAAAAAGAAGGCGCAAAAGTCCGTCAGAGTTCCGTGCAAAAATTCCTTTAATGACTACATAGCGCAAAGCCTGAGTGGATCGCATGATCGCACTCCCGAACAAAGGTAGCTCTCTTACTTATACCCCTCCAAAATGCTGACACAACACTACCCCGAACCCACAGATGGCGTTATGAAAGGATCGTTGTTCGCTCTTATCTTCGCAAGTCAGCAATATTACTGCCAAGGGTACGAACTTTTCACCTTAAGTTTACGGAAAGTTCAGGGGTGTACAGTATAGAGTGATCACAGGTCATACATTGTGCATGGGTTAAATATCGTTCACCCCCCTGCACTCTCCTACTGGTTGTTATGAGTAGAGCTCGCCCTGTGTACGCGTTATCTTGCAGCTTCAAGGCCGACTTTGGTTTCTTCAAAAGGCCAAGGCTAAGGCAGCATGAGACACAGTGCAACAAAATGAGACACAGGGCAGCAAAAAGAGACATTGAGATACAGAGTGCACATTCTGGTAGGATGGCTTATAGTAATAGTTAAACTTGTTATTATGACCGCCGCGCAGCGAAGCGGCGGTCATATAGGTTTAGTCAGATTTGTTTTTTTTTTTTTTTTTTCTTTTTCGCATGCCCAAATTTCCGTCAATGATTCCCGGGACACTGAAAGACCGGGGTACACGAAACTTGGTGGACATGTAACCCCACATGGATAGCATGGAACCATCGTTTTTTCGTTTTGATCTGTAGCCCCAGCTGAATTGGACCCCGAAAGGAGGGTAGGGCAGACACAGTTTTCTGTGAATATCTCGAAAACCGTAGGGTTTAGGAGGACCATTTTTTTTTTGTATGTTGATCTCAAGGGGCCATGTCAACCCATTCCATAACCACTCATTTCATGTATAGCGCCACCTAGTTAAACAAAAAAAAAGTAAAATGAGGTGGTGTAATTGAAGGTATCTGTGACCTAACATAGTCAAAACTGCACGAAATTGGAAGTGTAGGATCATTATGACACCCTCTGTATGCACGCCAAGTTTTGTGGAATTCCGTTCATGGGGGCCACACAATAAATTAATTTATGTTACTATACACCAACTGGCCTGTAGGTGGCCGGAGACAGTTTTCTGTGAATATCTCGAGAACCGTGGGGCCTAGGAGGTCCACCTTTTTTTTTTTATGTTGGTCTTAAGGGGGCATGTCAACCCATCCCATTACCACTTATTTCATGTATAGCGCCACCTAGTTAAAAATTAAAAGCAAAAAAAAATTAGGTGTTTTCATCTCAATATCTCTGGCTGACAAGGTCAAAACTGCACGAAATTAAAAGTGTAGGATCATTATGACACCCTCTGAATGCATGCCAAGTTTTGTGTACTTTCGATCATGGGGGGCCTTACAATAAAATAATTTATGTGTACATTTAGTGGCGATACACCAACAAGGATTCGGGACACTGAAAGACCGGGGTACACAAAACTTGGTGAGCATGTACCCCACATGGATAGCATGGAACCGTCATTTTTTCGTTTTCATCTGCAGCCCCCCTGCTGGACTGGACCCCCGAAAGGAGGGTAGGGCAGACACAGTTCTCTGTGAATCTTTTATGGTATGTTGGTCTCAAGGGCCCACATCAACCTGGCTCATAATCACTCATTTGTGATTTGCCCCAAAAAAAAAAATGAAAATCAGTAGGATTAAAAGAGCCAAAATAAATATTCACCATCATCATCATGGCTGCATTTTCAGTAGTGGTGGCGAAGTAGTCGTTTGTCCACTAGATGGCGCATCGTTGCAGTGAGGCGTAATTTTGTTGGAAGTTAAAAGTGGGTTGGAAAAACAATGGACGCTTCATACAAGGACTGTAATTTACATCGCGAGCTTGAACATCTAATAAGGATAGGGGACGATGTTCACATGAAGTGTAATTCCCATTTCTTCTTGAAGCCGAAATAAATCTGAGGATGTTTATCGGACATGCTTGGTTTTTTTACTGCAGGTACGTTAATCTTGTAATATCAATAAGGACCTAGGTAATGTTACCGTTAAGCTATTGGTTGAGTGATGGAGGCATTTGATTTATTGCATTTGTAGAAAACTATAAATGCGGTTATACCAAACAAATGTATAGCAGCACTGTTTGTATCTTTCGACTGTCATTTATTGCACGTGCTACAAAATCATTCTGTGCAATGGAAGATTTACCAACGTTACACGGTCTGATACAGTTTTGCCTATATACATGCGTGAGACTGAGGCGCCTGTTTATTTTGTTTTAAGATGCGTGCAGGGTGTGAGAGGGGAATCGATGTGCTTTGATTACAGCTTGGTAGTTGTAGTCTGTGAAATTAAAAAGCACGTGTGTGTGTGAAGTATCCAAACAATGACACCTTCATTTCATTATGGCTGCTTTAGCAAAACACCTTAAGCTACTGTGTAGTGGGTCCCATTTAGAAGTGGCTACTTCATTCGGCTTTCCTTGACTCATGGAGCTGCGTGAATGTTATTACAACTTTTTCGCCACGATATGACAGTTTAAGTCCGGCTTGATACTGTAAAGGCGGAAGCCATTGGTTTTCAAAGGAGATTTTATTTGTAGCCAGCATAGCCTATTGACAATTTATGTTGTCAATAGGCCTACCTTATAATCCTACCTGTAGCTTAGGGGGAAGCTAACAACTTTCTATTAGGATCTAGTTTGTTAGTTACCGTTTTGTCATAACTCCCTGATGCATTTTGCATTTAGAATAGCCAGAGCGTGTATATCTCAATCGGGGAAAATTAAACAATATCGGGTGCCTATGGACTAGGCTGGGTGAACCCAGCCTGATCTGCCCGCTATTTTTTTTTTTGATTTCTTAAAAGATTGAGCTTGGTCTGATGAAAGCCAGACTAGCCATGGACCTCAGTTAAACAATGCAAGGGGAACATGAATCAGCCTATATTTGCACTAACAATAACGGACAAAAGCTCTTCAACAAGAGCATCATCAAGGCCCATTTGGACATGTCAGTTATTTGCACCACTGGTTAGATGTAAAACAGCATTTCGTTTCAGACTAGGCTACTGTTACTTAATTTGTGCATTAACAATAACGTTTCAGACTACTGTTACTTAATTTGTGCATTGACAATAAAGTATTACATGAACTGAAGATGACTAAAATCTTATGTAGAAGAAGAAACATTCACAAAAAATCCATCCATCCAAAAATGACCTTTGTTTTTGATAGCTGTTGAAAACGGCATGGAACTGACAGAGATGTTTTTGTTTATAAATACATAAAAAAATAAATAAATAAATAACATTATGCTGATACCTTTTGCTTTTCCCAAATACAATGTAGCCTACAGGTGTAAGTGACCTTTCATCAATCCAGTTGCAATGGATGAACTGTGATGAACTGCCCTACTTGTGATTGTTTAGAGATTTTAAAGGTTTTATAACAATTCTACATCTTCTTTGGCTATTCTACAATCTATTCACCTTTTCAGCACCAGTAGGTACTTTCTGTGCAGCCGCACACACACACTCAGGCATGCCAAACAAGCATACACAAAAGTTTCAAGAGTGGGGGATGGAGTAAAATATGGAGACAAATTGAAGTGTGATTTATTTTCGCGGAACGGACGTACAGGACTGAGCGGCGGTCATTTTTTGTACCGCTATGCGGTACATCTAGTTTAAAATGTTATAAAAGTATGTTAGCTAGGAATAACTTCAGTGTATTACAGTGATTATGATTGAGGTTATATGAATACATGCTTTACAGTTTCAAACTCGTTCTCTCATCATGATGTCTACAAACCATAGGATAATTTTATACAACATTGGCAAATTACCTTATTTCTCAAAAAGTATGTTCCTTTAAGCTCAACAGATGATGGACTTAACACCTGTCCCTTCTGTGTTCCTGATTTAATGTGTTATGGTCCAAGCCACTATGTTTACATTTACAGTGCCAGGAATAAGTACACTGTGAACACTGGAGTTTTTTTTTTTAACACACACACACACACACACACACACACACACACACACATACACACACACACACACACACACACACACACACACACACACACACACACACATACACACACACACACACCTACAGTACACATACAGTATACCTACAGTACATGACTGTATTGAATTACAAACGTGGACTGCGCCTTTAATTTGATCTTTATGGGGGGTGTTTCACAGCACCTTTAATTTGAAAGAGGAGGTTTGATTTCCTTTTGGTGCAACTGGATATGCGTGAATGTACAGTAATAGACCACAGGAAGAGAGTCAAATCACCACTTTTTAATATATTGTAATGTGTAGTGTAGTGTAGTAGTATATAAATATTTAAACTAGACTAGACTACATAATAAATATTAAAATATTATATAATATATAATATTATTATAATGCTATTTAAATATTAGTACACTAAGGTACATGTAATATTGTAGCATATACATGTAGTTTAAGAATTTAAAGCAAACATGATCGAGCAGCGATAATATCACCGTTTGACAATCAGTCAACCCAGGTTCAATTTCTGAATCTGGCTGAATCTGAGTCGCTTTGGAAAAAAGCATCTGCTAAATAGTAGTCGGTTCAGAGTGATAGCATGTGTGGGGTACTATACTAGTACTATACTATACTATATGTAGTGCAGTAGGCTAGTACAGATGATGTTGTGCAGTTTTATTTTAGTGTGTTCAACCAAGCCGCTGTGAGAAGTTGGTCGGGGTGCTTCAGGAGCATTTGTGTGCAGGCATCAGCGTGTCAGGCCCTTGGGATGGAGGTCAGATCCTCCCTGGTCTTCCCTGGTCCCCCTCATCAGTCCAGCTTCACTGCACTCAGCTTGGCCCTGAATTGCATTATTCTAATCAACAGCCTCTCGCCTCCCTTCCCAGACACACACACACACACACACACACACCACACACACACACCACACACACACACACACACACACACACCCCTGCCAAATCAGCGAGTGAGCGAGGGCCGTGGGCACTCCGCTTTGTCCGTGGGCAAACGGAGCACTCTTGCCAGGCCCCTGGCCCTCGCTGCTGCTGCTGCTGCTGTGCTGGCACCAGCACCTCAAAGAGCTCCCGCCATTCTACACAATTAGGCCCTGTCCTGCATCCCCAAGGCTGGCATGGATTATATATATGTGTGTGTGTGTGTGTGTGTGTGTGTGTGTGTGTGTGTGTGTGTGTGTGTGTGTGTGTGTCTGTGTGTACGTGTGCGTGTGCATGCGTGTATATGTCTGTGTATGTGTGTGTGTGTGTGTGTGTGTGTGTGTGTGTGTGTGTGTGTGTGTGTGTGTGTGTGTGTGTGTGTGTGCGCACGCCTCTCTCCCTTTCATCTTTGTGCCACCAGCGGATGTGTGAGGATTGTTTTGTAAATATAAAAGTGAGAGTGAGGAGATGCGGTAATGAGGACATGGCACCCCAGATGCGGCCCAGGTCTGGCCCTAAGCTGGCACAAGTTTGGCAGAGTCGGCTGGAATCTGGGTGACACAGTTTTTGCGCTGGTACTGTAGATGCTGTGAGATGTCCTCTGTGAACTGAAAGCTTCTGTAAAAAGCATCAGGCAAAAGGCATGATTGGAGGGGTGTTGGGCAAGGCAATAGCGCCTGTACAAAATGCCTGGACAGTGATCTTGTTATTGGTGCTAAATGAATAGAATTCAGTTGGAAGTAGAAACCTGATATTGCTTCCTTACTTCTCTCTCTCTCTCTCTCTCTCTCTCTCTCTCTCTCTCTCTCTCTCTCTCTCTCTCTCTCTCTATCACTCACTCACTTACTCACACATACACACACACACACACACACACACACACACTCACACACACACACACACACACTCACACACACACACACACACACACTCACTCACTCACTCACTCCTGCAGCTGATATGAACAGTCTGTTGCTAATAGTGACAAATGACTGGGGTGTAGCGGGAGATGGGGAGTAAATGACTCACACACACAAACAAACGTGCAGTCACTGTGTACTGAGAGACTACTCAATCTCACCCAAGCACATACGCACACATGCACACACTGTCATTGTTTACAGACACACTGCACAAACTCACCCACACACACATGCATGTGCACACACTCTGCAGAGCTTTAAGCCTGTTACGTGTCTAAAGACCCACAGGACCATTTTCACCTTTGTGCTCCAAACTAGGGCATCCTAAGAGCCAGTGGCCATGAGGCAGCAGCTCCACTGCAGCTCTGTCTGTTCCCCCTACCAGAGCAGGCACAGGGGCTACTCATCACAACTACTGCAGGAGGAGCTCATAGGCACACAGACAAAAAATTGCACACACACACACACACACGCACAGACATAGACACAGACACACACATACAAGTACACACAGACACACACACACACACAGACACACACACACACACACACACACATACTGTACACATACACATACACATACACATACACACATACAGACACGCATGCACACACTCATACACATGCAATTTCATATACACACACATAACACACACACACACACACACACACACACACACACACACACACACACACACACACAGAGAGAGAGACACACAGACACACATACACACACACATGCAATCTCATATACACACACTATACACAACACACCCACAACCACACCTTTAAACACATGAGCAAAGGGCACACATACATACATTGGCACACTCTTGCATAGACAGACACAAACATACTCGTGCACATAGCTGAATAAACACAAACAGACATGCACACAGAGGCACACTCTCATGCTGACTCACTCAGACACCCACACACACCCACACACACCCACACACACACACACACACACACACACACACACACACACACACACACACACACACACACACACACATATACATACACACACACACACACAGACACACTCACTCACTCCTGCAGCTGATATGAACAGTCTGTTGCTAATAGTGACAAATGACTGGGGTGTAGCGGGAGATGGGGAGTAAACGTCGCACAGCTCTGTGTGTGTGTGTGTGCGTCTGTGCATGTGTGCGTCAGTGCACGTCTGAATAAGTAAGTGTACGTGTGCACATGTGAGTAAGTAAGTGTGTGTCACCATTTGCATGAGCATGTGTGTAAATGTATTAAAAATGAATGTGCATGCTTGTGTGTGCATGCGTGCGTGTGCACGCACATGTGAGTGAGTGAGTGAGTGTGTGTCACCATTGGCATGAGCAGTGTAAATGTATTGTAATTAGTGTGCAAGCTTGTGTGTGTGTGAGTGTGTGAGCAAGCAAGAGTGATCCATGCGTGCAAACACTTGGGTGCGGGAGCTGTATCTTAGTCACACAATCCAACTAATTTACGTTGAAATTGAATTTGAGAGTTGTTGATTCACTGAGTCAAAATGAGCTGATTGAATCATAGATGCGTTTGACTCACGGTCGGTCCTCCACAATGACTGGACACACACACACACACACACACACACACACACACACACACACACACACACACGCGGCACTGTTCATCACTCACTGTAAGCGACGTGGATAAATGAGCAGGGCTGGAGATGCATACTCAGAGACTAGTCATGTGTGGGACTCATTATTAATGTGCCACTAATGGTTTGTCATAGCGAGCGGCTCACGTCTCAGCCGCCAGCCTTTCTTGTCGACATTAGTCTCTCATCCGAACTTATTTCAGAATTTTTTCATGGGCCTATTGTTTATCCTTATTGTAATCCCTTATGAAACATAGAAATGTAAAACAAAAACCCACCAGTCAATAGATTGATGGATGGATGGATGGACGGATGGATGGATGGACATAGAAATTGTTTGATGGATTTAAAGGGAAACTGAGAGTTAGGGATAGGGAGATGGATGGAGATCACATCCCAGTTTTGGTGAAGCTGCCTGACTATTTCATACAGGGGGCAGTCGTGCCTACTGGTTAGGGCTTCGGGCTTGGAACTGGAGGGTTGCCGGTTCGATCCCCGACCAGTGGGAACGGCTGAAGTGCCCTTCCACCTAACCCCTCACTGCTCCCCGAGCGCCGCTATAGCAAGGCAGCTCACTGCTCCGGGTTAGTGTGTGCTTCACCTCACTGTGTGTTCACTGTGTGTTCGCTAATTCACGGATGGGATAAATGCAGAGACCAAATTCCTTGTATACTCAAGTATACTTGGCCTAGAAACCTGATTTACATTTACATACAAATCTCCATTTCGACTCCACAAACACACACTGCTTAAGTAGTAGGGAATTTGGAGGTCCAACACTTATACAGGCCGGTTGTTGACATCTTTCTCTTTTGACATTCACCTCTCTTTGTCTCTCTCCTCCTCTCTGCCTCCCTTTGGTGTGTGTGTGTGTGTGTGGGTGTGTGTTTTCCATCATGGATTTTAGCTCTCAGGTGGGCCCAGTGACGCACACGTCTAAGCTGTCACACATCAGGGGGGACTTTAGGCCAGAGAATATCACGACACAGATTTGAAGACCCTCAAAATCTTATTTCAGCCAGTTATCAATCTGAGCTCTTTCTCTTTAACTTAAACCGACAGTTTGCCATTCAAGGATTAAGCCATGTCCTACAATAAAAGCTTCAATAGATATTTTCATGCAAGTTTTATTTTAGTCGAGGACTACACTTAATCCATGTAAGGAGAACCAGCAGAAAATGTATTCCATACGCTGAACTGATAACTGGTAGAGGATTAGGTAGAACAATGGTCATCGGTGTGGTACCAACTATTTGGTACCAACACATACACACTGATGAAAATGCTAAGCAGTGTCGTGTCAACCAATATGCTGTCCTGGAGTTAAAGTCAGGGTTGGGGGTGGGGGAGGGGGGGAGTGTGGAAGTGGGCAACCAGCATCCAGCGTCAGACAGCCTCCAGATTAAAACCCCAGCGTCTAACATGAGATTTCACACCAGAGCGTCCGTGAAGAACATCTCCCTCACATTGGGCGGCTGGTATTTTTAGAGTGATGACGGTTGGTGGGAACTGCAGGCACTAGCCTGTCATTGGCAAATACACACACAGAATGCGTGGACACACACACACACACACACACACACATTGACACACACACACACACACACACACACACACACACATACACATTACCTACCTCCACCTCACTCAGACCTCCCTATCACCACCAAAAAGCACCATAACACACATACACACACACACACACACACACACACACACACACACACACACACATATACACACAAACATGCATGCTCTCACATTAGCCACACCACAGGCTATAAATGTGTGACAGGCACAGGGCAACAGGGACCTTGAAGTGTAGTGTTAGGAAATAGGACAAGGCATCATGAACCTATTCACAGAAGAACTCTTCACCAAAGTGAATATTAACCCAGATTTTTTTAGCAATTCATAATGCGTTTTTGAGATTTTGCTGTGTCACAGTGAAGTCTGCCCATTTTGGTGCATGCAAGGCAACAGATAATGCAGGTGCAGATAGGAGATAGACTCCCATAAGAAAAAGCACTCAAGGACACATGCACTCATTGCAAGGGTTTACTATTTAGGCACCAGTGCTGTATGACACAACTGTTTCTTCAGTGTTGTCTTCTGATGTCTTTAATTCTGTGCATTGAAGTTAAAGATGAAGCTGCACCTCTGTCTTTTGCCAATTTGCATGCTGTTGGACAAACATGTTGGACAATTGAGAGCATGTGCTGGGTTCCTTACCACTGAGCCTGGCTCTGTGCTCAGGGTGCACATGTTCATGTGAGATGTGAGATGGCACTCCATCACAAGATAGGATCAGTCCTCAGTCCTACAACGCTGGCTTATGGGCATTGAAGGTCCCCTTCGAGGGGTCAGCAAATCCTTGCCTCTGCCCCGCTACCGGTCACTGACCCAGTGAGATGTACGTGTAACTCCGTTACAGTAATATGAGATATGAGGCATTTTCTGGCTCACTCCAGAAGAACAGCGACAAGGACTGAGGATGAGGAGGAAGAGGAGGAGGAGGAGAAGCAGCGCGGGGGGGGGGTTATATAGCCCGAAAGCGGGCGGCTCTAAATCTGTGTCTGTCATGGTTGCATAAAAGCCTGAAATTGAATTCAAAGGCGTTTTAGTGTGTTTCTCACTCATGGAGGAGGACGGCCACCCTGGGCTATAAATACCTCTGGCGCGGCTCGCTGACACTCTCTGCATAATGAGCGAAAATCTCGATCAAGCACGGGGGGATGGGGTGTGTGTGTGTGGGGGGGGGGGGTGACAGAGGAGGATGTATAGCCAGGATTGTCTTTTTTATTTGCATTTTATTTATATATTTCCCTTATCTCTCCCTTTATCTGTTTTATTTCGTTTGTAAATCCTTCTAATATGGCATCGGAAGCACACAGAAAATGACTGTAACCACTCACTAACCACCACCAATGTGTAGCACCCACCTGGGTGACGCACGGCAGCCATTATGCACCAGAACGCTCACCACACACCAGCTTGAGGTGGAGAGTGGGGGTGTGAATGAGCCAATCCAATCAATCAATCAATCAATCAATCAAGTAAGAAAACAGAGAGAGAAAGAGAGAGTGATCAGAGACACAGAGGGAGATTGATAGAGAAAGGGGAGAGGAAAGATAGAAGAAAGAGAGAGAGAGAGAGAGGAGAGAAAGAGAGAGAGAGAGAGAGAGAGAGAAAGAGAAAGAGAGTGGAAGGAAGAATTAGAAATCACAACATGCAGACAGAAACTCATAGAAACAACATAGAATAAGAGACCGACTGATGGAGAGAGGGAGAGGAAAGGGAGAAAAAGAAAGGCAGTGCATGAGAAAGAGGTGTGTTACGTCAAGGAAAGATTTCACTGAACAACTGTCTGCTCAGCCAACCCCTCACATAGAGTTCGATAGAGTCAAGGAGAAACGACAGAGAGGGAGAGAGAGGGGAGGAGGGGATGGAGGGATAGAGAGAGGTGTGAGAGACAGCATGGGAGAGGATGGAGGGAGAGAGGAATGGGGTGGGATGAGGACAGGTAAGGAGAGAGGGAAGGGAGAGAGGGATAAGAAGAAAGCTGGAGAGAGGAAAGAAATGGTCTGGGAGCATCCCCAGCAGGTAGCAAAAGGGCTCATTGGCAGTCACAACAGCATCCAGTCCACAGAGAGAGAGGGAGGGAGGGTAAAGAGGAAGAGAGAGAGAGGTCCCCCTCACCCAGTCTGGTGTGACTCATAGAATGACTCATCTAAGACCGGGCTGTCAGACTAGCGACACACACACACACACACACACACACACACACACACACACACACACACACACACACACACACACACACACACACACACACGTATGCATCACCTACCAATGCCATCTGAGACAGAACCTGGAATTAATTGTTTGAAAATGGGCTACCCCGTCAACCATGACTTATTAAGACTATACTGCACTAAGACTGGTGGTTGGTGCAGCCATTGAGTCTGTGCCCTTCTGTGTGTCCTAATAAACCACTACTCTTCAGTCTGTGGAAGATGGTCGGGGGTGTCGACTTTAGCCCCTTTTATACGGACAACTATTCCAAATGAACATTCATCTGTGTGTTCTATTCCAGGCGCTCTAGAATCTTTGATCAGAATAGCCATTGCTGCTTTGCTTTTGCTCGAGAAGCTACAGACGGCAACCTGATTAACCATATATATATATAGCTGTCGGAATAAGAATGGAATACACCACCCCTTTCATTACGATTACAATTATGATTGGATCGGCAGTTTTATTCCGATCAAGGTGTTTATTGGATTAAAAGTTTCCATGCAAACCCACATTGTGTATCCATCTGTCTGTGTATGTGTATTGGGGGGGGGGGTCATGCTTCTTCTCCTCTCTGTGAGTCTCTCTGCCTCTCCCATATGGCTGTGTGTGTGTTTATTTGTTTGGGAGTGTGTGGGTGTGTGAACTGAATTCGATTTTTCACGAGACTCCACGTCCATCTTCTTAACCAGCCTCCCCACTCTTGCCTGTCTTTCAGCAATGTCAACAACATAACAACACGTAACACATACAAAACAGCAATGTCAACAACATAACACATATAGAACAGCAATGTAAACAACACATACAGAACAGGAATGTCAATATTAAAGGCCACCTGGTCAACTCACACTGAACCGAGATGAGCCTGTGCAACTCCTCCAGCAGGGCATCGTCTGTAAGCACAGGTGCCGGGAGACGGGAAAGCGGGTGCCCAGACAAGGGCATCCAGGCGCGGGCACGCAGGCGGAGTTCAACCTGGCACGGTTAGGCCAAGTGCAGCATGGCTAACGAGGCATGAGTGAGCGCTATGATCTGGCCACTAATAATTTATGGGGAGCTGTGTTGCAGGCCACGGAGCTAAAAGGAGAACAGAGAGAGGATGAGGCTGTGTGTGTGTGTGTGTGTGTGTGTGTGTGTGTGTGTGTGTGTGTGTGTGTGTGTGTGTGTATGTGTGGTGATAGAGAGTGGGGGTAGTGATGGAGAGAGATGGCAAAACAGGAGAAAAGAGATGAAAAGGGAGAGAAAGAGGGACATAGAGAGATAAAGGGAAGGAGAGAGAAGGAGGCAGGCAGGTAAAGATGAAGAGGGAGGGATGAGGGCAGAGAGAGAGAAGGAAAAGAGACAGATAGAGACGGAGAGAATGAAAGGAGAGAAAGATGGAGAGACAGGCTGGTAGAGAGAGAGAGGAAGAGTGAAAGATTTCCAGAAAAGGGAGGAAGACTGTGAGAGGAAGAGAGAAAGAGGGGCACAGAGCCGGGGGAGACATGGTTGGAGTGGAAGAGAGGGAGAGAGAGAGAGAGAGAGAAAGAAGTCTGGCAGAACGTGTGCCTGTGGGAGACTCTATGCAGCTGTAATTGTGTTCCTGACTGAATATGGGTGGATTCACACGTCAGCCACAGAGTAGCCAAACATGTGAAGTCCTCTCCATCCTCTCTACACTGTAACCAGCCATGACACACAGACACATACTGGAGCTGTTGAGATTTGATCAAAGGTCAATGAAAATGAACTATTACGTTCATATATTGTACTGTAGCTATCAGCTCTGTATCACTTCATACAGGCATCTATTTCGCTAACTCAGCGAGTGTATGTTTCATGCCTGTCTCTATTTGTGAACATGCTGTTACCGCGTGACACACTGACATGAGCCGCTCCGCATGTTTGCATTTGTGTGTGTTCGTGGATGAGTGAGCATGATCCGACATCTAGTCAGTGAGACGGCGCTCTGTGTGTTTTTCTCTGTGGCTCGATCAGCGGTACACCAAAGACTCGCTTGAATACGCTGAGGATCGCCAACAGAGCAAATTTTTTTGTGTGTGTGTGTGTGTGCGAAAAAAGATCTCCACTTCCCTCCAGAATCCCATCCCAGCTGAAGTCTGTTAGTGCCCCTTGACATTTTCCAGCTAACTGAAAATGCCACTGAATGCCATGCATTACCTCTGGTTACGACGTAGGCCGGGAAATCACGCAAAAGGCCAGGGTTATTGATCCAAAGACATTCCACCAATACCCCCTCATCCTACTACCTCATGACTACGTAGCCTTCCCAGTATGAGCAAGGCAACTCATTATCAACCAGTCATGGTTGTAGGCACATATAGCTCCTTGATACCAACTGACACTGGATTGGACCTGGCCCTGTTGTGGCCCTGATCTGCTATAGGCCAGCAGTAAACAAAACCAGATCTTGGCCACATCTGTTCTGGTCTGGAGTCAATTGTTGACATAGGAGAGAGACAAACTGACCAGCTGCCATTCATTTTCAATGAGAGGTAGCAATTTACAGTCACAAGAGACAAGTCACATTGTATTGAAAACTATGTAGGGTGAAGATAGGCTACACGTATTTTTTATGGGCATTAGGCCTACTGAGCAAAGGAAAACATTGACTACTAATTAGAGAGAAGGCAGTGTGACATACGTTGCTGACACATCTGTATTTGGTCATGGCAATCTAGAAACGCCTCCAAAAGTGACAAGGGTTTGTCTGTGTCACTCGTGAGGCCATACTGTACCTTAACACTTTAGCATTCAGCCTGGGACCACTGAGACTGAAGAGGAGAGAGTTGGAGACTCCTCCTGACTCCCACTCCCTCCACTCTCCAGTCTGGATGATAGAGGAGGGAGAAAATATCGCTTCCCATCTCCCCTCAGGCGCCCACGTGTCCCCCAGTTGGGAAAACTCGGCGGTGTCTCTCCGAGTTAACTAATTGAGTCGCTGAACTGAAGGCCGGCCGGAGGAGGAAAGAAGTGAGGTGGCAGCTTTTTTTCACTCCCATCACACTCCCGTCTCTCATTCCTTCTTCTCCCTCCCTCCCTCCCTCTCTCCCTCTCTCTCTCTATCTCTCACTCTATTTCTGAGAAAACCAAAATCAGGAAGCACTTACCACTCTGACCAATGGGAAGACAGACTCATGCCTCAACAGAAATAAAAGGCCTCAAACTAATTGCAGTAATTTTGTCATTTAATGAGTAAATTAAATTCATTTGGCGTTTGCGCTACCAAAAAAGCGATTACTTGACTTGGCCGAAATTTGTTGAAATTGTTCACAGTTCCTTCAGTCAAGAGCCATTCATCTGACAAGAGATGAACGTTGAGTCATAACATGCATGGGCAAAGAAAGAGCAATGATTATAATTTATCAGATGAGACGGTTGAAAATGTGACAGAGGGTGTTGTAGAGTGGAAAGGGGAGGGGATTTTGCCCAAGGCTAGATTGTGGAAGGCATTTCTGTTCTTTTGTGCAATTATTGTCTTTGTACAACTTTCTCTCACAAAACGACTTCAGCTCGAGCAGTGCCTAAACTCCCCAAAGGAGAAGCTGCATATTCATCCTAAAAAAAACACACACTCCACCAGGAAAGACAAAAGATGTTCCCAAGGGGCCCAGTTTTTGAGGTTCGACTGCGTAGGACAATTTACATTAACAGACGAGATACATTGAACCTCCTCTCCACGCAACACACTGCACAGTGAAAGGTCCTTTTTTGTGTGCAGCCGGAGATGTTTATGTAGCCTGCCACCAAATGTTCCAGTCTCTTCCGTAATTACCGGCTCCATTTGCAGCCATTATGCACTGCAACAAATGCAACGATGATTATAACTCTAATTAGACACATCAGAATCTGTAACGAGGCCTCAGTTCATTGGATATGCATTTCAGTGGAGTTTAAGCAAGGCGTGAACATTGGAAATTACAACTGGATGTCAAGGTTGATGTGTGATTTGTAGAAAATACCTTTCTCTAATCACTGAATGGACTCAATGAAGTGAGCAGGCACACAAACATTTCTATTGTGTTCTTTGTAATATGTTGCCTGAATGAGCTTATGCCAATAGGAGTAGGCTACATTAAACCTGGAGAACTAAACCTTCAACAAAATATTAAATGACTTGTGCAATTATTGTCTTTGCAGCATTTTGTTGATTGTACAGGAAACCGTACAAAGATATAAAAAAATATTTGGCCTCTTTTAATTATGTCATGGTATAGTTTCATCAAACTAAAGTAATAGCAGTTACAGTGACATATAAATGCCTGGCATACAGGCTCATCCAAAGCAATTTAAAAGTGTGCTACTGTGCAAGCCAACAGCCACTCAAGAAGATAAGTGCCATGAAATCTCGACATATCTCAAAATTTAAATGTCTTATTTGCCTTTCAAACCAGCTTAACTCGTCTACACTAAAAATGAATAGCCTTAAATAGCCACAAAAAGCACATAGCTGGGCCCCAAGCGAAAACAGCCATTCAACACAGAATGCCGTCTGGGGGTCTGGCATGGAAGGGGTTAACGGCGAAAAAAGGCTTAATCTGAAAGAGAGGTGGATTTGGGAAGGAGGGAGGAAGCCAGGGGAGATCAATGCTGTCAAACGTGGGCATGGACAGACGCCAGGAAGGAGGTTCCATGCGCACTTTGATGTTTTTTTAATGTGCTTGCGCTGGGCGTGCAGACAGACTGCCTGCTTTCTTAGTGCCACAGGAGAAGGAGGAATGACCCAGGCAATGGGAAAGAAGGGAAGGAGAGAAACGTCCTCCTCACAGTCCCTCCTCTGCGCAAAGATGTCAGACGTCAGCATTTCCCTTTCATGTTGCCAAGTGCATGGCTGATGAATAACCTTTGATTTTGCCAGTCTATTTCATATATTTTGGCAAACTTGTCAACATACAATAAGCGTACCTACCAAAGAAACCTAACTTGGTGACCTACAGTATGAGCTATCATCTACCCTAACTAACCTCCTCTCAACCAACCCCTATTTCAAAATTGAAGAATATTCATGTTCCCCATATTAAACAGAATAGGAACAGTTGCTTTATTGGCTGTTTACAGTGGGCTCTTCAGATTAAATGGTACCAGATATACTGTAATGGCATTAGTTACCAATACTTTTCAAACCTCCCTCACATTCACCAACAACTCCCAGCAGTGACGAGCAGTTTTGTTTCAAAGAAAGAGTCGCAACAGTTTACTAATTTCACGTATCACCAGACATCACAAGACATCATTCCTTAGCATTCTCTCTCCACCAACTCAAATGGAGCAATTGCCTCGATTTATGAAATTGCGACTTTCTGTCTCCAAAATCACAGACAGAAGAGAGGAGGAGGAGGTGGTCCATAGACAGCTCTTGGTTTGAAGGGGGAAAGCTGTCTGTTTGTCTACGACGACTCCTCCGCAAAAGATCACCTCAGACACACGTCTCAGACAATCAATATGAGACAGGGCTCACAGACACAGAGCTCAGCGGCTCCACACAGTGCACCCGACAGACGCCTAGCTCTCTCTTGAATGTGCTCTCTCTCTTTCTTGCTAACAAACACATACACCCACACACACACGCCATACACACACCAATACACACACATATTCTCATTCTCCACACACACACACACACACACACACACACACACACACACACACACACACATTCTGTCTCTGGCTTTTTCACTGTGTCTCTTCTTCTCTCAACTCTCTCTTTCTCTCTCCCTCTCTCTCATTCAGCTGTCATGAGTGCCCACTCCATCTAGTCGCAGGTGCTGAAGTGTGCTGAACACCCCCACACAACATGGTGCAGATCCTCAACACCCACAGAATCTGCATACAAACACGAAACCTGCATCAGGTCATAACAGGGCAGTTAGACACATATGTGCACAGACACTCTCCTACGCAAGCGATAGCACTTTCTTCTCTGCTTGACGGGAAGATCTGGAGTGCAGTTTCATTTTCTGTTCCACATGGAATGCTAGTATTATTATCAGCAGATGATCAGATGATCAGGATCTTGTTGTTAACAGAAAGTTTGGATTTGTGTATTCATGTGAAAGCACTGAGGTTCAGCGCTGGTTAATTATTTTACATTTTTGTGTGGAAGATAGGATTGGAAGTTGTGTATAAAATTTCTCTTTGGGAAATGCACTGATTGTTGTATTCTGAAAGGTAATGATGAAAGCAGGTTGTGCCTGGCATTGTCACTCGCCAGTACACACTGAATGAGCCTTGCGACACAAGATGTAGTTAAATCCAGGTTAGCTGACCATAATGCAGAATAGCAGTGGGGTCAGACATTGTTTTTTTTTGCCTCGGGGGACAGACCATATGGCACGGCGACAATGTAACCCATGGAGCTGAGGCCGCTCCACTGTCATCTGTGAGGTCAGCCAATCTCCTGTTGTTGTGAGCAGTGATGATGGGATGCACCATTTCACCCGGAGGTTGTACAGGTGTGCTACTCACAAAACGGTGGCACTGAAGTGAAGGGTGAATGGGAGCATAGGGAAGGTGGGGGATAGAGGGAGAGCTTAGAGCATGAGCCACATTTGTTTTTCTTCTCCTCAAGGAATTGAGTGTGATGGTGATACAACAAAATGCTCTGTGACGTGAGAGCTTGAGGGCTTGCTATTCTAACCTATGCTCCTTGCTGTAATTTATGTAATAATAAGATAAACGAACCTTGTGTACAACGCATATGTACACAAGCACAAATGTACTACATACTAAGTTATTTCTACCATGATCAACAAATGTCACTGTAAAAGTCATTAGCCATAGTACATATACTTCTTTGTCTCCTCATCCCTGAACTTACAGTAATCATCTATTATGTCATAAAATCAGTCACTTGCCATGATAGCTCAGGCCCAGCAATTGGTCATCTGTAGAGAACATGGCCCTACAAATTTACCTGAACTCAAGTCATATCCTTCTGTGTAATGTTTGATATCCCTTGGTCTCTGTTCTTCACCCACACTCTCCTGATGTCTTCAAAGGCTGTTCACACCTAGAACAATAACTATAACAATAGCAGCAAAAAAATATTGCTCTAGGTAATATGAATGACAACATCCACAAATAAAATATAATAGTAACCATATAAAGAGCGATATTGTCAGGGTCACTTTCAGTTATCGTTGCGTTTATCATTCCTGGTGTAAGCGGCCCATTATCTTAATCTCCTACTCTTCCCCACACAGGTACATCCGCACCATGTACTTGGGAATCCAGAGCCGGCGGCAGAAGGAGAACCAGCGGCGCTTCTATTGGGCCATGATGTATGAGTACGCCGACGTCAACATGCTCCGCCTACTGGAGGCCTTCCTGGAGAGTGCCCCGCAACTGGTGCTCCAGCTGTGCATCATGATCCAGAGGAACCGGGCAGAGACGCTGCAGTGTAAGATGAGGTTCCCCACGGCACCGTGCTTGGACCTTGATGTTTTACAGTTCAACTAGTCTGTGTTTTCTCTGTCAGTTATTGGCCCGTCTGTCGTAGCACTGAATGGGTACCCAGTAGACAAGACAAGAGGTAGTAACAAATATAATTTATTACATCATGTTGTAACGTAGCCACGTGTGGTATTCCGTCGAACTTCTAACTTTTGGTGTGTCCAGCTATAATTCAAAACTGATTTCTGATTTCAATGCAGTAGGCCTATGTTGTCTACTGTGAAGACTGCACACGTTAGCTACTTCTATTTTCCGCTGCTTCAGTAAGGACAGCTGAAAGCCACTTTTTTTGTTGTAATGTCATCTGCGGCAGTATTTTTTACGTGACAAAGTGACTGCTTATATTTTTTTCTATTTGTCTGGGAATATAGCCCAGAACCCCAGACAGATTTTATGAATAACTTCCTCCAGGAAGAAATCCCATGACAAAGCCTTTAATCGTTAGCCTTTAATCGACGGGGCATGGCAGATCTGTATTGTATACATGAGAGGGCTGGGGTTGGGTGAAGAAAAAAGCTGACTTGTGTGTAAAATTGACAAAAACAAATGTTAGAACTGCCCTCCCCCAGAGGCTTTGTTTGAATTATCAAGACTGTATATGTGAGGACAAGCTTTTTCTGCTGATCAGCAGATAATCTGAGAGGTAGGACGATTGCTCACGTTTGAGTTGACGACACTGACAGCTGCGCAGATGTCTGTCTGAACGTGGGGAAGATCTCTGCACTCAGCAGGATGAGGAATAGTAGTCATGGCTATTAGAAAAAAACACACACTTAGACGAACCGACAGGTAAGTTTTAGAGCGAAGGGGGACATCATAACAGTGTGGGTCTCACAGCATGTGTTGGTAGAGTGTGTTTGTCTGTGTGTTTGTCTGTGTGTTTGTGTGTGTGTGTGTGTGTGTGTGTGTGTGTGAGTTGGATGTGTGGTCAAAAATATCCAGGCAACACTCAGGTGTGAGGAACCACTGCAGGTTTATTCACGATACCGGGAGCAGGTCACTAGCAACATCATGTTCCAGTAACACTACTCAAAGTTCTCTAGGGCGAAGCCCCATCTTATGCATGTTAATTACATTGGTAATACAAATCACATGAGTACAATGGTCTTTTCCAAAAATCCTCATACATGCAGAAATACAATACATATATACTTCTTGGACATAGCATGTGATCCGTGCGCCATATGCAAGTCATGTGGCTACTCCAAGTAAGTAGATAATTGGTCAATACAATACATATACATCCTTCAGCATTCTCTTGCCATAGTCTAGTTCCTGTCGGGATATTCCTAATATTACTGCCTCAGGCAGAATACCCTTAACTCGTGACAAAGGGGGTCACATGACCTTTATTAGAAAATCATGACATGGAGAGAGCAAATGACAGACAAAGCAAAGTTGATGCACAGTATTGAATGTTTAGAAAGCATATACAGAATATAAAAAAAAATGTTAGTAATCCAAAATTTCTCCTTCAGATGCTTCCAATTCTCAGTACGATTCATCTATGCAACTGATGTCGACTTGCTGTTGTGAGGAGTCATTGTGAGATTTGTGGTTTCTGCCATGGCAAAATAATTTACTCCAATCTATGAGGTTTACGTTTCAGCCATACACATTATGAAGACCAGAAGCAGAAATCTTTATCACTGGAAGTACTCTCAGACTAGAATAACTCAGACACTGTTCATTTGTTTTGCATTCAACGCATTTTGTTTGTGCCAGTGCTTATGCTCAGCAGAGGCTGTTTAGTCACATTTCATTTCGCTAATAATTAGTAATTCAGTAAACACCGTCAATTTCCTCTTTTCCTTCTGTCTGTCACACTCCCCCTTCCCCCCCTCTCTCTTTCTCTAGCCCCCCCCCCTCTCTCCCTCTCTCCTCTCATTTCAATTCTACTCAAGTCAAGGCTTTATTGGCATAACTGTAATATATACAATGTCCCAAATCAAGTGGCCTTAGTCATACTGTAGGCTGTAAAAGAGGTCAGTATAACACTGAAAAACTATGAAGTACGATGTGTGGGGGAGGGGGACACAAAGTCAGAGAAAAGAGTTAGATAAGGAGAAAATTCACCATATACAGTGCCTATAAAAAGTATTCACCCCCCTTGAATATTTCCACTTTTACTGCTTTTATAATTGGAATCTTGATCAATTTAATTTAGCCTTTTTAACAATACATTTCAAAAATCTACTCTTTAATGTCAAAGTGAAAGCAGATTTCTACAAAGTAATTTGCAACAAAGCAACAAAAGGGGAAATATCCAAGGGGGGTGAATACTTTTTATAGGAACTGTATAGTATACAGTTGTGCTCATAAGCTTACTTTCCCTTAGCATACACATGCTAAAGTTGACTAAAGAGGAATAAAAAATCATCTTTTGATCTCTTTTTAGTCAACTTTAGCATGTGTATGCTAAGGGTATGTAAACTTATGAGCACAACTGTATCTATATAAATGGATGACAGAATCCAAATATATAATAAATATATACAAAAGAAAAGCAGGGGAACATGCATTAATGGTCTTTTTTTCTTGTGTGATGTCTTTTCCATGTCCACACAGGTGTCTCGGTAGTGACCTCCCTCCTCTCCCTCTCTTGGGTGCTGGCCTCCTACCACAAGCTCCTGCGCGACTCGCGCGACGACCAGAAGAGCATGAGCTACCGTGGCGCTCTGGTACACCTGCTGTGGCGCATCTTCACCATCTCGTCGCGGGCGCTCTCCTTCGCCCTCTTCGCCTCCGTGTTCCACCTGTACTTCGGCATCTTCGTGGTGCTGCACTGGAGCGCCATGGCGTTCTGGGTGGTGCACGGCGGCACCGACTTCTGCATGTCCAAATGGGAGGAGGTGCTCTTCAACATGGTGGTCGGCGTCGTGTACATCTTCTGCTGGTTCAACGTCAAAGAGGGCAGGACCCGATACCGAATGGCGGCCTACTACGCCCTGGTGCTGGCAGAAAACACCCTCCTGGTGGCGCTCTGGTACGCCTACCGCGACCCGGCCACCACCGATGATTTCGCTGTTTCGGCGCTCTGCGGCGTCTTCCTGTGCTTCGCCTCCGGCATGGCCTTCATGGTCCTCTACTACGGGGTGCTTCACCCCATGGGGCCTCGGCTGCGGCTGCTGGCCAGCTCCTGCTGCGCCGAGCTGCTCTGGGGCCTGCCGCTGCCACCAGAGGCCGAGCCCATGGCCCCCACGCCGGGCCCCCGCGGCTCCCAGGCCACCCCGACCCGCGGCTTGGCCTCGTCCGGCGGGGGGGACTACTACGACGATTCGGAGGAGGCCGCCACGGACACCTGCCTGCCCGTGTTCCAGGTGCGCTCCACGGAGCCCGTGGACGCGGCGGGACGGCCCCTACGGCCCGAGGGGCCCCTCATCAAGATTGACATGCCGCGCAAGCGCTACCCGGCCTGGGACGCTCACTTTGTGGACCGGCGCCTGCGGAGGACAATAAACATCCTGCAGTACATCAGTCCCAACGCCGTGGGGATCAGGTACAGGGATGGCCCGCTGCTCTACGAGCTCCTCCAGTACGAGTCCTCGCTCTGAAGGCATTGCTCCTTCCCTCCCCCAACCACACCCCATTCCGACATTCTCTCACTTTCTCTTTCCCTCTCCTTCCCTCTTTCTCTCTCTCTCTCTCTCTCTCTTTCTGTTTCTTTGTTGTCTTTCACCAACCACCTCCCCTCTTTCCCTATTTCTGAACTGGATCTACTTTGTTCATTTGGTGCTTTCCCTATTTCTGGTTTAATTTTCCTTGTTGTGGTGGTTGTTGTTGGGGTTTTTTCCAACAGCTGAAAGAGTGTACATGATTTCTAGAGTTAATTTAAAAGACAGAAAATTTATTTTGAGAAAAAAAAAGGAATGAGTAGATATTAACTCAGAATTCCTTAGCTTGGGCTGTGTGTGTATGTAAATATATATATATATATATATATATATATATATATATATATATGTTTGTGCGTGTGTGTGTGTGTGCGTGCGTGTGTGTGTGTGTGTGTGTGTGTGTGTGTGTGTGTGTGCGCGTGCGTGTGTGATCACACACCTGCATAGGGGAGTAAATAGATATACATTTTTTAAGTTTACTGTATGTGCTGACTGTATGGATTGATGCGAGTGGTCAAATCATTTGATGGCGTGTCTTTTTCACGTTTGTCTGATGCAAAGCATTATGGGAATGATGGAGGAATGGAGTTGTCAGCATCCTCACGCCAATTTCCCGTTTACCATTCTGTGCCTCATTTAATCTTGAGTGGACATACAAATTACTTGCCATTGCATAAGGAAATAACACAAACAAATGAGGATGATTTGATGAGCAAGATGCACAAACAAGGGTGATATCTGGTAGGATGATGTAGGTCATATTTGTTTTCTAATTGTTGAGAGCATGTTTGTTCAGCAGAACATTAAAAGCACATTTTCCCTCCAGGCCTCAGTGTCCTAAGCCCGATCTTTATCAGTTCAGTAGAACATGTTTTGCTTATCCCTGACCCCTAGTGGAACTACTTAATTATCACACAAAAAAAAGTTGATTCAATTAATTGTAAAGATAGAATATTATTTTTTGAAAGACATGATTTTAACATGAGTGTTAAAGTTACTCTACTGCAAAATCCCTATTTTTCCATGAAAATGGCCAATTAGCCTTTTTCTCATACCTCAAAAATGGATGCAATGCAGCAGCACAAGCATGTCCTCAGCAGCAACAATCATGCACAATAATGAGGCACAGTAGAGATCCTGTGGAGAGAACGATAGTGCTAACCTTAGCATAGGTTGCAAACACTTGTCTTTTTAGCTGAGGAATCAGACCATGAAGTTGGTCTGAGGTAATTAGCCGCATAGTTTCTTCAGAGTTCCATTAACATGTACGTCTCCATTTGTTTTGATCTGCCCCCAAGTCACAGAATGACTTGTGAGGGATGTCCTGGCTGCCTGCCACAGATTGAACTCATTATAGTATGTATACAGGGCAGGCTATGCACTGTTGCAGAAAATGGAGGGGAGACCGCACACAGATTTATGGCGAGATGCTGACCGCATCATAGCCGCACACAAGGCGAGCAGGGCCTATATCTTCAGAGAGATACAATCCTGTTCATCTGAAGGGAAAAAAGCACTCATGGTAGGCAACTTGTTCTTCTGCACAATGTTGACCACAGAAGCACAGGTGTCAATATAAATATATAAGAGTTTAACATTTTAAATGGGTTTTGGACCTTTACCATATAGAGGACGCACACACACACACACAAGTTGCACAAATGTGTTAGTTTGCTAAAACTGCCCTTTCGAGGTCCTCCATCATTCCTGACCTAACAGAGAGTTACATGATTCATTTTCAAAAGGTCATATTATTTTCCTCTTGCCTACATTCTTCTTTCTTTGTTTCTCCATGTATTTATTTATTTATTATACCTATCCCTACAATTGCTTATTTTTTATATTTGTGTATTTTGTTTATTTGGTTGTTTTTTTTTTTTTTTTTTCAAGATGCCTGGTGCAAACACTCTGTCAAACATATGCACCTGTAAACTTGTCAGTTGTTTTCCTAGTCAAGTAATGGGTAACAAATCACAGGCTTTAACTTTTATCTTTGCCTGAATATACCTGAATTTGTACACAAGAACCATTGGTGCAGTCCTCCATTGCACTGTAGTCCTGAAGAAGACTCGTTCCATGCCATTAGGTTTGAAGCCCTGTCCTCCGCTTCTCTATCTGTGGTGCATCTAACCTCAGTGATGATGACATGCATAAGACCCTCGACCCCCTCACAAAACCATGTACGCTTAGAGGCTACACAGCCACTGCTCTCTAGACAGCCTCTTGTTTACTTTAATGTTCAGTTTGCCGTTTTTTTTATTACTTTTTTTATCTGAATCCTGTAGAGGGACTTCATCTGAAGGTTCAAGCCAAAGCAACCAGTTCAGAAACTGTACAACAATATAAACCAGAGGTTTAGCATGTAAAGGCATTTCTGTCCGTCTGTAATTTCTATGTTTGTTTATTGATGGAGGCAGACAACATCACTGAACACCAAGGTGCACTGCGAAAGAGCATGAGCTATTAAAGACCCCACAGTGCCTGTGTGATCGTCTCCGGGCACTTTGTGAGTGTGGGGAAGTGAGGGGCTTTTGCCAGGGATGGAGAGGAAGATGAGGACAGAATTAGAAAAAAAAAAAAACATGGCTGTTTGTTTGACTCAATATCTGCTCGGTATGTGTGTGCACATGACCTGGCATGTGTGAGTGTACATGAACTGTTGTGCTGTGTGTGTGTGTGTGTGTGTGTGCGTGTGTGTGTGTGCGTCTGGGCGCGTATGTAGTCATGTCTAGTATGACTAAGGGTATTTAACAGTATTTGAAGTGTTCAGATCTGTCCTCTTGTTTGTATGACTCCAACCCTGGTTGCTGCTCTGGGCTCTCGTGGCCCCCCCTCAACCCCCTTGCCACTCGTGTGTGAGGTCAGGTATACTCTGATGCAAAGATCTGTCTGTCTATCTATCTATCTATCTATCTACTACTGCAACTACTAGGTTACTCTAGAGTTTCAATGGGGTTCAAGCTGGGAAATCTGGAAATCCTCAGGTGACAATATGCTCTTCTCAAATGCCACATATAAGCATTCCAATACCCAAATCTCAGATCTGACTGACCCAATGTGGTCAGTGCAGCCTATAGTCCCCCTGGTTCCTGGGGTCTGGTTCTCCTCATACTGACCTCCAGTTTTTTTTTTTTGTTGTTTTTTTTATCTCAAGCACTCCACCACAGGGAGTATTAGGAGACTGAAAGAAGTTTAAAACTACCAAAAGAGGCCAGTTGGTCCAAACCAGCAGTCAGGACCAGGGTGTTTAAGTAATGGACATAGTGGTTGTTCCAAACACCTCCCGCCATCGTTCCGTACTGGTTCTTCTATACCACCACTGGATCTCCAGCTCTCCCTGGGTTTTTTGTTTTTTTGTGAGACTCACTGTATCGCTGTTGTTTGCTGACATACTGTCTAGCCTATCTTCCTGGGTTAGTCACAGCTTTTTCCGGTTTCCTTTATTCATATTTCGAAGAGGCAGAGTGGGTGAGTTGCCTCGACTGTCAGGTAGCTGAGCATGGTGCATTCACACTTTAATGCATCCATGATTACTGAGGAGAGTTGGGGGAAGAGAGAGAGAGAGATCTCCTAACAGGTGCAAATACACTGTGATTTCTTCCTTTTGCGCATTTCATACTCACAGCATCGTAGCCACTCTCTCTATGAATTGCCACAAGGTGGCCCATTCATGATCTGTGCTAATTGGTCTACTTGCCATCTGTAATGCTCAACAGTCCTTACAGAGTCCAGGCAGTGTTTTATTATTGCACAGTAGAGGACATTCAAACCCAAACACACATGGCCATGATACGCAGATACTGTAAGTGAGGTGATAAGGCGATCTGCTCATGCCTACCTTACACTTCCTGTGGTGCCTTGTCCCTTGTGGGTGCTTCAGTTCAGCCATGGAAGGCAGTATAGCAAACAACACCTGTGCCAGTGTTTCTTATGATCAGACTCTGTCTCCATCTTATATACCAGTACTGTAATTAAGAAGATTATCAAACCTTGTGCAGGGAATGTTTTCTGTGTAAGAAAACATAACTGTGCTAAAGTGAAGCTAATAAGGGTGGGCAGAAGAAGTCAATTACATGTGTCAATCAAAACAAGGCAATACTACAAATTGATTTGAATGTTGGGTTTCACAAACCCCTTCTCTGTTTGGGGAAGGACTGTAACAAAAGGGTCCCAATTTGAATTGCATTTGGACACTGGATTTGAAAGGGAATTAGAATGTTCACCATCTCATTTGGGTTTGTTTGAATACAAGTCGGCTGCTGAGATGAAGTTTAGCAATTTATTTGATGATTGTTAACGTACTTCTGTCTATGCCTTCCTCTGTCTTGCAAGATGAATGAACTGTAGTGCCAACTTGTTAACCTTTTACTGTCTGTCGTTTGTCTTGTGAACAAAACGTCTGGCCAAATGGAATTATGCCTGCAAAAAAAAGAGGAGAAAAAAATGAAAAAAGTGAGTGGGATACAAACAAAAGCGGGGGGATGGTAAGTGTAGACAATGAGCTTATTGTATTGAATACATCCACCAGTTTCCACAAGCCTTGACTCATTCAGTGACTGTTCTTCAAACAGCCCCTATTTCCTCACCTTGCTCCTAGCATGCCCAGAGAGAGTAAATGGTGATTAGCCTACCCCCAAACACGTTTGCATGTTAGCTTTCTTGCGTGCTGTCTCACCCATTCCCTTGACACGAATCACCGTGAAGCAACTCACTCAAAGCATTTTCTTTTTCTTATATCTTTCTTTCGTTTTTTGGGGGTGGGGAGAAAACAATCTGTGCCAGATTCAGATCCAGAGCCAAATTATTCAATTTCAAACAAAAAAAGGAGAACAAAGGTGCATTTTTTTATTTTTTTTTCTTTTGCCATTTTTCTAAATGGTCTTGTTTCATTTACCTGGTGCTTATACAAACACATTCAAAAGGTGCTACAACACATGATGTGGAACCGCAGGACCCATGTTGTGGCTCCTTGCAGCCCACATGCCATCTCTAGGACCTGCCCTGTGGACCTAACAGGCACCCCCCCCCCCCCAGGAAGAACAAGCACCTCAGTATACCGTTTACAGCAAAACTCCGATCTCACAAATATGGTGCCATTTTTCATTTGAATATGTGTTCCGTATCTGTCTGTTTATTTGTTTTGTTTTCTTTTGTTTGTTTGTATTCAGTCTTCATACACATTTCTCTTGTGAGAGAAATGAAAGCCTAATTTTGCTTCAGAGGCATTTTTTTTCTTTCAAGAATTTAAAAAAAAAAGTGTAAAAGGTGATTGCGGTGTTGTATATTACTGTCATCTCTTTGTCCAAAACCTGTGTGTATTACTTTTGTTATTGTTACTGTAAAATTGGCTGTAATTTTTCTTTTGGAAAAAAAGAGGAAAAGATATAATGGATATTATATTTAAAATCAAATGACTATGGTTGTCAGAATTATTGCTGCTGATTTTTAAAAAAATCAATTCAGCTGGTTTGATGACTAGATTGTCAGATTGTTATTTATTCAACTCCGCTTACCTGGGATAGCCTATTTCACAAAGTTTGGACAAAATATTTTGGTTCCACAGTCTGAACCAGCGAACCAACCAGTCTGAACACCGGAACATTTAATATGGTGTTGGAAAGAGCTTATGAAGTTTCAAAAATGTGTGGTGTCAAATATAGACAAAGGTCATTGAAACTCTATAATTTAGAAACTGATGTCCAGTATTGTATAAACTCTTATTTTTTGATCAACATTGAAAATGTTAATAACATGGTGCTAATGTTTGTTTGTTTTTTCTTTCTTTTTTATACGTTGGTGGTTTTTAGATTACAAAAGTATTATTATGCTGAGAAAAAAAATATATATATATATAATGTCAAGCCTTATTGTAGATCAATATTTCAGACTGTTCATCCCTTAAGAAAAGGAAATAAATATAGTATTTCAAAGTACATCGAAATGTACCTGAAATTGTATGCTGTGACCTACTCACATGCACAGATCTCCCCACAACAGAACAGAGGATGCAGATGTTTATGTACAGATGTGTTTGTGAATGTATAATGATACAATAGATAGAGATTTCCCAGAGTAATACATTGTTGTTTAATAAAGAGCTATTATTATTATTATTATTATTATTATTATTATTATTATTATTATTCACCTTTTAAAGAGCTTGGGGCAATCTCTCATTACGCATATGCTAGCATTAGGTCTTAGGCCTGAAAGATTTGTGAATGGGCATAATGTAGCCTACAAGGCAAATGGAAACGTAAGAACAACGGAACCAATAGATGACAGCAACAGGTGTATGCCTGCTCCCAGATTAGAGTCAGATAAGAAAGAGGGAAGGCCTGCACATCGAGTTGCTTCTTTTAGTCCATATTGCTATGAAAGTAGCTGGTTTGACAATTTAATTCGCGTTTCACATGTTTCCACGGAACAATTATTATTCATGTTAGACTAATCTAGAGGTAAAATGTTTATCCCAGTAGTCAGCATAGATTTAGAAGTAAAACAGTATCATTACAGATATGTTGCCTTTTTCCTCTGATTTGCAATGCATGCTGGGCAGTAGTTCTACGCCCAAAATGGCGGCAGTATTGAAAAGTTTTATGTTGTTTTTGTCCCAGTTTGTAATCCAGTTTTAGGATGACTGGAGTTATTTCTAAACAAAATTGGTCTCAAATGTACCTTTTTGCTTAAGTAGTTTATGCCGTAGTATAGAAGAGATTTTTTTCTGACGAGCCTGGACTACAAAATCAAACCATTTTCAACCGGGGGATGCCTAAGCTCTAGTTTACATTGGGAAAGTGCCACCATTTGTGGCTGAAGCAGGCAAACTGATGTCATCAAGCTGGGAGACCGCGTCCGATTTCTCAGCTCTATAAGCATGAAGAGCATTCGCATATAGACATGGAGGATGATGTTAAGAAAGTAAAAAAGGTAAGTGTAAGCTCAGTCAAAGACTCGCGCTGTTCCGAAGCTGGCTGCCCATGACCAGGCACTGAACAGCTGCTTTTGCTATGCTAGCTAGGATAGCAAACGTGCTGTATCAGCTACCTTCCACGAAAGTAAAAGTCCAGCTACAGCTTGCGGTGATGGTTGTATGGTGCAAATAATCAAATTTACATACATATGTTTTGTCCGGTAAACTAGATCACAGAGTATAAACTTCACTCGCAGATATCCATAAATACCCAACCAGTGGAGTGTAGATCATAGCTCGGCTAATAAATTAGCAAGTCAGGATAACTGTCACAGGTCATGAACAGTTGGTAACGTTACCTTCAGTCTCGTTTGTCACGTTTCTATCTTAACATTACTTTTTTTCATTTACATTGTTTTATACCATATCCTACCGTAACATCCTTTAACGGGTCATATAATACGGTTAAAATGTCGGTGAAGTTTTCAACAGTATTAAGACAACACCAAATCAAAAGCAGTGTCCTGGTTCAATCAAAGAGTCAGTTTCGAGATAAACACGATGTAGGTTCCTCAGGAAGGGAGGTGCTCTCACTGGAATAATTGCACCTCGTTGTCTGTGGATCTCTGCTTCCTGAACTGACTTTCTTATTGTTTAGAAATAATGATGTCAGATGTCAGATATTTCTACTCTTGTCAGAATGTTTTCCACAAATCATGAATCGTCATTCTCTCCTAGTTGGCCTATAAGTGCAGGCTGGCAGACACATTCTTGCCATTCTGGTAATCTCAAATCACGGCAGCCCCACAATTGCTGCCCAGTTTCTTTCCTATCAGAAGCGCACAGAGATGGGAGAATAGAAGGCTGGGTTTTCCCTGCACCGGGCGGACAGGATATGACGGCTCTTCGTCTGCCTACACAGCTCGAGCTAGGGATCCGATATGTAGTGTTCGCCTTCAGTCTGTGAAAAGACTCCTTTAGCAGAAAGGGCGGGCAAGCTCAACAACAGCAGCAGCCAGCCGCAATAACAGCCGTGGCCAACCATCAACAGCTGTGGCCTTTGGACAGCTGAAAACTATTCAAGGACATGCATTCAACCCAGCAGGACTGCCTAGGTTTTGATAGTTGTCTATTTTTACACACTTCTCTGCCACAGAAAGGGCCAAATGCAAATGTGCCATTTTAAGGAAAACTGCCTTACAGGTTAGGCTAGTTAATATAAAAACTACAGCTTTTTGATTAAATATGAACTTGCCACAACTGTTGGTTTGTGTTAATCCACCAGATGGTTCTTTGATTATATCAGTGGAGTTCAAAGAAAAGTTACGTCCCCTTCAATTCTGGCCTCTTTTGAACGTGTGGTTCCTCCTGTGAACAGTTTTTTTTTTTTTGTCTAGTTCCCTCTAGCCCTGTTCACCAGTGTTTGAAGACTGAGATAATAAATAACATGAGCCACTGTAGGGCAAACTCAAAGAGTTGTGTTTGAACTGTTGAACATCTCCCTGCTCATCCAGTGATAGATACTCAATATCCACTAGGTGGAGCCATTGTGGCGCAGAGGTACCAAACGTGCTGTCAAGTGTCATTACAGTGCATGAAAATGCACTGTTCTGTTATCCGAAGTCTTCTTATAATTATTACAGTGCATGAAAATGCACTGTTCTGTCAAAGATAATTAATGCATAATCAACCATCTTTGGTTCTGTTATCCAAAGATGTTTTCTTCTTCTCCCAAATTTCTGCGTGTAATTCAGCTTCAACCGTTTAACGTAGAAACTTTGTTCAAACTTTGTAACGTAGGTCTTGAAAAGGACACTTGAGGAATGTATTTTTCACTTTTGTAAACTTTATACTTTTTGAGATATTAATAAAAAACAAGCTTATTTTTCCCCATAGACTTTGCATTGGTACTATGACATCACAATGGGCTAATTAACTTGATTTGCACCTGTATAAACTTCCAGCTGCTCAACTAGGCCCCATCAAAAAGCCAGTTAAACTGATTGCACCTGTATCAACTGCTTTCTGCTCAACTAGGCCAACTCTCTCTGTGTATCTCCATTCTACAAGGATATGAGGCACATTCCATCCAACTTTCTAGCCATTCATCCTCTTCCAACCATTTGCTCATCCACCCATTAAACTATCCCATCAACATCCATTAAACAATCTGCCTATCAACATCCATTCAACTCTCTATCAACATCCATTACACTATCTACATTTAACTTTTAAACTATATACTCTGTCGCAGGCTTTAAGCATAAAATCTGGCTTGCTTAAGATACAGATCCTGTTCAACTATTTCCTCTGCCCACAACTAGGGCTGAAACGATTCATCGAGTTACTCGAATAACTCGATAACAAAAATTACTCGAGGCAAAAACCCTGCCTCGAAGCCTCGTTAAATTCCTATGACGCGCAGGGATCTGATTGTTCCACACGGACCGTTGTTCAGGAAGCACACCACTAGCGCGTGAATCGTAAGGCTCCGCCTTAACAATCTTTGGTGATACATTCTGAATTTACTTGGCGCGATGGCGGAGTCAAGATATCCATAAATGGCAGAGAATGTCTAAAGTTTTCAAGTAAAGTTTTGGGATCATTACATACTCAAAAAGGAAAAGAACAAGCATCTGAACCTAAGGCCATCCTTAAAAATATTTTCGTTTGCCGTAACCCGACCGACCCTGTCAATTTAGAACCGACCCAAATATTTATTTTTTTCCCCTTTTAGTCTGACCGACTTGCCGGTTGTAAACTTGCGTTAATACCGACCGATTGTTTTTTTTACTCTAAACAACCAATACAAATGCAATAAAATAATAGTTCTTTTAGTAGGCCCAAGTATTGTGAATATAAATTGCCTACATGCAAACGTGGCTCACTTAAAAAAAAAACCTGTGGCGTCATCTCTACACCATTGGTTTTACGCATGTCACTTCGTTTAATTCACACAAACTGATAACGCTGTTACGAAGTTCTGGAAGAACTGTGGCCAGATCTTTTCTCATCCCTTCTCCCCCTAGTCTAGCGGTGACCGTGTCGGAGTATTGAAATTGGTTGTGGTCTATTCAGCATTTCTCAAAATATGGGTCCGCAACATGGAGACTGCTGGTCCGCGGAGTCGTGGAGTGAAATTAGGCCCGGTGCTTCATCTGATAATTTGCTGCGCAGTTGATCAAGAAACCGCGGATCGACGAAAAAAGAAAACAAACGTTTCTGCTATCGATGTCATTAAACATGGAGCCCTACAATTAAGTGGTGGTATGAGCATTCATTCAATGCGCGTCTGCGCGAGAGAAACTGAAACTAATCGATAACGTTGGTATCAAAGCTCCGCTTCAACCTGTTGGAAGGCTATTTATTTATTTAACGACGTTGTTTTTTGGAACTTCCTTAGACACAGAGCAGAGACTGTATAATACACTGTATAGCATTGAGTATTGTATAGTCAAATTTCAATATAACGTGGCCAAGAGCTATTGTAGCCTTCTTTCTGGGTACATGTAGATGAGCCCTATGACCCAAAAGTCTGCCATGACCGGGCCTCAGGTCAAAGAAGTTTGAGAAAGGCTGGTCTATATAACCTGCATCAGAATGAGGTTTGCAATGGTGCACCTGAAGGCACGGGTTGAAGACCCAGTCAGTTACGTCACAATATGCACATTTGTGTAAATTCATTCCTAGGTAATCACCATGACCAAAATTGAACTTTTTTTTTTACTTTGAATCTTGAAAAAAAAAATATTGACCTACCTACCGACCCATTTTTAATTTCTTTTGGCTGTTACTGCAAACAAAAATATTTTTAAGGATGGCCTAAATATCCACTCCATGCTGTTTCACCAAGCGTCAATAAAGTGGGCTAGGCTATTTATCAATCTATCTAGCCTATCTATCTATGTAGCCTATAGCCTACATTGATGTTGGCTGATTTTAATCACATACTGTATTTGTAGCGATGTCGTGATGGCTTGTTTAGCTTTGATGTTTTTAAGTAAGTAAACTTATTCACGTTCAATTGCAAGACAGTATGCCTAAAAAAGAACCCCTCACACACATGCATGCACCCTCATCTTTCCTCAAGCACCGCACGCGTGCACACACACACAGGTTGCTAGGTTACCATAGCAAATAGGCTCACCCCAGAAATTATTTTTTTAGTAGCCTAATGGTAAATGCTGCAGGTGTAGAAATCTACATAAAACAGATATTTATGTTGATGTCAGGTCTAGATTACAGCATAAAACTTGTTGTAGGCTAAACTACATTAAATTGCTTTCCCTCTTCTCCCTCCCAGCACTTCACAACATAGTATGGACAGCTTTGTTCGCCCAGCTAAGTCATGCACAAGAGGCTGCAATTTTACAGAGAGCATTTTGAACATTATTTCATGGATGGCACTGGCACTTAAAAACACTAAATGGGTAAATTGCAATAAATGGGCTTAGTTTTGTAGCCTAATCTTGGAGTTAGAATAAATACCTCTGTGCCAATTGCTTGATCATTTTACAGCCATGTCATTTTCGTTATGCATTATGTGTTTTGGTTGTTTAAAAATGCAAAAAAAAAATTATCCGATTAATCGATCAATAAAGTGCTAGATTAATCGATTACAAAAAGAATCGATAGCTGCAGCCCTACCCACAACTGTTTCAAAATAAATGTCCTCACTACAATAATTCACTATTAAATGATGTAACTATTTAAACTACTCAACTAACTGTTCAGCTGCCAACTATGACTCCTGCCAACTGTTCCTCCAAATAAAAGTTTGTTTTGCATTTTATGTTAATATACATGTTTTTATTTTTTTGCACTGGTAATTTCCTTGAAATTATATTTTCTAGTTAAAATTAGGTGTCCTGAACCAGACAGGTTGGGAATGTATGCTCTTTGGAGTTAATCAGGACCAAAGTTCCCCTCACTCTTACTTTGCACTGTGTTGGTGTCTTGCTAGGCCTATTTGTATTCATTTGATGGTAATAGCCCTGTTAAGAAGCCTGTTTTTGTTTGTGACTGTCATCTGTATTAATAATCCCATTTGCAGGGCAAATATGATTATTACCTATTTTTGGGTCTATTATAAACTGTAACTGATCCCCTTATAAGACCACAGACAGCTATTTTGGTAATCGGTGCCAATTTTTAAGGAAATTACCGTAAAATTCTCTGATTGCAGTTTCTTAAACGTTGCCTAAATATTTTCAGCTTTCCTTACTCGTCTATGCCAGTGAGCTGAATAGCTTTAGCGTGTGGACAAAACAAGGCGTTCGAATTCAAAAATATTTTCACCATTTTCTGACATTTTATCAATCAAACAGCTAATCAATTAATCAAGAAAGTAATTGACAGATTAATCAGCTATATATAAAATAAAAAAAGAATCATTAGTTTCAGCATTAGTTGTTATGTTACCTACATATGTCCTGTTGATATGGCCATGGCTGCAGGAGAGGTTGCTAAATAATTGAATTGGATGCAGCTTGAGACCCAACCGTGTGTGTGTGTGAGTGAGAAGGGGGGATCATGTGTCTATCCAGACAGGTCACCTAAAACCAGGTGAGCCAGTATGGACTGCCGTGCCAGAACTCCTGTTTCAGTTTGATTCTGTTTTGAATCCCACACCTTAGGGGAAAAACGGTTATCTTGTTGATGCCTCCACTCAATCTTCTAGATATAGCCTAAATTCCAGAGAGTGTTTAGGCCTGTGTGAAGATGATGTTCCTCTCCCTCTTGATTGTTCAAACATCATGTGTCTCTCTCCATGTCTCTTGACTTGTTCAACTAGAACCCTTCCGTCTGTCTTTTGTGAGTGGTCTTAGCTACATTTTTTCCAGATTAGAATTCTACAGGCTCTAGGCTAGATCGTTTAGCCTGTTCTCAAATCTCAAATCCATCAGAGAATCTCTGTGTTAAATGCATGTAGGGGAAACCTGTTTCATTTTGGTGACAGTATGACTCTCTGATTATCTCTGAATAGACTGGTAGGCTTGCCAATGTTTGCATTAGGCAATGACTCCTTAGTTCCTGCACCCCTTGTGTACAGACAATGGGCAAATGTTTTGTCGTTCTATAGTGATATTGAGTGAATGACTGCTGAAGAAAGTTGCATTGGCCGATAAGTTAAATAATCTAGTTTAGCCTAGGCTAACTCTTCAGTTGGAGCATTACAAGAAGTCGCAAATTATAAGTAGTCACGTAGTTTCATCACAGGAAGTTGTGGTTGGTGTCCTTCCTGACAAACTGACTGTCACAGTTGTAGCCTAGCTACAGGGGTGTATATTTGAGTGTGTGTCTGTATGATGTTGTTTTATGTTTTTGTTGTTGGGGGGGGCGTGGGTTGTCTCTGGCTTGTCTTAATGGGAGGGTACCCATATCAAAGCTAATCAGGGCTCAGGTTACCTGCTAGGAAGAGAGAGAAATGGAGAAGAGAGAGAGAGAGAGAGATCAGCCACACTGAAGACTGTTGTGCGGATGTACCCATCTTTGTCACTGCTCCCGTTCTGAGTATCAGACCTTTCTGGGGGAAGCTTCAATGGATTACGAGGTATGTAGGACAGCCAGGCATGCAACTGGTTCCCCTTTTAGCTCTTTGTGTAAAATAATTAGCTTTGTCATTTCCGAATGAGGACCATCTGGCATTGAAGTCATTAGGACAATGTGTTTTTGTTTGGTCCTTGTGACTACAGGGGCCTGAAAGTGTGTCAGAAATAAGAAATTCAAAGACTCGGAAAACATGGTCCAGAGCTTAAAGGGTCTGTGTGCTTTTTTTTCTAGGTTGGAGGAGAAAATACAGTGTGCCTTTTTCCTTTTTTTAATTTGTTCTGAGCCAAGGTTAGTGGTCAGCTAAAAGCCACAGACAAAACAGGCCATTTTTTCCATGGATGTTCATATCATTACTCTCCGTTTAACATTCATGACTCCTATTTAACAAAAAAAAACTCCAGTTAATGCAGTCCTTAGACTTTTTAATTGTGTTTTCTTTGACCAAGGCAAATGAGAGTTGGATGGTCAGTTGTAACATGCTGCCCAGTCTTTGGGGCTGGAGTTGAGGCTGTTCATTGGTAGAAGGGGGTCACTTGCGCTTCAGCCTGGGTGGTGCTCACGGAACAGGACGCAGAAGTCAAAAAGGGAGATCCAAGGTCTAACAAGAGCCAAGGAGCAGGACCGGAGCACTCGATGCTTAACATGATTTTTATTAGTGCAAACTGACTAACGTTTCGACGCCCATGCGTCTTCTTCAGAGTCCGAAGAAGACGCATGGGCGTCGAAACGTTAGTCAGTTTGCTAACAGTTTGTGCTGAAGATGCTTAAAACAGAGATGGAAGTAAGGGGAGTGTTTGCATGCAGAGCCGTTTTGCTGTGACCACAGGTATAGTGATCTAGTGGCAGTGCTGCTGGTGGGGGGTGCTCAGGTCAGGTCACCATGGTTGCAGTATCCACGACGGCAACGATTGTAGTCTGAAAGCAGCCAATGTTGTTTATACACAATTATTTCTTTTTTTGTTGTTGTTTTTCAAGACTCATGATGGTGAAGATTCTGTCGTACTTGCGCACCAAAACATAGTTAAAATCGGATCAAACAGTCACACGGTATAATAAAGTATTGTGTTGTAGCTATTGTAGCAGACAAATAATAATGTGAGGGCCTCACGTTGCTATTCATCCAAAATAGGATGACTGATCAAAGCTACCGAGTAGCACCCGTAATTCTCTTCAATCTTTTGATCTCGCCACCATTTCCTGTGTACTTGTTACCTTTGAAACTGCCACAGTGATGGAAACGCACAACCAAACTACATCCAACAAAACAATGTTTTGTTTTTCTTTTCTGTCCACCCCCCTCTTCTCTTTCTCTTCTATATTTTCTCTTTCTCTCTCTGTCTCTCCCTCCTCAGCCTGGTCGCCCGTCTCCATTCAAGCGTGTCTTCCTGAAGGGGGAGAAAGGGAGGGACAAAAAGGCCCAGGAGAAGTCGTCGGAGCGTCGGGCCCTGCACACCTTCTCCCTGTCTCTACCTGACCACCGCATCGACCCTGACATCCTGCTCAATGATTACATTGAGAAAGAAGTCAAGGTAAGAGCTCCGATTGTCCCAGCTTAACTGTTTTTAAGTGGCACCAAAATAGCTCTCATGACTTGAAACCTTCAAAAATTTGACGCTGTTCATCTAAGTCTCTATCAGAATTAAAGGTTCAGTCCACGTTTCTGGGCACAGGGTCTTGGAGTGGTGAAAATTAGTGTAGAATTTTCCCATCATGCATTCCTGTCTGTAGATATCAGGCAGGTTACTGCTGTACCCATAACTGGAATGTTACAGTTTCACAACCATCCTTCCTGTTTTAATGGGAATACTGTTATTAGGAAATCATACATGGTCATTATTCTTCTAGTTTTAATATGGCAATATTCACAATGTGGCGTTATTATGATTTATGGTGTGTTTATATGCAAAAAGTTACCCATGTGCATTATTTGCAGAGCTGTCCACACTGTTTTTTTAATTATTATTATTATTATTATTATTATTATTGAACGCAACTATTCAGATCTATTACGGTGTGGTGTTAACTTTGTATAACTGTCTACATAATTGAGAGGATTTTTTTATAATGTTGTTTCATATTGTATATCACAATTTCTCCACAGCATATTGAGACTAGAGTTGTTTTAGCCAGATCACCCAGCTCTACAGTATGTTGAGCAAGAATGATAGATAGTGTGATGTATTTTTAAACACACACTTGATATGTGTTTTTTTTTTGTTTTTTTTTACTACAGTATCTGGGGCAGCTGACGTCGGTCCCTGGGTATCTGAATCCTTCCAGTCGCACAGACGTGCTGCAGCTCATAGACAATGCCAGGGTGAGTATCTTACACATGTACAGTACTTCCGCCCATCTGGCAGACACCTTCATCCCAAGAGACTTCTCGCTAAAGTAGAGGTCAAGGCAAGCAGATGGTTGATTATGCAGAAAGCATTGAATGCAACATCAAAGCCATGACTGGAAGTTATTTGAAGATGTGGAAGGTGATGAGGAAGTCTTGAGATGTCATGACTATCTCAAGACTATTACTCATATATTTTTTCACAAATTTTGTCTATACTCCTTCTCTGTCGACCTTAATTTCTTTCACACTTTCTTTCATTGTTAATCAAATCAAATCACATCAAATCAAATGATGCTTTAGTGGAATTAATGAATAAAGTCATTGTGGCCAAAGCTACAGGTGCGATAACTGTTCCCTCTTCCCCCTGCTCCTCCAATTCTTCTCTCTATCCAGAAGTCGCACCAGTTGGCAGGCCATCTGACTTCTGAACAGGATGCGGTGGTGAGCCTGTCTGCGTACAACGTGAAGCTGATGCGGCGCGATGGAGAGGACATCATCCTGCGCGTGCCCATCCACGACATCGCTGCCGTCTCCTACATCAGGGACGACTCCCTGCACCTTGTGGTGCTCAAGACTGGTACAGTCTCATTCATTTGCTCTCTCTCTCTCTCTCTCTCTCTCTCTCTCTCTCTCTCTCTCTCTCTCTCTCTCTCTCTCTCTCTCTCTCTCTCTCTACAGCTTTGCGCAAAATAAAAACTATTTGTCGAAGTTCGACAAAGCACAATTGCAAATGGTCGGTCATGCAATGCGATTAAACATCTTCTTTTTATCTTCGCGCAATAGTAATTTCAGATAAATGTGACAATGGACAAAATCTGATACGTTTTGACAGTTTATCTCCAAATGCATCCACCAAAAACTGTGGTATTGGATCGCCCCCTATTACCACCAGCCCCGTGTTTCTGTCCTCTTACGTGTATGTGCCACTTACTATTCATTTCTATACAAACCAAGACGGCGGATTCCTAAAGAAACGCAAGCAACCACACCATAAGTGTATCTAAATTATCTATGTACTAAAAATTACATTTTACCGTGACTCAAAGAGCTATAAACAGTCTTGTAAGGCTGTGTGTACAAATCCGCTTGGAGCTCCAGTGGAATTTTGAGGTAGCGACGAGATTTCTCAGTCTAACCGTTCATGTGCCGTTGAAAGGGTGGAAGTAGACGACCCACCAGGCCAGCACTAACCTCCGAACGCGGTAAACAAAATCGGATATTTCAGGCAGTAAAAGCCCCGGTAAGAACCAAACCAGATTTGGTTCAAATCTACACACCTGAAAAATGTGAGGTTCATTTATCAAATGTTATTTTGAAGTATTAAAAAACATCGTTGTTTTAGAATTTTCGGACAAAATGGGTGATAAATGGAGGTGTTACGATAGTTAAATTGAAGGGGTCAGAGTGTAAAGGGAGGGAAATATCGGAAGTTAAACCCTTTATACTTGGCAGCGACAACGTGTGAAGGATGGCATAGTCCACATTTAACATTATAAATGCTTGGTGTCATAAAGGTGTCATTGCTTAGAGTATGCTTGCACCGATGTCCTCACCTCAAACCAACTTTAAAAATAATCCGGTCTCACAAAAGGCGCCACCCTTTTGAATGCATTTAGTGTAATGTGACACACCCGGCTTCACACAGGAGGAGTTATTAACTCAGCTCTCTAAGCTTTTCAAGCTATGCAGACAGGTATGTTCGAACACTGATGTGGAGCAACTTGAGTCACCCATACACTTATTTTAAATACACAAGTTGTACAAGTGACTTCCTGACATGAGCATATATTTGAAACCTGAATTGGTGACGGTGATGGTTACTGTGATGTGTAGCGGTTCTTCAGCCCTTTCCTCGATAAAGGAAATGTATCAGTTCATGATAAACCTTTCCACGGTTTTAACAGACTTTCTTTGTTTACTGTGTCTCTCTCTCTCTCTCTCTCTCTCTCTCTCTCTCTCTCTCTCTCTCTCTCTCTCTCTCTCTCTCTCTCTCTCTCTCTCTCTGAATTTCTGGCATGTAGAAATTGTCTGTATACAATTCCCGAGTCGAAATGTAATAATGGCTGAATTCCCTAAAAATATTGTGCATTCTGTGTATCTTTCATCCTTTCTTCTAGGTACTGTATAGGATATTTTTATGCCTCCGAGCTGGCGATAGCCGTAGCCGGAGGCATTATGTTTTTGGGTTGTCCATCTGGATCTCGTCAGCTTGATATCTCGAGCGCCTCAAGGCACGTGCCTCAAATATGGTACGAATGTTCAATTGAACTCAAAGATGTACTAATTCGATTTTGGACATCAGAGTTTAAAGTCACTATGACCACATGTATGTCCCATTCTCGTGAACGCGATATCTCAATAATGCCCAGAGGCACGTTCTTCCTTGGGCTAAAAGATCAACTGGTTCGATTCCTTTCAACTCTATAATCTATGTACTACATGCCTCGCCACACAAATTCATGGCTGTGCGGAGGTATACTATCGCAACGCGGTAATTCCAGTTTATTATATACAAATATAAACAAATGTGTGTTAATCTGTATTTGGTGTGTGTTTGTGTGTGTGTGTGTAGCCCAGGACGCTAGCGGTTCCCCCTGTCCCAGCACGTGCCCGGAGCTGTCCAAGTCCCCCACGCTGAGTTCGCTGTCGGAGAGCGGGGCTGTACTGGTGGAAGCCTGCTCACTGCTTGTACTCGCTGTAGACAACAAGGTGAGCAGCCCCCACACACACACACACACACACACACACAAAAGCCAACAAGGTGAGCAGGCCCACATGCGCGCGCGCAGACACACACACACACCCTGATATTAGCATTTACTTTTCTCTCCAGCAGACAGTCTGTAAGAAATGTATTTCCACAGCTCCACTGCAAGCTCATAACAGCATGAAGGTCATGTCATATGGAGCATATGTACCCGTTCAGACATTAATCTCAACTATGGTATACTCTGAGCATGTAAATGTCAGACTCCTCAAAAGAGTGCCAGGGGGTTTGCATACATTGAGGACATGATAACATCCGAAATGATATAATCTTTTTATCCATCCTCTGAACCTTGCTCAGATTAAACTCATCTTGTGCAACACCAGGCAAGGGAAGACCAGTGTATTTATATAGCATGTGGGCAATTCCACGCAAAACTGTCACATCCGTAACGCCAACACAATACCATGGTATTTAGTTGCCGTTATGGACGTGACAGTTTTGTGTGGAATTGCCCATGTATTTATATGCCATGTTGACTGAAGTCCTGTACACAGTGCTGCCGCTCCCACTACGCGCATCACACACTGTGCGTAGGGCACCAAAGGACAGAGAGGACACCGACATTTAGCCATTTAGTAGCTTCACTGCAAACTGTGTTTCACTGTTCCTTTAATATGACGTTTACAATGTCATATTGCACCAACGCCACGTTACATGCAAGGATGATACTTTTTTTGGTCCTCTCTATCTCCACCACGTAGCAGATCTAACTTTACTTGCTCCTTAATTGGGAATGCGTGCGCAGGACAGGAGCATGCAGGAGAGACGGTGGCAGATTCCAACTGGCTTGTCATTGTGTATCTTCTTTTTAATATAAGACACGTTTAAAAGGAAATCATGAAGGCAACAAAGACGAGGCTATAGGAGTTTGCGAGGTTATCCGGTTCCCACTATTGACGTTTTTAAATTCAGATTGGTGAGATGGCTCTTTAACATGCGCTGCAATCAATGTGATTTGGAACGTAGACAGGAATATAAAGACTAGTGTACTACTTTGCCTTTGTAGAATGGAATTGGTGAGTCTTCAATAATTTGTTTTCCAAGCATTTACATGAAACACAACATGATATGCCGAGCCATCTGAAAGGCATTCCATTCAGATAGCTAGGTGGCCAACAGCGGCCCTGCCTGTACAGTGACTGATGGTGACATGACGCAGAGTTGTAAAAGTCCAGCTTCTGGTGACATGTCCTAAACATGACTATGAATCCTCAGTTATCTGCAGTTCTGTATGAAAACAGAGCCATGAGAGAACTGAGAATTGTAACCAGACTGATTCAAAGCTCAAAGTGGGATTAGTTGTAGATGGACTGAAACTTTCTAAATGGGAAGCTAGTTACTCGCACAGTGAATGCAGACCGAAATAAAATAGTCTTGATTAGTCACTGTAGCCATTTACTGCTAATTTGTGGATTCAGTGCATTCATATTTTTAAATATTTGTTTAACTTTCTCATGTTCTCTTGGGCTAAAATCCATTTTAGCCCTGAGTAAACCTTTTCAGTACTTTCCACTACTTTGCTGCTTTTTCTGTATAAACACTGGTTTAACATTTGGCGCTCACACCTTATGTGATTATGTACTGAAGTGTGGGAAGCCACCCTGATGGCACATGTTTGTGTATTTATTTATGAAAATAGAAACGTCTATATAACTGCTTTGAACATTTCTTATCATGATCAGCTATTGTACATGTTTTAGAACATTCTAACATGTTTAACAAGATTCCGTCTTGTAACAATTCAAGGTTCTAAAATTCGATGTTGAATTCAATGAACCCAGATATTCTTCAGAGCGTTCATTTTCCAACATTCCTGTCACACCGGTGTAACGGTACACCTTTACCTTTACCAAGGGGCCAGAAAGACGTGAAGCAGTTGCAAACAGATGCAAATTAGCTGTGTAGTTGTTTATGCATTTTAGCTGACACTTTTATCCGAAGCAACTTACAGATACCAATTGCAGGGGTAAGTCTCCCTGGAGCAACTCGGGATTAAGTGTCTTGCTTAAGGGCACAACGATGGCAGTTGGGAATTGAACCCACAACTTTTGTGGATACTGCATGCTAGCCGAGCTCCTTAACCACTACTCTACCATCACCCTAACCGCGTAGCTAACTCTGTTTCAATGTGGTTTGGATTTATGTGGCCCCTGTTAATGAAACTAATAAACTCAACTCCACTCTGCTACACTGGTGTTCTTGTTGCAGGCAGCTGCTGAAGAATTGTGCCTGCTCCTCAGTCAGGTCTTCCAGATTGTCTACACCGAGTCCACCATTGACTTCCTGGACAGGGCCATTTTTGACGGAGCAACCACTCCCACCCGACACCATTCCCTCTACAGCGGTGAGGGGCATACTGAGACGTGTCTCGGAAATGTACTGACCGGACACTATAGAGAGAGTGCTGTATGGAGACCCTCCACAGCCCCTGATTTAAATGACTGAAAGATTGCCAAGTCGAGCCAGAAACAAGCAAAGTTCAATTCAGTGAACTTTAGTTTTCCGTTAGGTGCCTAACATGCATCAGTGTGTGTCCAGTTCATACAGCATGCTCATACAACATGGCACACACCACATGGAGCCAATTAGCCACACACAAACTCTCTCTAAAATCTCACTTTAACTAAAGCTATGGTGTGGGGTGGGTGTTTGGATGCATTGCACTGTTCCAACTATGTTTTGCTTAGGATGTTGCTCTTGGTATTAAATGAGCAAAATTATTTTGTCAAGTTTAGCTTTAGATATTTTTTGGTCATTGCCTGACTTTGCATGTAGTCATGTAGATTATGTCTATATAATGTTTATATTTTCCTTTGCAGAGCATTGATTCATTTCATTTACTTATTTATAAGGACAGTGCACATTCATTAACATATCTGTAAATGCCAGCCGGCTAATTTTCAACTGTAGTCCTTTGCCAAGATGTTATGAGAACCATCAATTGACTTGGTCAGTTGATTGACAATGTAGTTTATAAACCATAATGATACCATCATACTGTGTGTGTCAAATGACCGCTGTGCTCTGTGTGAAAGAGTATTAGTAGCAATAGTAGTGGTGGTAGTAGTAGTTTTATTGCCATAATGTGATTTTCTAATTTGGTTTCTCACTGTTTGAATTAGATGATTCTGGAAAGGATGTCAAGGAGGCCTTCGAGGCAGAAGCCAGTACCTTGTAAGTTTGATTCTTCCTGTTCTTCAATGGGCTATATGATGATTCATTCGATTCGTTCGATTCGTTCCTCTACTGACGCACATGTCCCTTGTCCAATACAAGTTCATTTCAGAGTTCTCTGGAGGCGGGCGGACACTCACCATGCCCCTCCCCATCCTCTACACCGGCGTCGCCACAGACCAAAACGGCCAGTGACAGCGAGCTTAGCACCACCGCCACAGAGCTCCTACAAGACTACATGACTACGGTGTGTGTGTGTGTGTGTGTGTGTGTGTGTGTGTTTGCATTCATAGTCTAGTGCATTCAGAGCTCATAATGTATTTGTGAGTTTTGGTGTCCAGTCCATCTACACTTTATGATTCCTCTCCTGAGTACCTAACCACCATAGCTGCAGAGCAAGCACGTTCATACTGTGATCGACAATCATACACTCTTAAAACAAATGTCTTGCAGACAACACAGACTGTGTACACTCTTGAAACAAATAACAAAAGCAATGTGTTGGAAACTACACAAACTGTGTTGTCCCTATCTGCTGATTCTGATTCTGAGATGTGTTAAAAACAACGCAAGTTGTGTTGTTTTCAACACATTTATTTTAAGAGTGTACAAATGAATGCGTGTCCTCGTATTTTTGGTTTCTGGATGAGGAGGACAATCGTACACCCAGGGTTTCCACGATCATGGAAAATCTGTAAAAGTCATAGAATTGTAGAATCCCATTTTCCAGACCTGGAGAAATCGGTGTGCACAACACAAATCACAGTATTAACAGACCAGCTAGGCCTCTGATGATCAATATAGCCTACATGAATAAACATTTTAATTCATATTTAATATTTCATAAATAAATTAGGTAAATCTCATGCCAAACCCAATTTACCAAAGGCTATAAGGGCATTAGAGATCTATGAAGGCTAAGAAAAACTGAGTGTTCTGAGTAGGCTATTATGTGCAAATAGTATAGAGAGTCTAGAGTAGGCATATGATCTACACAGAATTGATCAAATTAAAAAGTTGAACACAGGTAAGCACTTTTGCATAATTTCATCGAGTGCTCAAATGTATGCACTGTTTTTGACCATTTCTGAACTGAATAAATATTCCACCTGTTTGTGCATAGTTAAAATTCTAAAGCGCAAAATGGTTACAGCACAATTATCTCCATAAATATAAATAAGTGAAGTTTAATTTCTTCTCAAAGTGCACCAGATTAATAACCTGACTCTCGCCAGATGAATTTTGTTCCACCTAGCTCCACTCACATCCATCTGGGATCGGTTCCGTTAAGAGTGATTTCGGCACCAGATTGTATGGTAGAGCCAATCAGGATGCAGGGCGGGAGTTTCATAGATGTGACGTAGCGTAGAAGCGACTGTGAGACTGTTCTCAGCGTCACGGGTTGGCTTCGATGTGAGTGGTTGAAGTAGCACGTCAATAGATGACGGACAAGTGGCTTATCCAATCATATGCAAGAATTTTTTGATAAGGCCCAGCCTTCTGAAGCACCACTCCAATGGATTGATCCCAGATGGATGAGTGGAGCTAGGCGGAACGAGAGTCAGGTTACCAGATTGATGCATTTAAACGTATACTTGTACTTAATATACTTCCAGGGAGCATGCCCCAGACCCCCCCTAGATGTGCTCCAGTGTAGTTTTTGGTCTAGTGACTCCCAATAACATCAACTCACTGATTTTAATCACTTCCTTCATAGACATAGAATGGTGAGGGAGGAAACACATTTTATTCAGTGTTGTCATCTTTCATACACTGCATAAACTGCTTATCTCATAAAATCTGACAAAGTGTTATTAACAGGTTTCCCACGGGTCATGGAATTTCTGGAATATCATGGAATTTTAGAAAGTCTATTACATGGAAAGTCTGGAAATTTTTGGGGCAAAGTCATGGAATATCAGGGAATTTTGTTGTAGCAGTTTAAATTTACTTGCCAAATACATTAATACAGATATATTTCCCAGCAGAATTGTTGTATATCTGGTTATTAGCTGTTTGAGTAGTTGTAGTTAGCCTAACTTTGTTTATGACCATTTATTCATCTCCCACAAAAAAGTAAAATATTCTTGAACACTCTGCAGCTGCTCTAAAATCTTTGGTCGGTAATTGTACCATTCATTATATAGTAGGTCATGGAATTTCAGTTTTTTTTGTCAGGAAAGTCATGGATTTTTGGCTCATGGATGCATGGATATTTGAGTACATTTGAGTGGGAACCCTGTATTAATCTTATATCAAGATCAAAAAATGTAGTTGGTATTGTTTTCAGAGTAAAGAGCCTTACCTAGCGCTTTCTCGTAAAATCATTTGACTTCATTTAAGAAAAGTTTGATTTCTTAAGACGTCTCATCCTGAAAAAAAGCAAATTTGTCTGCCCGTGCGTTAACCAAATTTGTCCTAAAAACAAGCAAATTTGTCTACCAGTGCATCGAATATATGTCTTGATAAGACTCTTTAAAAAAGTCAATCTTTTTAAATTAAGTCAAAATGATCTTTCATGAGAGTGCTAGGTTAATCTGTATAAACAATACCAAATAGATTTTTTGATTTTACTTAAGATTAGTAACACTTGACTAGAATTTTTTGCAGTTTAATTGGCCCCGACCTGTGGCGTACAGTAAGCAATTTTGTATTTCATTCAAGGTCATTGAACAGTCATGGAAAGGTTTTGACATTTTTGTCAGTGAAAATGGGTGAGAACCCTGTGCACCAAATTCAGTTCCAATCCTATGCTGTCTTCCTCATAGTCCTCTCTTCAAGACAATCTGCAATGCCTCTTCTGATGCCACTCCAATCCCTTTCTCTCCTGCAGTTGAGGACGAAGCTCTCCTCACAGGAGATCCAGCAGTTTGCCACTTTGCTGCACGAGTATCGCAACGGCGCCTCGATCCACGAGTTCTGCATTAACCTCAGGCAGCTGTACGGAGACAGCAGAAAGTTCCTCCTCCTTGGTATGCACAACTTCCTGCTGACACAGGATTTTTGTTTGTTTTTGGTCATATCCATATCAACATAATCTGTTGAGGAAGTTATGATTTTTTTTCTTCATTGTGATTCTAAAAACACCACAAATCTGGGTCAGTCTCCATTCAGAAGTCTTGTCAGACATTGTCATAAATCTGTCTCTAGTGCAGAATACAACACAAGCTAATCACCACTGGTCACAGATCAGTTTCTGAGTCTGTCTTATCATAGATTTCCTTGGCATGTTACTGGAGTCACTGGTCTCGGAACAGCCATTATGGGCTTTTAACCATCGGAGTGTGGTCAGGCATAGGCCGCATTTGGGCAGGAAACATGTGCATTCCCAGACCTTGCGGCTGGCTGTTCCATTATCCCATCATTTCTGAGAGCTCTTAGTTTTAACCACACAGATTTAATAGATGACCGCCTTTTCCTGACTAAATTACCAAATGGGCTGGTTTTTATTTTGGTTTCTTTAACCAGCCAAGCATCAGGGGAGGCAAAGTTAAAAATCTTTCGAGGCAGAGACCCCATTTGGATACGATGTAGGTACCCTCGGCTCTGCCAACTAAACCAGTTCTCTGAACTCTGTTCTCAATTCTCAGAGCAGGATTATGCAGCCAGAAGAGCTTGAGGCCCAGTCAGCAATATCACTTTGTTGCCTTTACTGAAAATAAATGTTACAAAATCATTTAAATGCTTAGCAGCGCCCTCGTGTGTCGATTGTAGGGATTAAACCACAATGTGTCCAACTTGTAAGTTTCAAACCCACATATTTGCTCTGACTAAGCAATCCTTCAAATGGTTATTGCTCAAAGAGCAAACGCGTGTATCTGAAAATGCTCTGGATCATTTTCTTTCCGGGGCGTTTGGTTTTACTTGTGTATTTGTATTGGTGGTGAAATGACCACTGATGAAGTAGCTTTCGTGACCAAGCATTTTACTTGGTTCATTATGGTCTGGACACCATCCAGTAAAGTGTTTTGTGGTTAGTGACCCAGGAAATTTCCCACTGTTAAAAGAGGTCACTTGAAGTGGATGGATACCACTGGGAACCAACACTCATCTCTCCAAGTGCTCATGTATACTGCTTTACCTTAAAACCAGGCCACTGAACTGGCCGAGTCATGAACTCTGGTTATTTCCGTGATAAGACCAGCGACCACACCTTAGCTCCGTCTCTGCCAGCTCTGAGAGCTGTAGTTTATTATTATATTTAACTTAATTTCTTTATCATTTTTTTTTCTGTCGCTCTTTTTTATTCTCTCGCTCTCTGTCTGTCTGTCTGTCTTTATTTATATATATATATATATATATATATATATATATATATATATATGTATATATGTATGTATGTATGTATGTATGTATGTATGTGTGTGTGTGTGTGTGTGTGTGTGTGTGTGTGTGTTTTTTATATATATATATATATATATATATATATTTATATATTTCCATCTCTGTCTCAGGCCTGCGTCCGTTCATCCCCGAGAAGGACAGCCAGCACTTTGAGAACTTCCTGGAGACCATCGGTGTAAAGGACGGCCGCGGCATCATCACCGACAGCTTCGGACGCTACCGCCGCACGGCCAGCTCGGCCTCCGACTCCACCACCAATGGCAACGGGGCCGCGGGCGGCTCAGACGAGGGGCCAGTGCCCTCTGAGGGCGACGAGTGGGACCGCATGATCTCAGACATCAGCAACGACATCGAGGCGCTCGGCTGTCATATGGACCAGGACGGGACGGGGCCCTAAAGGAACGTTCCGGAAAGGGAACAACGGGACCACAGGGGCTGGGTAACACACACACACACACACACACACACACACACACTGGGTGGCAGTAACCCTACAATCTTTACCGACCCAGTGATCGTGCGCCCCACCCCCTCCAACCTCTGTCCAATCACAACCATGCTGGAGCTCGTACTGTGTGGTGGAGATGCTGTCCTGTGGCAGGTTGGTCTTGGCTGGCTCGCCAGGTTTTTGTTGTTGTTGTTAAGCTCAGGCCACCACACACAGCATCTCTACTGAATTTGCTGTCATTCAAATTGGATGACCCCCATGTCTGTTGAAGAACCTTGTCTACTATAGTGAGGATGGCCCTTACAACTCCTCACTTATGTTTATTGGCAGTATCTGCTAGCGGGCCAGGACCTTGTTTCCCTGATCATTTTTACCCTCAAGAAGTCAAAACCTTTTCTGTAGCCATGTAACACAGTGTTATGAATGAAGTTGTAATGTGATTTTTATTGTTCATTTCACAGTGTATCTATGTTAGTGAGGAAGAAAAAAGTTTATTTTTATCCATTTTATTTTGTATTTTAACCGTGTGTATTTTGCTTTTATTTTTTGTTTTAACATTATGTTTGAAGGGAAACTCAAGGTTAACAACAATCAAGGGTCTATTTTAGGATGATTAGGACTAGGAGTATAAATATTTGAAACCAAAATAACATCTATCACTGTAGTTTTGAGTAAAACCAGAATATACATTTACAACTGAATAGCATATAGCATTACCATGGGATTACCAATCCAGAGTTCTCGCGAGAGCACAATGGAATTGTCTCTGCGAGACACTCTGGCAATGAGCAATGATGCACGTTACTTTTACCCCTTGCATCCCGTGGAACCAATCAAATCGGCGTATCTGATATAGGAGGGCCAGAGACGAGCTAAACTGATGACGACAGCGCTGCAACATTGGAAGTCAGTAAACATTGATCGTAATGTTATCCAATTGCGACGAAGTCCGGAATCATTCGGAGTAAACATTGGTCTAGTGTTATCCAATTACGTGCAGTGAGATTTTCAAATGCATGCTTGGTGTCGCCCCTCGAGTTGGGCCATTACATTGTTCGTGGTCAGACCCTTAATCTTTCTAGATTATCAGGGTCTGGATTTTCCAAGCTTATATAGCATGGCTTTTGGGGGCATCGTTGCTACATCGCTTTGCTAGCGATTATGGGGCGTCTTTCAACTGATACAGGGGGAAAAAATGCCTCTGCACACAACTGAATAGACCTATCCAATCAAAGCTATGTAATATGTTTATCCTGTAGGGAGAACAGCCAAAAACATCCTTCTCGACAACAATGCCTTAATCGCTGTTTTCTGTTCATTTTTTTAAAGTTATTGCACTGTTAATATCTTGTACCAAAGACGCAATAGAGACATCTAAATGTCTAGCTTCTCTAACGACGGCAACAAAATCAACTGATTGGCGCAAACGGCTCTGGTGCGGGTACAGAGGCTTCTCAATGGAGCAACTCCAGACCAAATTTTCCGAACTCAGTTTTTGTTGGTGAGGTACATTCGGGCTGGCTTCCAGGCTAATGCTATGTGCTATTCAGTTATAAATGCATATTACGGACTTAATCAGAACTGCACCAATGGAAGTCATTTTGGTCCCAAATAAACAATTTACACTCGGTATCACCCACAAGTAGAGAGGTTGTTGTCAGGCCTTAGGTTCCCTTTAACTTGGCGGTCAGAGCCGTGTGTAAGTTGTGTGTTGTTACATGACAAATACTGAGGTAGCCCAGTCATTTAGAACATTTGAGGAGAGTGACAAGGCCATTTTTTCTGGCTGACTGAAACGGCAAAGTTGCTTTTTACCTTTTGTTTTTGCTAATATAAAGTGATGATCCACAATTGGCAATATTCAACTATCACATTGTGCTTTCAAGGACTTTGATTACTTGACATTGTGCCTTTTTTTTAGTAACCCATGGGTTGCATCATTTGATGTGAAAATCACTCTGTAACCTGTACAGAATGTATGTGATAGTAATAAATATCTCTTGCAGTAATACGACAAAGTCTTGTCTCTCTCTTACTCATTGTTGGTGTGAAACCAGGAAATCTTAAAGGCATAATCTGATTCTAATCTATTCCAGTTGCTCCTTGCTATTTCCAAGCTGTCCGTATAGTAGATATGCTTAAAACTCTGTGTATACAGTCCAGGCCTCTGTTATTTTATATTTTAGGTCTACAATGATGTGTGTGGAGTTTCTTTTAGGCGCATCTGGCCTGTTAACATCGGCCCATGGACAACAGATGCAAAATAGCCATTTTGGCTTATTCTGGCACATTTACATTTCTATGTTCATTAATGTGCACTGTCCATGTCTAAATTAACCTTTAAATTAATAAACTGTGTGGGACAGAAACAGACATAAACAAATCCAGCCAATCAACACGTGACGGGGGGGGGGGATTTGATTTAGCCTGGCTATCGCCAAACCGGTCTGGGAACTAGACATTCATTTTCTCGTATTTGAAATGTGGTTTACGAATGCCCAGAGACGTTTATTGGGCTGTAATGATTTATGAATGTGTCTGTAAGTAGCTCATAACGGCTTCGGTGTGTCATCGTCTTGCTGCCCTCCCTCTGTTCTGTGATTGGTTCCTTCGTTGAGGTGAAAACGAAGTCCACAGAATCCAGGCTGCCTAGCAGCGTGAATAAAATTGCGCGCGTAAGGCAGCATGGGAAAACCCAGGCTAAATTTGATTGGCTGCTGAGCTCAAATATCAATTTGATTTCCACAAGAACTACAACCTGTGCCTTTACTGAGTTTAACATCACTGATATCCCTCTCTTCTCAACTGTCTCATAATATTTGTCCAGCTATAAAGTGGATTATCCTTCAGTAATGTGGTGTGCTCAGGTTAAGAGACGAGTGTGTGGCTGGACTGGGTTATTACTGTCGCAGTGTGTTAGCTCTTTTCTTTGATCTCAGAGAGCTCCTTTAATGCCCTTTAGGTGGTGCTGTAGACACTATTTACAATCCCAGTAAAAAATGACCTTTTTTCCTCTCAAACTCTACCATACTCCTTGTTTACTGAGATTAGCAGGCACTATTAACTTTTTTCATTAAAATAAAAAGCTGCTTTTTTTCCTTAGAGTTCCTTTCATTGGGTTTCTGGCCTGAAGTGATATTTGTCTTTTAAGTATTTCCACAACCTGAGCCAGACAGCAGATTGAGACACACATGGACATGTTCTCTCTTGCTTGATTAAGGACACTGGAAAATAATTTTGCTCAAATCACCTGTGCTATTCAGCACAGTGGACCATCCTTGCCAGTCAACTTTTAAGAATACTATTTCTTTTGTCTGTCAATTAGATCCAACTTTATTGTCACTGCACCAGTGAAATACCAGTACAATGAAATGCAGTTTTACATCTAACTAGTCGTGCAAATAATAGATAAAGTGACTATGTACAGGATATATAAATAGTTGATAACAGGTAATGCGACTATTGAGACCCCAAGGTGTTTTTTGCCCACTGTCTGTGCACTCTCGGGACCAACCAGCTCTGTTTTTAGTGATCGGAAACCTTCATTACAGCTCAGCCAGAGCTGCCCAGGAGTGTTTGGGGCCTTCATCACAGCTCAGCCAGAGGTGCCCAGGAGTGTTTGGGGCCTTCATTACAGCTCAGCCAGAGCTGCCCAGGAGTGTTTGGGGCCTTCATCACTTGACCATACTTTTTGTTTTATCTGTTGATCTGAGATGAGTTGATTGGAGAGGGGAAAATGTATAAAGAAGTGCAGACAATGATAGGCTGCTCAGCCAAAATGATTTCAAATGCCTTGAAATTGCACGCAAAGCCTAAATGATGTGGGGAAAAAGTCACCTGCCATTCGAATGGATCGCAGAACAGCCAAAATGGCTAAGGCTCAACCAATGATCAGCTCCAGGAAAATCAAAAAAGACTTAGTTACCTGTGAGCACTGTTATGATGAGAAGACGGCTATGTGAAGCAAAGCTATCAGCTAGAAGCCCCGGCAAAGTCCCACTGCTGAAAAATAACTGAATAGGTTGAAATTTGCCAAAGGACACATTGACTGGCCCAAGGAGAAATGACGCAACATTTTGTAGACTGATGAGAACAAAATGTTTCTCTTTGGGTCTATAGGGCCACAGACAGTTTGTCCAGCGACCCCCATGCACTGAATTCATGCCACAGTACACTGTGAAGACAGTAAAGCGTGGTGGTGCTCAATTCATGTTATGGGGATGTTTCTCATACTGTGGTGTTGGGCTAATTTATCCCACACCAGGAATCATGAATCAGTTTCAATATATCAAAATACTTGAAGAGGTCATGTTGCCTTATGCTGAAGAGGAAATGCCTTTGAAATGGGTGTTTCAACAAAACAATGATCCAAAACACACCAGTAAACGAGCAACGTTTTGGTTCCAGACAAACAAGATTGACATCATGGAGTGGCCAGCCCAATCCCAGGACCTCAATCCCATAGAAAACTTGTGGGGTGACATCAAACATGCTGTTTCTGAGGCAAAACCCAGAAATTCAGAGGAACTGTGGAATGTAGTTCAATCGTCCTGGGCTGGCATACCTTAAACACACTGCTATTCCTTAGTCTCCACCTGCCTGTCATACTGTACCTTCTGAGCACAGTTCTAGAATGTCTGCCGTCTCTTGAAGGCAGCATGTTCTGTTTTTTTTGCAGTCAGCATTGCTTGCCAAAATATGAGCTCTGAGGCAGAACAAAGATATTCAGTTGACATTTCCTTCTCAGCCAGTTAGGCATAAATTCCTCACTTATGTGTTATTACTAAAGTTAACAGTTAAAAGTCTTGTTCAACTGGATTTTATAGCCTACCTTGTGCAGACATAGGATAGGGTTACCACGACATGCATGCCTACACGTGATCAGTATCAGTAATGACTAATGGCATACTAGTTTCTTCTAAACCTGCTTGACTTGAGGATGTGGCAAACACAGATGGTACATTCTTTCACATAATTTTGTAACATAATCCCAAATTAGAAAAACTTGGGATGTTGCATAAAATGTGGTAATTTGCAAATCTCATAAACCCATATTTAGCTGCAAAAAGGACACACACAACATATCAAATGTTGACAATTTTACTATTTCATGCAAATGTATGTTCATTTTGAATTTGATGCCAGCAACACATTTTCAAAAAAAACGGACAGGGCCATTTTTACCATTGTACTGCTTCACTTCTTCATTTAGCAACTTTCTATAAATGTTTAGGAACTGAGATCAGTTGTTAGTTTTGAGAATGAAATGTCCCATTCTTGCCCGATATAGGATTTCAGCATCTATGCTCAACAGTCTGGGGTCTTCTTAATCATGTTTTTCAACCATGCACCCAATTTGACAGGTCTGGACTGCAGACAGACAATTTTAGCACTTGGACTCTTCCTCTATACAATTTGGGGCAGCCGTGGCCCACTGGTTAGCACTCTGGACTTGTAACCGGAGGGTTGCCGGTTCGAGCCCCGACCAGTGGGCTGCGGCTGAAGTGCCCTTGAGCAAGGCACCTAACCCCTCACTGCTCCCCGAGCGCGGCCATTGTAGCAGGCAGCTCACTGCGCCGGGATTAGTGTGTGCTTCACCTCACTGTGTGTACACTGTGTGCTGTTTGTGTTTCACTAATTCACCGATTGGGTTAAATGCAGAGACCAAATTTCCCTCACGGGATCAAAATAGTATATATACTTATACTTATAGAGAAATACTGTTGCAGAATTCATTTTGGCATTGTTTTCCTGAAATATTCAAGGTCTTCCCTGAAAAGGATATGTGTGGATGGCAGTATATGTTGCATAAAAAAAATGTGGGGGCAGCCGTGGCCTACTGGTTAGCGCCTCGGACTTGTAACTGGAGGGTTGCCGGTTCGAACCCTGACCAGTAGGAACAGCTGAAGTGCCCTTGAGTAAGGCACCTAACCCCTCACTGCTCCCCGAGCGCCACTGTTGTAGCAGGCAGCTCACTGCGCCAGGATTATTGTGCTTCACCTCACTGTGTGTTCACTGTGTGCTGAGTGTGTTTCACTAATTGGGATAAATGCAGGGACCAAAATTCCCTCATGGGATCAAAAGAGTATATATACTTATATAAAACTTGTGTACATCATTCAGAATTGATTGTGCCAGGTGTGCAAGATGTCCATGATTCCTATGTTGCTTAATCCTTGGAGAACATGTTACATTCTCACTGTAATATCAATTAAAACTAGCAAAAAATCTTAGTGATGCAGGACCTTTATAGCCTGACGAGCCAGACCCACATCAAGATGTAGGTACCCCGGCTGCAAATTACATTTGCTGCCGCTAGGGTGCGTCTAGATTTCTAGGCTAGGACCTTTAGTGAACCCTTAAGGTTTCTTTGTTTGTTTTTAAGAGTGTAGTATGAAGGAAAAGGGTCTAGCGAATAGCAATATAACTTACAGTATGTCTGATTTGACAGACTTAAATTAAGCATTATACATTTCCCTTGTTTTCTATAGTGTCCCATTACTTTGTCTCTTACAGTCAGAGCTCTCATTGCAAAACTGCATCTTCAGAGACATTTTTGGGAAGCCAGCCAGTGGTCCCATTCATTCATTCCCAACACAGTCTGCACAATCATAAATAACGAAATGACATTCGATTGCCGTGGATGTCCTTGCACAAATTGTCTAAATGACTGTAATGATTCACTGTTACGGGCCATCTAAACAGCTGACATTGGCCTCCTGGCTGACCTCAATTCGTCTGAACAGAGTTGACTGGAACATTCACATTCAGATCTCAGTTTCTCATTAAATGAGACATATGGAGGCTCCTCTGTTAAGCATGAAATGCAAAGAGTCCATAGCACTGTCCATAGTTATTATTATGAAGTATGCTTACACACTATGCAGGTTTTCAATGATGGCTTCATCTTAGCTTCACTCTAAAAAAATATCCTCACTTGCAAAACTAACATTTCTTCCTTTCAAAGTGAGCCCAGGCTTCTTCCTCCCTAGCACTGTTTTAAATGCATGATCCTTTAGCAGTGCACTTACCTGTATTGTTTTTTCACATCATAATTGGTGTTTGGCACAAAGGGTTTTCTATTTGGCATTCTTGGCACTGTGGTCAACATGTTTACACTCTTAAAATGAATGTGTTTTCCCTATCTGGACAGAGAGATATGTTAAAAAACAAAAACAATGCAAGTTGTGTAACAAATTAAAAAAGGAAACAACAAAAACGTATGTTGTCCCTATCTGGACACAGAGACGTGTTAAAACAACTCAAGTTGTGTTGTTTTCAACACATTCATTTTAAGAGTGTAGCTATCCTATTTCCATAAAAAAACACATTTATATTCATTTGTGCAGAAAAGAAAATGTGGGACACTGTGGAGATCCTGACTTGCACCACTATGCCACTTTCTTTCTTACTTAGGTCAAACAGAACTACCCAAGCCTTTTATTGGCCTGACTTTGCACTAGTATTTTATTGACTGTCTATGCACAATTTCAACCAAATTTTGCTGCTCTTATTTTTTCATTATTATATGTGCCCTCTTTTTACTTATTTACTTACTTTTTTGTTTACTTGAATGTTATGTTTGTCTGTGGACTTAAATTGGTAAAATATGTCTTGTCTTCACCGTGGGATAGTGAGAAACGTAATTTCGATCTCTTTGTATGTCTGGAACATGTGAAGAAATTGACAATAAAGCTGACTTTGACTTTGATAACAACACCTGCACAGCTTCTCTCTCACCTTACATTACTTCTCCGAGCAGACGCGCCATTTTAGGTGCTAATAACTGCAGCAAGCTGTAACTCAAGCATGAAAATGCAGACCTCAGCAAAGCCATTCATTCTTAACCTGCCCTCTCCATGCTAAAGGAAGAAGGAAAAAAGGGAAAAAATGCAACAGTCTTTCCTGCTTTGCTCACAAAAGAAAAATGAGCTTCTAAAGGCAATTGTGAATGATGCAAAAAAAAAACACAGTTCTAATTGTTTTGAGAATATCCGACCCACACTTTGAAAGAAGGGGGAAAAGGAAATGTTACACTCTGACAAATTGTTGTAACCAAGATGACGGATCACATGACTTGCAGAGGAAATGGGTGTGCTGATCGGATTCCCAAGCGTTTCATGTCAAGGTGTGCCATTGCATGGGTGTGAAATATTACCTTACTCTAAGCTGCTAAGAACTATTGATACTAAGATACAGCACACCCTTCCAGCTATTCTCCTGGACATAGCCATACCTTATGCTTCTTAGCTGAATACAAAAGAAAGGCTACGTTACCCTGGATTTGTCTCTGCAATGTTATCCGTTGTGTTGTAGGACATATGTTGTATGTGTTTGTGGCACATGTTGAAAACACGGGTGCATAAGTTCAGAAGACAGCCTGAGGGTCCGTCCCCTCTTCAGTCTTAGCACTAGTGAAAAATGCATTTAATTAATCCACTCTGCAGACAGCTGTTGATGGTACTTCACCTCCAAGCTGCAAGCACCTGTTGCAAAAGACTCATTGCATTATTATGGGTTGACTGGGAATGAATATTGTATCACAGTAAATTACTATGCTTAGAGTATAACAGTATTCTTCATGCCTTCATGCATGTCACGGTAGACTTTTTCATCAGAGGGTTTTTCTCACATGACAGCATCGCTTCAGAATGCAGTCAGGGAGGTCTGTCCAAGTCTGGCAGTGGTGAAAAAATCTATCTAATTATTAGTTACTGTCTGCAGAGTGCCACTTAAGGACACTTCACCTGTAACAACTGTATGCAATTGCTGCACAACATGCACTGAATGATTCAGAGTTCACCGATTATGAATACTGTATCAGCAGATACAGCAGAGGACTATGTAAATAGTTTTGTCTTGTTGGTAAGTCTTTGTACATGGCACCACACTGCCGACTTTTTCTTGGGAGGAAAACCTGGCTTAGTTGCTAAATTGCAAATGTAATTGACAGGACATTTCTTAATAAGTTTTTTTTTATTATTATTATTATTGTTGTACAGAATAGCAGAGGATACAGCGTAAAAATAAACAAAAATAAAGTTACTTTATATTAATGAAAGTAATTGTAGACAAACAAAACAAAACAACACATGTGCATTTCATCCTTTTGGAATGTGCATTTAAAAAGTGTGCCTCCATTAGAGAGGTTCTCTCTATGTACCATTAAGGCTTTAGTCAGCAGAAAGTCAAAGGCAGACCCATGAGAGGCAAACAAGCTACACAAACTGGGCTTTACACAAGGGGCCACTGCTAATGAAGCAATCATCCATGAAGATCCCCTAGCCACAAGTTTGTACTATCTAGACAGAGAAAGCGAGAGAGAGAGAGAAAGAAAGAAAGAAAGAAAGAAAGAAAGAAAGAAAGAAAGAAAGAGCGGGAAGTGGGAGGGTGCCTAGCTACTGTCTGTGAGAGGGCCAGTATGACACTCAGCAAAGATGGCAGGGGACACAGTGCTCGGCTCAGTCTATTTCAGCGTCCGTTTGATCCATTGGATCCTTGATCACGGTGATCCAGTGGATCGCTCGCTGATCAGGGCCTGATCTGTTTCCTACGGTCAGACCTACAGCAAAATGGACTTCTAGCCTGCAGATCTGAAGCAGGAGAATTTGAAGACGCACATGCAACTCAGACTCAACTCTTGTCTTGCATGCAAATAAGGAGGAGATCTAAGGCTTTTCTGTATGTGAATGCTGTCGTGTCTCTGTCCAATTCACATTTCTTTTCCAGGCGTTTTTCAATCCAACCAGCCCAACTCCAGCTACGCTTTCTACAAGCACCCTTGGTTGAAAGCAGTGCAATAAAAATGGTCCATGAGCTAAATCATGTGTTTAGCTCACCTGGATTGCCACTGATGAGAATAATCAGGTAAACAGAGAAGGGAAGGATGCCAAGACATGCCAGTTGACCCAACTGAGAACAGTTTTTGTGTCACAGTCTTCAAAAACTTGAACCAGGTATAGATAGAAGAATGTGAACACCAAACGTCTTCACACCAAATGTGCTTGTGCCAGGTCTAGACAGAAGATTGTAGACTATACAGTCTTCAAACGAGGTGTGATAAGACCCGGTATAGATGGAGGAATTGTCAGTGATAGAAGATTGTGAGTTTTGTGTTGAGATGGGTGCTACACAATGGTGGTGTTTTGTGAGGTTCGACCTTCACTGTAAAGCATTTTGGCCGCCTTGATAAAGCACTTTATGAATGCTATATGGTTGTTGTTGTTGTCGTGTTGAGGAGCCCTCTGGAGCAGGCCAGAGACCCCCTGTTTTAGCCTGTTGCTAGCAGAGCGAGAAGCGGCGCGAGTTGATGTTCATCTTGGTGACGCCGATGAGGCGCAGGGGCGCGGAGAGGCCGAAGCCTGGCGTGACGGGGCCGTCGCACAGCAGGTCGGACAGCTCGTCTCGTTCCTCCAGCCCGTAGGTGGCGTCGTTGAGCATGCGGCGGTGCAGGTGGCACGTCTGCTCGATCTTCAGCTTGTTGATGTCGCCGCGGAGACGCATGAGCTGCCGCGCCAGCTGCTGGTCCTGCAGACGCATGTCTTTCTGGAGGGGGAGGGAGCAAGAGAGGAAGGAATCAATCAGAGCAGGAAGGCTGGACAGCTGTCCAATACAATGACAGCAAAACATTTAAAATAGTTTGGCCATGTCAAGTTCCAGTACCCAATGGATGAAAGAAATGAAACAATTTCCAAATGGCTAAATTCAGTCATACTAAAATAATTGAATTGATATTTTTTCACAACTGCAACTTCTGGGAGGTCTGCTGTCATGATGACAGACCTAAGACTCTTCACACACAAATGCTTTTCAGACCTTCCATTGACTCGCAGCTGTCTGTTGAGAGAAATGTTTCTACCTTTAAAAAATGTAGAAGGTATCCAGGATACTTCTATTCTTATGGAAAAATCCTAGTTAATTTTTAACAAGAGAAACACAGCCCAACAGACACACACACACACACACACACACACACCCACCCCACTCCTGGACAGAAGAGGACACAAAGGCAACACGATCCTTTCCTTTCCCTTTCACTGCTAACACCAAGCCCTCATTCTTCCCATGTATTCATTTCTTTGTACAAATGTTTGTGGACACACACTGGGAAGGCCTCAGGGAGGGGGGTGGGGGTCACTGGGGATCCCTTATCCTCTCCCAGGCAAGAGGCGCCTCTTTGCGTGCCGTGGCCTTAACAGCCCATGCATGCGTATGTGCCACTTTTCACACAATTAAACCGAACAAAAAAAAAAATAGACAAACCCTCTTGGAAAATCAGTGGGGTGGGGGTGATTAGAGGGAGTTTGGTGGAGGTGGTGGTGGTGGTCGGGGTTGGGGGAGGTGGGGGGGTGAGAAGGCAGGACCTGGTCATCACTTGCGTTTTGCCCCTGCGATCGCTTCCACCCACTTTAACTTGAATGCCTGCACAGCACCGTAATGTGGGACTGGAAGTGCGGACATTGGCGGCGTTGTTAATTAGTAATTAGCTAACTGGTGGCAGATCAGCTCCCGGGTCCTTCTGGGAGGTGGTGAAATTCTACACAGGCGGGGAGGGGAGGTCGGGCATCAAGTCTCCATAACAAATCTCATTTAGTTTCCAAGAAGTAATTTCACTATTTACTTAATAAAGTATCTGTTTTTGTACTTATTTACTGACATGAGGCGCCATGTATGTCCTAAGAAAGAGAACGAGATTCATGCTTTATAAGAAAAAAGACAGCAAACGAGTTCTGATGTTACCATCAAAGTAAAACAAAGTAAAACGTTTTGTGTTGATGGAAATTATTTTTATGACCTTTTCTTGCTCCAAGACTAGATGGAGGCTTAGCTCCATTTACATTGAAAGTGTATTCTGTCTTTCTTGCTTTGATCTATTCAATGCAGATGTAGGTGTGAAATGCTCCCCACTGGGCACCTTTTGCTTCTACCATTTGTTCCACAAGCTCCTTTGTTCTATCTTTGGGTAGACAAAGACCCTGGGTTAAAACTTTAGCTGAATTATATGTTTGTGTTATTAACTGTAAATGTATTCATGTTTGGTATCATTTTTATAGTCTCAGTACAAGGAGTACAATGATTTAAGTGTAAGAATGTTTAGAACATCTTGTATAACGTTTCTACCTGAGGAGCCTGCCTAAATATGTTAATGGAAAATAGGTGTGTGTAGGTGTGTCTGGGTGTGGCTGACTGAACGGCGGGAAGAGAAAGCCAATCACAGGACGTTGTACCTATGACATCCTCTTAAACCACACCCTTGCAAATTGAGCATAAAAGGCCAGTCTCTTCCGGTGGTAGTTAGAATGGTAGTCGATGCTCCTGAGCTGAAGGCTGTATTCTCCCTTGACGCGCGTTATTGTAAAGTAAAGCCTGAATCTTGGATATCTGGAATTCTGCCGAAGTCTGCTGTGTTTTTGTCAAGTATATTATATCCACCCACAATTACTTTCAGTGTCTCCTTAATGAACACTTGGACGATATACTGAAAGGCTAGACACATTCAGGTTAGTACTTTTACCCGACTGACACATTCTGGCCTTTTAAGCTCCTTGGCCACCTCTGCTCCAAATTCGTCTCAGTGCATTTATGTGGAATATTTGAGCTATTCAGAAAATTTGAACTATTTTTTAAAAAATAGTCCAGTTTTCCTTTAAAGCAGATTCATACCCCTAATTTATGGAACTGCACTGCCTATTTTTAACAAACAAACAATATGCGGGCATCATCATCATACAGCCAGCTCATGTTGACAGACAGGAAGTAGGAACAGAAGCAGTATGTCATGCCATCAGGTGATTCGGGATTCTCTTACCAGTTCCTTCCGCAACCAATCGAGTGCCTCGTCAATATTCCCAAACCCCTTCAGGTTCCGTGAGGCCGGAATGGTGTCTCCTGTGTCGTCCTCACCCAGAGCACCACTTCCCCCCTGGCCGTCCTCTGTAGAAACCCTGCTGCGGCTGCTGCCGCTCTGCCCCGAGCGTGTCTTTGCCCCCGCGTCCGTGACCCCTGTGAGCCCTCTGTTGGCGCTCTGGGCCTCCAATTGGTCCCTCCACTCCTGATAAGATGCCCGACGCGTCTCCAGCCTCAGCTTTTGAGTCAGGGCCTTCAGCGTCCGCAGGTGGTCGTCCGAGGAGGAGGGGTCCAAGTCGTCCAGACAATCCGGCCCGTCCACATCCTCCACTTGGATCATCGGCAACGGAGGTGTCTCCGGGTCCATGGTTTGGTCACAGGAGCGAGAAGAAGAGACAGAATAGTAAAACAGGGAGTGTGCAGTCTGGGGAAGATTGGGGAACTCCAGTCAGGCGAGTCTCATCTTGCCACCAGGCTGATGTCTAGGCTGCATGCGAGAGCAGGTATTCACAGCCTGCTGCCATCCCTTTATGGCCAATACAATCAGGCGGTTGAAAACAAGGTGAGGTCAGGTCACGTTTTGTTCCTCCTCTGGATCACGGAATGGAGCGCGTGTGCCTTTTTACAAAATCAAAGTATGTCCGTTTGTGAATAGGTCAACCTGAGTTGAACCTGAAGAGGAAGACATAAAAACAGACGAGCTAGGTTAATGAGCTGTATTCTCCTCAGGAGAGAGGCTAATAAGCACATGGGCGAGGGGAAATCTTTGAACGCTGACTGCTTAAATTAAATGTTTCCCCCATCCTACCCTATCATATCATGGACCGGATCCCTATGTGGTAGTTGCCATGGCAACAGAACACCGCAAATGACTCGGCACTTTCTTTTTGTCTGTCATGACTGAATCTTATGGGGACAGTGCTGGCTCTGGAGGGAATGGAAAATTTGACAAATCCACAAGCAAATAAACTCCGATTGTCTCCTTATCAAACTACATATCAGTATCCTCTATTTGATTCCGCATTTAGTCAGTAACAGGTCTTTTTTCGGTCATTTCGTATGTCATGTCTACACCTCTTAACTAGGCTTCTGTCTTCTTCACCCAAGTTATGTGTCATCTTCTCGGGTCAGGTGATGAAAGCGCCAGCAATTAAATGTTTCCTGTTCCATTGCTCTCTAAGTTGAGCGGCCATCAAAGGCAGAGAAAACTCCCATGGCCTGGCACGTGTTCTAACTTTCAGAGAGGTGCCATCACCATGACTAGGAACCAAGTCCGCTCCCTCAGCCAATCCCGTTGAGACTTGTGGTGGTGTTTCACATCCCGGGGTGAAACATTACCCACATCCACCCAGTGAGCATATACTCTGATTGGAAAGCAATCACAACAGATGGTGGGCTTTTAAAAACAGGCAGCCCATCCATACCTACACACATAAAGCAAGCAGTAATAAATAAATGGAGACTTCCTGTGATAAGTCTGCAGAGCTGTGGGAAAATCCTGAGCAACCAATCCTGGTGATTTTGATACCTTAATCAATAAAGTGACTGATGGAAAGAGCTAAGCACTAATGCACTGAAGCCAATGCCATAGATCAGTGAGCTTATCAATTTTTAAAGAAACTCTCGACTATTACTCTCCTTGGGTAAAAACACTGCTGTACCACTCAGGGTGAAAAAAAGGAGAGGTACAGCAACCAGACACTGAAAAGGAGATTTTGGTTACATAGTTACAAGAGGACACAGACTGCTTCTAAAATGAAACCCTATACTGCACTTTGAAATGTTCCACCTAATGCTGCACATCAAGGCTGGGCAGTTAATCCGGTTAATGATCCATACGGTCACACTTTGAGCTGATGGTCGGGCTACTACTTTCAGAGAACTTCTACAATGAATAAAGGACTGTGGCTCCAAATGTAACATAAAAGATAAATCAACGTATAAGTCAGTATGGCCAGTGATTCAGAGGGGTTTTACAAGGTCATGAGGAATATTACTGTTTCTAACAAACACGGCAAAGTGTATAAAACGGCTTCTATGCCACAGCCAAACACAACAGGACACAAGTAAGAAAGGCCAGGATACGACTGTATGTGTAACAGTATCTAAAGACCAGAATCTCACATCGGCACACACATGGATTTACAATTGGGCAGGAAAAGCGATACCACTGGCCTGCTCCTCTGATTCCATGTCCAGACATTCAGCGGTTACAACCTTAACGACTACGTTGCCTGCCAACGTCTGCCCCATGCCCAGGGTAGGCTGTACTTATTAAGTACAGGCTGTGGGTACAGCAGAAACATCAAAATGTGAGCTGGCAACTGATCTCTCTCTCTCTCTCATCCTTGTCTCCACCGACAGAGCCAACTTATGCTGGCACGATTAATATGAATTATGTTCAAAGGAAAAATCAGGGAAGCAGCCAAATGGGACTGTCTGTGTTGTTTTCTTGATGTAATCATGCTTGATGCTTAATAAGGCCTATGATTAAAAAGTGTATTGTTATTAACAGAATCTAAGGATGCTGCTTGTCATCTGCAGAGTGCCTTGACTCTGCCATCTGTACTTTCAAGAGTAAAAGCCTGTTCTTAGGAAATGCCACCCCCTCCTCCCACCCCCCCCAAATGAGCCAACTGACTGTACACCACACCATTATTACTTTATCCCCTGGTCTTGCAACATTAGATTTTTACTGGCACCTTTCTTCTTCCATTCACCCATGTACAACGTTAAGAAAGCCCCACTATGGAAAAGAACTGCATAAAACTAATATCCAGCGTTTTGTTGTTACAGTAGCTAGCCTTATTCTCTGTAGTAGGCCTGTGCATAATTTAAAACATATTTTGAGGATATCCACTTTTTGAAGTAAACGTTTGTTTAATGCATAACAACCGGCTTCACCAACAGGGACCATCAGAGAAATTGCTTACACACAAGCTCCGCCGTCACAGTTGGGTGAAATCGATAAATAAGAATAAGTAGCTTTGCAGGGTCCCGCAGCGGCTCTGTCCTTAAGGAATAGCCTAACCTTGTAGCCTAGTTTTTAGCAGCCTTAAATGTGGTTGTAAAGAATTCCCAAAGATACACTAGCACGCTTTAATGCTAAGGATATGTAAACATATATCCCTAAAAACAAGAAACGTGAAAAGACAACAGATGAAAGAATAGCCTTCTCGCGTTACCAGAAGTTTATCTGCAGTATGGCTAAACAAGCAAACCCCTTAGAACTGAAAAATCACTCACCTGGTACAATCTTGATGCGCACACAGTCAACAAAATGTTGGGTACTTTGCTCTCCCAAAAGTTCATGTGACTAGAGCGACGCATTTCAATAAGATCTTTTACTTCATCACAGGTCTATAGACATCACGTAGACTATGTGTGGCCCTATCATCATTAGAGGAGGGGCGACATGAGTTTCGTCAGGTTTTGGTTGCCTGGAGACAGTTTACGAATCCTCGTGAAAACTGCGCGCGTCCTTACCATGCGCGCGGGTAGGTGTCCTGTATGTGCTGCAGCGTTTACGGCGCACTCAGAGTCAGGTATATGTATGTGTATGTGCGCTATCTCTCCCGTAGAAAGTCTTTAACGTCTGAGCATTGTGTTTTTTTTTTTTCAGGAATTTAGTCAATACCTCATCAAATGTCATACGCAGAAATGTGTAGCTTTAGCTTGCTTCCACGCCTCCTTCAAAAATATCAATATGAAATAGCAGACTATGGGGGAGTATTATCTTCTGGAGCAAACTACTTTTTTTGCCTGCACATATTTATAGCCTAATGACAGGTCTGCTTTAGTCTGGCCCCTCTATTCAAGTAGCCTAGGCTATATCCTGTAGGTTATACATTTCATCCTACGCTGTATAACCCAATGTATTATGTCCTATGCTGCACATCTTTTCTTTCGCTTTTCACGGTAGGCATAGTGAGTTGGATTCTATAGCCATTTTGCAGTGCGTAGTCCATTACACCTCATCCATATTGAGTATAGCCTACTAATGATACTCGCCTGCCCTCTTCTGGTGAAAAAAAAAGCCTTCTCATGCGTTCATGAACAGCGTTTTGTGCAAATAATTTAACACTTCATTTTATAAATGTCGTTCACTGATGTTTTCAGGATGATATATCAATAAGTCACTACATTTCCCAACTCAACGCAGAGTAGGCCTGCATCGGGTTTTGTGATGTATACTGGTCGGGGCATACTGTAATGCATAGGCCTAATGGTTGCACACATAGCTTAATTATAGGCCCATGCCATTATAAATCAGACTACTTCAATGCATGAATATTGAATGATATTCAGGTTTCGGTCTTGCCTTACTGTGTTTGAATTAGATAGGCAACAGGCTTATATAGCCTATATATAGTTTGCTTTACTGCAAGATAGGCTATCAATAAAATAGCCTTGAGTATTACATCATCGAGTCAAGTGCACCACTGGCGCATTATCTGTAGCCCACTAGCCAGTAGGCTAAGCCATAACTTCATCGCCTACGCATTTGTCAGCAGCTATCTACTGCATTTTGCTCTCAAGTTGTTTTGTGAGTGCTTTCTTTACCCTTTCGCAGATATGTGAATAACAACGTTTTCAGTATAAAAAGTTGCCCGATCTTCTACTGAGATAGCGTTTCGAGGGAGGGACTTATAGGCTACTGCTGCTACTGCCTCTGACAGTTGGTGTTTATTTTCCCCAGCGGAGCTTCTGTAAGGTAAGGCTGTTAATCTGTCCTAATTTTGAGAATGTTTTTGCATTATGCGGATATTGGTAAAAGGGGCATGACAGGGAAGTCTATGTTGTCAGTCTGAAAGAGAAATTGAGTAGCCTATCTGCAACAACTACGATGGTAGGGTTTTCAGATCGCTGCTTATTGCCCGAGGGGTCCATTAAGGCGGCTGGTCCAAAATATTTTGCAAACGATATTTTCTATATACTCGCATTTTCCTGTATAGTTTGTGTTGCCTATGTGGATTGGCTATGGATTAAACGTACGAGGCTTTGCGCTCTAATTGTAGGCTAGATCAAAAATGGGAGCCTCGCAAATAGGCAATGATGTCATCTTTTCATGGAACCAATTTTAATTACATAATCATCGCTTCTTTGTTGCAACAAAATTCAATAGCAAGAAAGGATACAGTTTGCTCGCGTAATTATCAACATTGTGTTGTTGAGCGTGAACACCAGTCCTTTGCAAGCGTTCTGTCATAGTAGGCTAATGAAAGGAATACAAAGCTGCCGCTTCGTAGAGATTTTGAATAAGGAAATCCTCAGATATTAATATAGTTTAACGAGCCGTTTTGGCGTGTTTCTGGTGTACATGCTATTTAAACTGCACATTAAATAATTTACAGGATTTATTAACCTTCTATAAGGTCAATTACACGGTTAGTACATACTAGCTTATGCGATTCTGACAGTGCAATATTAGAGAAGTGGGTAGCCTGCTTCTTTATGTTCGGAAAAGGCAAAACTGAGAAGGCTGTGACCTACTTCACGGTCTTTTCCTGAATGGCTTTAAATGCCATACTTGTAAGCTGTGTGTAGCTGGCACTAGTTATTGCAAAGTTTTCTGACACCAAAATGATCTGCAAATGTTAAATCAGATGGGCAAACCTAAAATAATATTTGTTTTTCTGCACCATTTATTTAAAGATGCAGTGAGCATTATGTCAAATTTGTTGTGCAACACAAAACTGTCAGGTATTTTTTACATTGTGGCACAGTCCCTTTACTCTATGTAGAGGATTCCCATTTTTAATATTCTTTGTAAAATTCTTCCATAAGATGTTGACTATCTTTGTTTGCTTCCCTGTCTCTGTGTTGAAGGTGCCCCACAGTCGAGCATCATGTTGACCCTCCTGTTAAGAAGTTGGAGCGCGCTTGGCTGCCTTCTAGTCCTGAGCCTGCCCCCTATCTCCAGGCAAGAAGAGCGTGGTAAGCTCCTGCTGGTCTCGTTCGATGGCTTCCGCTGGGACTACATCCACCGCGTTCCCACGCCCCACTTTGACGCCATAATGCGGGAGGGCGTCCAGGTAGACAGGGTGGTGAACTCCTACATCACCAAGACGCTGCCCAACCACTACACACTGGTGACGGGCCTTCACGCTGAGAGCCACGGCATCGTCGCCAACGAGATGTTCGACCCGCACCTCAACCGCTCCTTCTCCATGGACGGCCAGAGCGCCTACGAGTCGCGCTGGTGGGAGGAGGCCGTGCCACTGTGGGTGACCAATCAGCGGGCCGGCCGGCGAAGCGGGGCGGCCATGTGGCCTGGCTCGGACGTGGAGATCCGCGGCGCCTACCCGACACACTACTTGCCGTACAACGCCTCCGTGCCCTTCCAGAGCCGCGTGGCCCAGCTGCTCAGCTGGTTTGCGGGCCCCGACCCCATCGACTTCGGCGTGCTCTACTGGGAAGAGCCCGACGAGAGTGGACACAACCTGGGACCCGAAAGCCCGCTCCTGGACGTCGTAATCGCAGACATCGACGACAAGTTGGGCTTCCTGCGTGATCAGCTGAAGTGGGCCGGGCTGTACGACGATGTCAACCTGATCGTGACTAGCGACCACGGCATGACCCAGCTGTCGTCGGTAAAGATTATCGAGTTGGACAGCTATGTTGGTCGCGACAAGTATACATGGGTCGACAAGAGCCCGGTGGTTGGCATTATACCCAAGGAAGGTGAGTCACATTGCCCGAGGCAACCTGCAACAGTCACGGCATGGCACAGCACTGTGCTCAGAGGTGGCAGAGAGTACCAGAGGCCTTTAAGTACCTCCTGAGCCGAGGAGGCATAGCCTGGCATTACACAGTCCCTCGACTCACACTGCACTCGTCACATGAACAATTTCCACTGGATTCTCTTGAAGATACTGGTGTCAGAGATGGGCTCAGCATTCCAAGTTTAAACCTGTGATAGTCAGCCTTTGAAAGACTGGCAGCAGCAACATTTTCTTCCAGCGTCACTGATTGTCAGAGAATTGAGAGTGGCTCAAATTATTTCTAATTTTGCTTAACGTACAAAGCGTTTATACCTACATTTAGACCAAAGATGGCCGTCAGAAATATATGTGTAGACACCCCCTTGGTAGTTACCCATTAGGATTCACTGCATTGATGCCTGTTTTATTATTTTTCCTAAATTTAACAACTTTGTTGTCTGGCAGTTCTGTGTGAACTGCAGAAGAACAGTTTGAGTTGATGTTCTAACGTGGAAGTAATGGATGATAATATGTCTAATGATGTCTGTGCAAGTACAATAATGTATTACTTTACCCTCAGGTTGTTTTGATGAGGTCTACAATTCGCTCCTGAATGCCAATCCAAACTTGTATGTATACAAGAGGGAAGACATTCCTGACCACTACCATTACAGACACAATGACAGGATAATGCCTATTCTCCTGGAAGCCAGGGAAGGATGGACAATTGTGCAGAACAAGACTAAAAAAATGATGTGTAAGTATAAGATATTTTCTTTTCAGTCATCAGTCTAAGAATGAATATTCTTTAATCACATCAAGTTGAATAACAATTGCCTCCCTTTTTGGCACTTTTTGTCAAATTCAGCAATAGTTTCTCGCAGTTAACCTGGAAGCCAGCACGAATTTAACCCCACCGACAAAATTTGAGGTTGGGAAATTCAGTCTGGACTTGATGAGCAACGGTGCTTAGACATTCATGTCACCTGAGCGCGCTTCAGTTGATTTTGAACAAAAAGCTTGTCGCTAGACGTTTACATTTCATGATCGTGTCTGTTGAATAAGATATTGACAGCGCAATAACTTTACAAAGCAAATAGAAAACAACAAGCAAGGCATTTGTCAAGAAGAAGGATGTTTTGGCTGTTCTCCTTACAGGATTCACGGTAGGCTTTTTCGTTGCTCTGATTGGTTAAGTCTATCCAATGGGCAGAGGCATTTGTCCCTTTGCATCGGTTGAAGCACACCCCATAATCACGTACCAATCATGCAGTACCAGACTCAAATTCTGAATAAAATTGAGTCTGGCTACGTCATGCTAGTTTTACACTCAACGCATTGGTCACTGCGCACGCAATGTGTCACATCACCAAAGCGCTATACTTTGGCTTGCCAGTGTGACATTAGTTGCCGTCTTCGAGGTAGAGAGGCTATCACCACTGAATGGCTGAAATCTTCATTATTTTACTACTTTCAGTCTCGTTGTATGCGTTAATAAGTCTTGTAAGTTTATTTAGGATGTGGGTTATATGAAATGCCGACATGTTGGGCTGCTATTGTCTGATGTTGTCCTCTGTTAATTTATAAGTGAATTTAGCAAACATGTGGTGCCTGATGCCTGTAGAGGCATACCTGCTTCCTGGTTTTGGCCTCTAGCTCGTCCATCCTGCTTTCGTTCCGAGGCATGGCACGTTGGGACTCAGCGGTGCACAACCTGTCTGTAGGCGCAAGGCTGAAATTCGGCATGCACCAGCTGGATTGACGTCATTTTGACATCACACTCACATGTGCAAGGCCAGAAACGGTGACCATAACACCCGCTTCAGGCTACCTCGCAGTCCTCTAGTTGTCCGTTTTGTGTGTGTGTGCTCAAAACAAGCAAACAACAAACAAACAAAAGTTTTTACACTTTTCCTGTAAATGGGTAAACATCAACATGCTATTTTAGAAGCACACGCTATGTGTTCATTCAGCACACAAAATGTCAACATTTCACCAGAATCACAGACTGTACCTTTAATGTGATGTTCATGTTTGTTTTTTGTGCTCAGTGGGAAACCATGGTTACAACAACACGTTGCCGAGCATGCACCCCGTGTTCGTTGCACGTGGACCTGCTTTCCGAAGCAACTACGTGAAGGACACCATGCACTCTGTCGACCTTTACCCCCTAATGTGCCACATCTTGGGCGTGCCCCCTATGCCCAACAACGGCTCCCTGGCCAACGTCCAGGATCTCCTGAAAGAGGGGCCTCCAGTGGGTCCTGCTCGTGTTCCTGCTCCTCCTCCCGCTCCCACTCACACTCCTGCTCCAACGCCCAGGCCCCTGGCTCCGTCTAAGCCCAGGGAGCCATCATATGCCTGGGTTGTGGGCCTCCTTCTGGGTACTGCCCTGGTGGTGATCTTCCTCTTTGTCTTCGTGAAGCAGGTGACACTGAAACAGGTGCCCACACTCCCCCTCGGCAATCGGGAGATTTCGCAACCCTTGCTCTACGAGGAACTGCGGCTCTAAGACATGTCTGTAGCAACTTTGTACTTATTATACTTATTTATATTAACATGTTGTTTTTTTCGAGCAAGGGACACAGCACGTAGAGATCCCCAGAGCAAGCTGTCTTCTCTTTTGTGTGAAACACTTTAGACATTAGAGGTGCTGTAAGTAATTTTTTGTCGTGAAAAAAAAAATAGAAATGCTTCTAGACCTACAATACTGAGTTATTACAGAATCATTATGGCCTCTGTTTTGCGTCCTGATTCTTTGAGATTTTTATTTTTTTGTTGACAATTTAGAGGTTTCTGAAATGCTAACAAGTCCATTAAACAAGACTGAAACAGGTGTAAAAAATGCACTCTAATATTATCAAAAACTCTTAATCCTGCTTTCAGTGTTACATTATCATTGTAAGTCTAGAGATATTTTTACCCTTTTTTTCACCAACAACTACTTAGTGCACCTTTAAGCATTGAACAATGTCCTCAGGTGTTCAGAGATCCTGCTGTGACTGTAATCCTGTAATACAAGTTTTCACTGATGGTTTGTCCTTGTCATGGTCACTAAATCACACGAGCAACCAAAGAGGTGGTAAACATTAAAGTAGCAGTCACCTAATTCTTCCCATTCGAGCTGTGCTATGAATGACTATGAAAGCTAGCCATTTGGCTGCGGACAAACCGCTTCATGATTTATTCCCATCAAAATATTCTTTAAATTCCATCTTGATTTAGTGAATTTAGTTGCTAAACGCTGTTGGGTTCGAACTGGATTTGGCAGCTAAGTGTTCTCCCACTGTTGAATGGGAGTGACTGCTCTCAGGCACTGCATTGATAGTCAGACCAATCCTGAACACAGGTTATAGAGCCCTCTAAAGGGTTATGGTGGGATTTTTAAAAAAATATAGGCTATATATTTTTAAAAGTGACATTTTTTTGGAGCTAATTTTGCGTTCCAATACCACAATGCCTTTGCATTCCCTCGCAATAGTTTTGCATTGCCTCTTAAGAACCAATGCAAAACTATGTGTCCCCTCACAAAGTCAAATATTTTGCCAGGGAATGCAAACCTAATGCCAGGGAAAACCAATCGTATTGCAAGGGAATGCTGAACATATTGCGAGGGAACATTAACGTAGCCCCCCGACCCCAAAATTATCACCAAAAAAAAATAAATCTCACCATGTCCCTTGGGGGGGACTTCATAACAGGTCACAAAGCAGGACGAGACGAATAAAACACAAGTGTCTAATGCAGCTGACAATGAATTTTAAGAGGTTTTCTTTTTTCCGTACTAGATTAAGTCTAGCTGCCAGTGTTTTTTTATATATATATGTATTGCTTTGTTTGCGTTTTTAATAGGTCTGCAAGATTTAATAGTTTTATGTGTTGTGTACTTCTTTTTCTCCCATCTTAATTCATAATTGTATTAAGGTTAAGTGCAATTACTTTTAGAAGTTTTCTATGTTGTGTTTGAAATGCAAGTAGAGATGAGTCTGTATGTTTTTGTTTTGGTTGAACTACTAAGGTTGGTAGTTGAAAAGCTTCTTGTATGTTGCGCTCTTTATTAAGAGCAAGCTGAAATTAAGAAAAAATATATAGCCTATTTAAAAGAGTAATATACTAGAGGATAGGTGGCTTTATTGATAAACATTTTTGCACAATTTATTTAGTGCTTTTAAAAGGGAATTTCCTAATGCCAAACTTTGTGAGGGGGTAAGGATGTCTGCTAACAGCTAAAATATTTCACCACAAGTAGAAGTTTTTCTTCAATTCAATGTCAGATCATTAAGGTTACTTTTGAGCATGGCATCTTGTGCAAATATGGTCATTCATGGGACGTTAACAACACTGTGATCTACCTTCTCCAGGTAAAGAACTTAAGTATTGTATTTCATGTGTTCTTCAATGTAGGCATTGCCTTCCAGGTCTATGCGGGCCTTAAGAGAAAAGAAACTATGTTCTGTGGCTTAACTATTGTTTAGTGAAGAAAATTAACTGGATTACCAGAGTAATGGTGACATTTCCTCAATTGTTTCAGTGGCTACTAGGATGTGGTTTTGTTTTTAACTTATGATTTTGAACAAATCCTAAGTGTTACATGTTAAAATTGCTGGTTTTGATTAAAAGGTAGTGACAACATCCATTCGTTATGATCATAATTATTCGTAGGGAAGCTGTCGTGATTGTTGCATGGGCGCTGCAGCCACTCTCAAGTCCAAGTGCCCGTGGGGACCCAGGTTCAAATCGGACCTGTGGTCATTTCCTGTTCCCAGCACAGCTCACTCATCATAGTCACGATTGTAGGCAAAACTCATATATATATATATATATATATATATTTATAAACAATATATTCGTTTCTATATTGTATCACGTTAAACAATTGGAATATTTGTTTTTATATTAAGTTTACATTGTTACGCAAATTGAAAGTGTAAAGATATCGCCGGTCCAACCTGTTATGGAGTCATAAAGGGTTAACCAACCAAATGAGTTGTATCCTTTCATGGCAACACTAATGTGCGGGCATGAGCATAAAACTACTGTACAAGAAAATGGGCTTTGATGGGCTCTCCTTGCACAAAGGCATATGGAAACTGAGTACTAACCACCTCCACAAATTAACAGTGTAAAGCAAGTCAGTAGCTGTTTCACATCTTCACATATTCCATTTTATTTACTTAACTTTATTTAACTTGCATGTGTGTAACCAAATAGGGATGCAATCATTCAACTAGAATGGCAAAAAAACGTTTTACTGGCATTCAATCATCTATGTACACCCCTAAGCAGTAAACAACCATTGTGGTTGTTTTTCCAATTACCTTCTTGGCCGGTGTCCTATTTATTCAGCAAATTTACACGGCGAGTGCACTAGACTAGGCACACTGTAGCCATTATGCGTGAGCCTGTCGTCATCTACTATAATTGGTCTTTGTGGCCTACATTTCCACACTCAAGACCCAAGTGACCGTGAACACAATCACTGAAATATTACTGATGTTCCAACCAGCTTAAATGTGAGGCTTACACAGCAATCACTTCTGAAAGGATCGATTAATTCACCCACAAAAGAACCATTAATATACATTTTACATTTAATGTCAAACATTCTTTAATAGCAAGTAGCAACACGGGGAAAAAGTGCATTTAGTGCCCTCCTCAGCCTCCTTCAGTCACTTGATGAAGGGCTCAGCCTTGGAGTGGAGTGGACCTCCTTTGCCAACTCCTGGGAGATGCACTTCTTTGGCACCTAAGACACAAGAGCACGTTCACATGAGGCACAACGTGAAGTAACCATGCTACCAAGACTAAAAGTCCATGTTCAAAAACAATCTACAGTTTTTTGCGACAATAGCTCCACATCGGTGTTCGAACATAGTTTTCTGCATAGCTTAGAAAGCTTGTCAGAGAGCAGAGTGAATAACTCGGCATGTGTGAAGCAAAAAAACAAAAACCCTGAAACACAGGCCTACACGAGGTGCTGGGATTTGTGGTGTTGAAACAGCTTGACAGTAAAGTTCTACCCACCACTGCATCAGGTGCATCAATGTCGTCACGGTTTGCTGCCTCTCCACCGGAACCGTTCTCTTTGTCCTTCTTGCGGTTTTTCTTTTCCTTCTCCTTCACAGACCCGCTCTCATTCTCTGAATCAGGAAGAACAGGAGCAAACATGAAAAACAGCCTATGCAAAAAAACGGTTTACAGCTCTAGGTCACTGTTGCTCCACATCAGTGTTCGAACATAGTTTTCTGCAAAGCTTGGAAAGCTTAGAGAGCTGAGTTAATTGTTCCTCATTTGTGAAGCAAAAAAAAAAAAAAACACAAACCCAAACACAGGCCTATTTCAGGTGTTGGGGTTTGTGGTCTTAGTTACTTTCAAGCTGTATTGAGTAAATAACTCATGTGTGAAGCTTTTTTCCACCATTAAGTTTCTTGAGGTCTTAATAGAACAGTCAGTCATCCTAAGTACTAGAAGTGAGGAGCACCACAACACCAGTTTTCAACCCTGTCTACAGAGTCCTGTTCCACACACACCTTCTCGGCCCAGGCGAGGATGACATCCTCCTCGAGCATGTCTGCGTCGTACAGGTCCTTGAGGATGATGGGGACGCGTGGGAGCAGCTGGATCTGGTAGAGTTTCACCAGACACTCAAAGCCACCCAGCAGGTACTTCTGGGCCTTCTTGTTGTTGTGGCAGAACTGCAGGAGAGGAGAAAAGGGGGGATGAGAAGTCAAGAGCAGTGGAGGACGAGCACAGTAGTTCACATACAAGGCAGGTTAGATGGAGACTAAACAGAGAGGCTGAAGATCCATCATGTCAGGAAAAGTCACTTGTACAACTTGTGTATTCAATCTTGACTGAGTGTGTGTGTGTGTCAAGTTGCTCCACATCAGTGTTCGAACATAGCTGTCTGCATAGCTTGGAAAGCTTATCAGAGAGCTGAGTTAATAGTTCCTCATTTGTGAAGCCAAAACAAAGTTAAACACACAAACTCAACACAGGCCTACACGAGGTGCTGGGATTTGTGGTGTTGAAACAGCTTGACAGTAAAGTTCTACTCACCACTGCATCAGGTGCATCAATGTCGTCACGGTTTGCTGCCTCTCCACCGGAGCCGTTCTGTTTGTCCTTGTGGTTTTTATTTTCCTTCTTTCTTCACAGACCCACTCTCATTCTCTATCAGGAAGAACAGGAAGAGCCAATATGAAAAACAGCCTGTGCTCAAAAATGGTCTACAGTTCTATGCCACTGATGCTCCACATCAGTGTTCGAACATAGCTGTCTGCATAGCTTGGAAAGCTTAGAGAGCTGAGTTAATAATTCCTCATTTGTGAAGCCAAAACACACACACACACACAGCTGGGATTTGTGGTGTTGAAACAGCTTGACAGTAAAGTTCTACTCACCACTGCATCAGGTGCATCAATGTCGTCACGGTTTGCTGCCTCTCCACCGGAGCCGTTCTGTTTGTCCTTGTGGTTTTTATTTTCCTTCTTTCTTCACAGACCCACTCTCATTCTCTATCAGGAAGAACAGGAAGAGCCAATATGAAAAACAGCCTGTGCTCAAAAATGGTCTACAGTTCTATGCCACTGATGCTCCACATCAGTGTTCGAACATAGCTGTCTGCATAGCTTGGAAAGCTTAGAGAGCTGAGTTAATAATTCCTCATTTGTGAAGCCAAAACACACACACACACACAGCTGGGATTTGTGGTGTTGAAACAGCTTGACAGTAAAGTTCTACTCACCACTGCATCAGGTGCATCAATGTAGTCACGGTTTGCTGCCTCTCCACCGGAACCGTTCTCTTTGTCCTTCTTGCGGTTTTTCTTTTCCTTCTCAGACCTCATTCTAACTCTATCAGAAAGAACAGGAGGAGCCAACATGAAAAACAGCCTGTGCTCAGAAACGGTCTACAGTTCTTTGCCACTGTTCCACATCAGCTTTTAAACGTAGTCTACTGCATAGCTCTGGAAGCTAATCAGAGAGCTTTGAATGACTCCTCATGTGTGAAGCTGAAATTATCTAAAAAAAAATTAAAAAAAAAAAAAAAAACACAGGAACAGGAGACATAAGGGTGACTCACATTTTTACTGACACAACCAATGGGCTACAAGGCCAGTGGCAAGTAACACACAGCTTTCCTCGGTGGTCTCCTCTGCCCAGTCATTGTAGCCATCGTTCCCATCCTGCAGAGAGTAGGGAGACGACAAAAACAGTCTGTTAAAGGAACAAGCAAGCTTGATGCTTTTTCTCTACGAAACTCTGCCTCCCTCGGTCTGAAGCTCTTGTCCTTTTCTTTGCATCTTCTGTCAAGGGTTTCCGCTGCTTCTTCGCTGGCTCTGCCATTATACACACGTTTGCAACAATCTATAGCGTTTCGTTAGCCTGCCTCTGTGCTGTATGCAGAATGTAAACTGATCCTGCTTCGGTCAGCGGGTAGGATACACCGAACTTGCAAGTGGGATATTCTTCTTACAGGCAGTAGGGGCGGGCGAGAGAGTCTTCATTCGCCCTGTAATGAGTCATTTAACCATATACAGACTTACGAAGACGATTAATTAACATGAAAACGTTGCCTGGTGTCCCTTTAAAACCCCTGAAAGGTTTATCATGTACCGACACATTTCCTTTCATGAGCGAGGTTGTGTGCTACAGGCTGAAGAACCACTACACATCAATAAAGGTTTCAAATATATGCTCATGTCAGGAAAAGTCACTTGTACAACAGGAGTCACACACTCAAGATTAAATACACAAGTTGCTCCACATCAGTGTGCGAACATAGCTGTCTGCATAGCTTGGAAAGCTTAGAGAGCGGAGTTAATAACTCCTGTGTGAAGCCAAAAAGACAACTTGACGGTAAAGTTCTACTCACTGCATCAATGTCGTCACGGTTTGCTGCCTCTCCACCAGAGCAGTTCTTCGTCCTTGCAGATTTTCTTTTCCTTCTTTCTTCACAGAACCACACATTCTCTGTATCAGGAACAGGAAGAGCCAATATGAAAAACGGTCTGTGCTCAAAAATGGTCTACACTTCTATGCCACTGTTGCTCCACATCAGTGTTCGAACATAGCTGTCTGCATAGCTTGGAAAGCTTAGAGAGCCGAGTTAATAATTCCTCATTTGTGAAGCCACAACACACACACAGCTGGGATTTGTGGCGTTAAAACAACTTGACAGTAAAGTTCTACTCACCACTGCATCAGGTGCATCAATGTCGTCACGGTTTGCTGCCTCTCCACCAGAACCGTTCTTTGTCCTTCTTGCGGTTTCTTTTCCTTCTCTTTCAGACCCACTCTCATTCTCTGCATCAGGAAGAAAGGGAGGGGCCCCAACATGAAAAAACGGCCTGTGGTCGGAAACAGTCTACAGTTCTTTGCCACTGTTGCTCCACATCAGCTTTTAAACGTAGTCTACTGCATAGCTTTGGAAGCTAATCAGAGAGCTTTGAATGACTCCTCATGTGTGAAGCTGAAATTATCTTAAAAAAAAACCTCCCCCACCACTCAGGAACGGCAGACATTAGGGTAACACATCATTACTGATACGACGAATGGGCTACAAGACCAGTTGCAAGTAATACACAGCTGGACTTGAGAAAGGTGACTGGTCTTAAGAAAATAGTAATTCCACTTCTTCAGTGCCGACTAAAAAAAAAAACAGGAACGGGAGACATAAGGGTGACTCACATTTTTACTGACACAACCAATGGGCTACAAGGCCAGTGGCAAGTAATACACAGCTTTCCTCGGTGGTCTCCTCTGCCCAGTCATTGTAGTCATCATTCCCATCCTGCAGAGAGCAGGGAAACAACAAAAACAGTGTTAAAACCGTTGAAAGGTTTATCATGTACCGACACATTTCCTTTCATGAGCGAGGTTGTGCGCTACAGGCTGAAGAACCACTATACATCACAATCCTCAATAAAAGGTTTCAAATATATGCTCATGTCAGGAAGTCACTTGTACAACTTGTGTATTCAATCTTGACTGAGTGTGTGTGTGTGTGTGTCAAGTTGCTCCACATCAGTGTTCGAACATAGCTGTCTGCATAGCTTGGAAAGCTTATCAGAGAGCTGAGTTAATAGTTCCTCATTTGTGAAGCCAAAACAAAGTTAAACACACAAACTCAACACAGGCCTACACGAGGTGCTGGGATTTGTGGTGTTGAAACAGCTTGACAGTAAAGTCCTACTCACCACTGCATCAGGTGCATCAATGTAGTCACGGTTTGCTGCCTCTCCACCAGAGCCATTTTCTGTCCTTCTTGCACTTCTTTCTTCACAGACCCACAGCCAGGAGGTCCTTATCGGGAAAAGGAGAAGCCAACATGAAAAACAGCCTGTGGTCTAAAACAGCGTTCAGTTCTATGCCACTGTCCACATCAGTGTTCGAACATAAGCTTTCTGCATAGCTTGGAAAGCTTATCAGAGCCGAGTTAATAACTCATATGCGAAGCAAAAAAAGAAAAATATAAAAAAATAAAAAATAAACACTGAAACACAAGCACACAGGCCTACTTCTGGTGCTGGGGGTTGACTGTAAATAAAGCTCTACTCACCAATGCATCAGGTGCATCAACGTAGTCACTGTTTGCTGCCTCTCCAACAGATCCAATCTCTTAGTCCTTCTTCCGGTCCCTCTTGTCCTTCCATTCCTGTAGCCATTATGTGTGAGCCTGTCATCATCTACTATAATTGGTCTTGGTGGCCTACATTTCCACACTCAAGACCCAAGTGACCGTGAACACAAATCACTGAAATATTACTGATGTTCCAACCAGCAAAAATGTGAGGCTTACACAGCAATCACTTCTGAAAGGATCGATGAATTCACCCACAAAAGAAGCATTAGGAGGCATTTTACACTTAATGTCAAACATTCTTTAATAGTTCAAAAGTAACACAAGAGAAGAAAAAAGAAAATAAAAATACATGTGCATTTAGTGCTGTAGTTTCTAGCATATTTCACACCTACAAATTGAACAGCAGAACAGCTCAAGTCAATCAGTAGGGCTAGGGCAGGTTTGAGGAGCGGAGAGATGGGATGGGGAGGAGGTGATGCTAAAAATTAAAGAAGCCTTTCGCAAGCGCTACATCATGATTGCAACGAGGAGCGGCGTTTGATCGAGCAGAGACGAATCAAAGGCATGCGCCTGACTTCTCTGTGACAGTCAGAAGCTTCATAGAGAATTTAGAGGCATCTTTTTTGCTTTTTTTTCCTGTTTTTCTTTTATGAGTATGTGTGTTTGTGTGTGTTTCTTAAATGGCATCGATATCAATGTCATCCTCCTCTTTCTCCTGCTTCACTGGTGTCACAGTCTCCATTTTAAGTTCGCGAGCCGAGGAGGAATAGACAACCTGCAGAGGACAAGAACAATTACATTAGTCTCCAGTTAACCTAATACTCAGGGTACATCTAACAGCCTTCTTATGCAGACACTGCAGTTAAGCAAAACTAACTTGGAACATTCCATTAGTTCAACAAGGTTATGGTGCAACAGTGCTTTAAATTGAGCAGCCCAGACCAACAGCCTCGTCAGTGCTGGGGTTGGGGTTGAGGACTAGGGCGGAACCAGAAACATCCAAAGACTGTACAAATACTGGCCATTTTAAAGCAGCACAATGTAAGCTTTGATGATAGTCGGCAACATTGAGATGTGAAATTTTCTCACCTCATTTTAGCGGTGTGTTCCAACCCCAACGCAGAAGTGCATTATGCATATTCTATATGGTTATTCTCACATGACCATATACCACCAAAATGTATTTAATGATAAGTAAAACTAGCCGCTTGATAAAAATGGACCTCAAACTGGTACAATTATGCTATAAGACTTGGAAATAGTCCAGACAAACAAATCTAAAAACAAAACACTGGTCATCCTTACCTCCACGTTGTCCTCATCTTCCTCCTCCTCTTCCTCGCTGCCCTCGCTCTCCTCCTCGGCCTCCTTCAGCCACTTGACGAAGGGCTCGGCCTTGGAGTGGATCTCCTTTGCCAGCTCCTTAGAGACGTACTTCTTGGACACCTAAGAGACAAGAGAGTTCATGTGAGGCGCAACCTAAACTATGCTACCAAGACTTGAAAAGAAATTGAATAAAAAAAAAAAAAAAAGAAACACGGTCACCAATTAAGGTTTCAAATATATGCTCATGTCAGGAACAGTCACTTGAACAACTTTTGTATTTAATCGAGTGTGTGTGACTCAAGTTGCTCCACATCAGTGTTCGAACATAGCTGTCTGCATAGCTTGGAAAGCTTATCAGAGAGCTGAGTTAATAATTCCTCATTTGTGAAGCCAGAAAATAGAATAAAAAATAAAGAGATTTGAATATGAAAGGAGCAACAAATCACATATTTTACCCCTTTTTCCACCATTAATAAATAATCCTATATACAAGAAGAACGAAACTTTTCAACCCTGTCTACAGAGTCGTGTTCCACACACACCTTCTCGGCCCAGGCGAGGATGACATCCTCCTCGAGCATGTCTGCGTCGTACAGGTCCTTGAGGATGATGATGGGGGACGGCGTGGGGAGCAGCTGGATCTGGTAGAGTTTCACCAGACACTCAAAGCCACCCAGCAGGTACTTCTGGGCCTTCTTGTTGTTGTGGCAGAACTGCAGGAGAGGAGAAAAGGGGGATGAGAAGTCAAGAGCAGTAGAGGACGAGCACAGTAGTTCACATACAAGGCAGGTTAGATGGAGACTAAACAGAGGCTGAAGAACCACTACACATCACAGTAACCATCATGTCTGGAAAAGTCACTTGTACAACTTGTGTATTCAATCTTGATTTTGTGGGTGTGTGTTGCTCCACATCAGTGTTCGAACATAGCTGTCTGCATAGCTTGGTAAGCTTATCAGAGAGCTGAGTTAATAGTTCCTCATTTGTGAAAAAAAAAAAAAAAAAAAAAAAAAAAAAACACACACAAGAATATGAAGGAGAATAAAAGAAAGAGAATATTCTGACTTACACGGAGGAAGTGGCGCTTGTACTTCTTGATTTGCTCACGGATGTTCTGGTCGAAGAGCAGCTCGCTGAGGATGAGGGGGCCCATGGCCTTGACGTCCAGCCGCTCCGCCTCAGCCAGGATGTCCTTATCGGCAGAGTCGATCACTCCCTCCTCCTTCTTTTGCTGTGGACAAAACAGACAGAAAAGTCAAGGACAAGAGGACACAACTGCATTATTCTACATTTACATGAAGGGATTGGAACGGTCTTCATTCTACACCAGCCCAATAAGACCTAAAAGATGCCACGGAATCCATCTCAACATCTTTATTAACAATAACTATTTAAGCCCGCACTTAACCCTTTTGTACAAGATTTATGTACAATATTTACACAAGTCTGTATTGAAGACATGAAATATGTTTGAACAAAAAGGGGCATTTCCTATTTTGCCTTTGATGAGCAGTTACAGCACGTCACAGTAACAATCTTGATCAGCAAGTAAGGTTTTAAATCAGGAAGTCACTTGTACAACTTGTGTATTTAATCTTGAGTGTGTGTGACTCTAGTTGCTCCACATCAGTGTTCGAACATAGCTGTCTGCATAGCTTGGAAAGCTTATCAGAGAGCTGAGTTAATAGTTCCTCATTTGTGAAGCCAAAACAAAGTTACACACAAACTCAACACAGGCCTACTTCAAGTGCTGGGGTTTACCTTGACGAAGTTGTAGAACATGTTGACCCGCTCCTCCAGGGTCTTCTCCAGGTCCTCGCTGAGGGTGAGGTTCTTGGCGTGCTCGCTGATCTCCTCCATACGCCGGCGCTGGGCCTCCTCGGTGGTCTCCTCTGCCCAGTCCTCATCGTCATCATCCCCATCCTGCAGAGAAACAGAGTAAGGAGACAGGAAACAAAGACAAATTCTGTTAAAACCATGAAAAGGTTCATCATGTACAGACACATTTTCATTGCTACGAAAAACGCACACGCCTTTATCGAGGGGGAGTGAGCAAGGCTACGTGAGCTACAAGCTGAAGAACCACTACACATCACAGTAACCATCACGATCACCAACAAATGTTCCAAATATATGCTCATGTCAGGAAGTCACTTGTACAACTTTGAGTCACACACACACACTCAAGATTCAATATACAAATTGCTCCACATCAGTGTTCGAACATAGCTGTCTGCAT